>NC_089506.1:104436932-104744432 GCF_036850995.1 Saccopteryx leptura | reverse complement strand
TTCAACTCTTTACAAAATCCATCCTTATTTTCTAAATTAAAAAAGCTGACTTCTAAAAGTACTATAACAATTCTTGAAGTCTTCACTCCAGTTTGGACGGGACTCCTTAGTGGTTTCCAAGACACAGCTTCTTGCTTTGGTGCAGTTCCTCATTCGGGGGGACGGGTCTCACACCATCTAGTGTTCAAGGATAACTTAATGTCAGGGAAACTTCACTTCACGTGTGTGGGTATTTGTTCAAGTCATATAGGTTGCAAGATCAAAACAATGCCTGAGTTATAAAGGAATATTTATTTACTTTATCTTAAAATTCTCTGTTGGAGAACAGATTCTATAACTCACTTAGGGAGAACAGCGTCTGACCTCTGAACAACTGGGCTCAGTCAACAGTGTGAGGCTAGCAATTCATCCAACATTTTTTTGGGGAAAAGTTATTAATGTTGCCCTCCACTGGCAGGAAGAGACTCAGCTCGTTGTTCAGATGGGTAAAGAGCTTGGCTTCAACCTCTTCCGATCATTTGACTCTCATAGCTTAATTGGTGCAACAAATGGGGTATTCTTAAAGTGTATAGTTTGCTGAGCTTTGATGTTAGTATGCATCTGAGAAACCGTCACCGAAGTGAGGATGGTGACCTTATCCACCGCCTCCTGCAGGTTCCTCCTGCAGGTTCCTCCCGCGTCTCTGCTTCCTTCTCTTCAGGCCCTGCCTGCCCTCCAGGCCCGGCCTTCTCTCTGCTCTGCCTTCCTACTCCCTCTCTTGTCTTACTACGTGACATTTGAAACAGGAAAAGGAAGAAGATATATAATACAGATGGAAGTTTTAAATCCTAAAAATAAAATGAATATTCAAGAACCTATTACCCAACCCCAAAACTAGAACAAAATTATTTCCTGGGTGCTCCTCATCTGATCCCATCTCTCTTTTTTCCCCATTCAGAAGTAACTGCTACCCTGAACCCTACGTTTATTATCCCATTGCTTCTTAAAAATACTAAACAATATACTAATTTAGCTTCCTTTTGAACTTAGTATAGAAATTGTATCATAATGTATTTAGTCTTTTGCAACTTGAGTTTTTCATTCAACGTTATATTTCTAAGACACATTCATGTTTAAGAATATAGATATTGCCTGGCTTGTGGTGGCACAGTGGATAAAGTGTCAACCTGAAACACTGAGGTCACCAGTTCGAAACCCAATCAAGGCACATATGACAAACAATAAGGAAGCAATGAATAACTAAAGTGAAGCAACTATGAGTTGATACTTCTTGCTGCCCCACCTCTGTAAAATAAAAAAATAAAAATCTTAAAAATAAATTAATTAATAAAATAGATGCCGCTGTCATGATTCAATTTTTTAAAAAAGTATATAGATGTAGTTCATTTATTTCCACTGCTATATAATATTCCACTCTGGGACTATACCATAATATTTTTTATCTCATCTCTAGAAATAAATATCTGTGTTAATTCCAGTTTTTGCTTTTAGGAACAATGTTGCAATAAAGTATTTATCTCTCTGTCTCTTATACAATATGCAAGAGTCTTTGTAGGGCACATACTTAGAAGTCAAACTGCTGAGTCATGGAGTACATGCATGTTCAGCTTTACAAAGATAATGTTAAATTGTTTTCCAAGGTGGTTGTATACATTTTCAGTACAACCAGCAATATATAAAAATTCCTAGTTGCAGGGCCTGGGGACGCAGGTGTAGGGGCCATGGCCACGCTCAGTTGGCCCTTCAGTATCAGCAGCAGAGCCTCTAGCCAGGCCTTCCCCCATGAAGGAGGAAGAAGGGCCAATAGTGCCCAGCTAGCCCCCTTGCCCGACCTGCGTTTTCCCAAGCATCCCCTTTGGGAGTGCAGCACCCAGAGCGTTTCAGTTCCCTGTAAAAAGGAACACAAGCTCGAGCAAGAGGATAATGATTGTCCAGAAGGAAAGGAAAGGCTAACTGAAGCAGGGCTCTGTGCTGGTCCTAATGACTGGACTCTTTGCGCATATCAGAATACAGAGGGTCAGTGGGGAGGGGGAGATGTTGAGGGGAACATGTGGGTGGGGGGGATGCATTTGGGGCAACACTAGAATCTATGTAAACACAATAAATTAAAATCAATAAAAAATAAAATAAAAAGAATACAGAAGATCAGGGAGCAAGTCCACACACTAGTGGATTTTTTGCACCTGGAATGTTAGATGTTATTTGTAAAGAAATAGATCAGGTAGCCTGACCCGTTGTGGTGCAGTGGATAGAGCGTCAACCTAGAATGCTGAGGTCTCAGGTTCAAAACCCTGAGGTCACTGACTTAAGCATGGGATCACTGACATGACTCCATGGTCCCTGGCTTGAGGCCAGAAGTTGCTGGCTTGAAGGTCAAGGTCGCTGGCTTGAGCAAGGGGTCACGGAATTGGCACATATGAGAAGCAACCAATGAACAACTGAAGTGATGCAATTACAAGTGGATGCTTCTTATCTCTCTCCCTTCCTGTCTGTGTGTCTTTCTCTCTGTCTCCAAAGAAAGAAAGAAAAAGAAAGAAAGAAAGAAAAAGAAAGAAAGAAAGAAAGAAAGAAAGAAAGAAAGAAAGGGAGAGAGAGAGAGAGAATGAAAAGAAAAGAAAAGAAAAGAAAAGAAAAGAAAAGAAGGGAGCGAGGAGGTAAGGAGGGAGGCAGGGAGGTAAGGAGGGAAAGAAGGAGGGAAGGAGGGAAAGAAGGAAAGAATAAGGAAAGAAAAAAGAAAGAGAGAAAGAAAGAAATAGGTAAAGAAATAGGTCAGACAACTGGAGAACCAGTGTGAAGTTGCCAGGAGGCTTCAGGAAATTGAGGACAGGATAATTGATGAAGATGAAGAAGTTGAAGCTGATAGAAATATTAACCATCTCCCCAGCCTTGTCCTTTCTAATACCATGAAAACAGTTTTGAAGAAGGAATCTGATGAAGTCTTTCCAAAGAAAATGATGGAGTCCATGAGCCGTCCTTCCATGGAGCATGAGCCAAATTCCTTGCTTCCCGATAAGCCAAAGCCCCATCATCTAAGGCTAAGAATTAACAGGAGAGAGCCAAACTACATATGCCACCGCTGGCACTGCCTTCCCTAGGAGAACTGAACTGTTCTTGGAACCTTGTCAATAGGGATGCCTATTTACAATGGTTTAGAGTCAGCTGCTTGCACAGAAGAAGAGCTGGAACTTTAGAAACTTGTTTCTATACTAAAGTTGTAAAATTTCAGAAGGCTCACATGTTCAGTTGTAGGCCTACTTACATAGTATAGGAACTTAATAGTTTTATGAAACAGGTGTAAGAATATCTCTGCCTGTGATTTGGGGTGGGACTCTCATTTTGGGTAGCCATTTCTTAAATTTGACTTTTTGCCAAGGAAGCTTGCCTCAAAGGAAAAGCTGTGTTTTAGCAGGATTATTATTGTGAGATTATAGTCTGCAAAGGCAAGTACAGTAAATATATATATGTAAGCATGACTTAAATCAACTGTCACATTGCCTAAACCATTCATATAATTGGAGAACACTCAGATACTGGAGTTGAACTAGATGCAGTATGAAAAAAGAGTACTGCTACAACTGTGCCCCGACAGTTGGATCACAACTTCATTGGTGGATGTGAGCTGTTTCCAGTGGTGATTATTTATGCTCTGGGAGAAGGAGGAATGAAAGCAGTAGCTGTAGACTATTGCTAGGAAATTTAATAGAGGCTCTGAAACAAATAAAGCCTCCTGAATAAGTGATTATATGAAGGTTGCTGGATACAAGATGAATATAAAAAAGTCAATATTCAAATAAGATATATAGATGGCAAATAAGCATACGAAAGGATGTGTCACATATGTCATCAGGGATGTGCAAGTCACAACAAGATACCACTAGACACCTAGTAGAATGGCCGAAATTAGAACACTGACAACACCAAATGCTGGGGAGGATGTGCACAACAGGAACTCACATTCATTGCTGATGGGAATGCAAAATGTATACAGTAGACACTTTGGAAGACAGTTTGGCACTTTGCTACAAAACTAAACATACTCTTACCACATGATCCAGCAATCATGCTCTTTGGTATTTATCCAAAGGAGGTGAAAACAATGTCCACACAAAAAAATGCACATAGATGTTTATAGCAGCTTCATTCATAATTGCCATAACTTGGAAGCAATCAAGATATCCATCAATAGGTGAATGGATAAATAAACTGTGTACATCCAGACAATGGGATCTTATTCAGCACTAAAAAGACATGAACTGTGAAGCCATAAAAAGACAGGGAGGAACCTTAAATGCATAATACTAAGGAAGTAGCCAGTCTGAACTGGTGACGTACTGTATAATCCCAACTATATGACATCCTAAAAAAGGCAAAACTATGGTTAAAAAAAATAAGTGGTTGCCAACAGCTGGAGAAGGAGGACGGATGAATAGTGGAGAACAGAGGATTTTCAGGGCAGCAAAAATACTCAGCATGACACCATAATGATAGATACATGTCAAATTATAGTTATACAAACCCATGGAATGTACAATGTCAAGAGTGAACTTGTAAACTACAGACTTTGGGTGATTCTGATGCGTCCAGGTTGGTTTATCAATTGTAACAAATGTACCACTCTGGGGAAGATTCGAACAATGGGAGAGGCTATTCGTGTGGGGAAACAGGGTTAATGGGACCTCTCCATACCTTCTCCTCAATTCTTCTGTGAACCTAAAACTGCCTCAAAAATAAACCCTTGATTTAAAAATTACCTTTTCCACTTAAGTTTTCTATTTTTTTCCAATTGACTTTTTTGCATCATGTAAAGTAAGAATCTAGTATTATCTTTCTACATGGATCACCAATTTTTCAGTATTATAAATTGAACAGTGAAATGCATTGTCATCTCTGAGGAAATGTTCCAAAGTTCGTGGGTCAGTGCCCCTCAAAGACTTGCACCACTCAAAAAACCAATACCATTAAAAAACAGTGGTTTAACTGAGTTTTCTAACAAACATATTTTTTCTTTTTCACTCTTTTTTTTTAGGCAACAGAGAGACAGAGAGGGTGACAGATAGGGACAGACAGACATGAAGGGAGGGAGATGAGAAGCATCAAGTCTTTGTTGCGGCACCTGAGCTGTTCATTGATTGTCTTCTTATACATATTTGCCTTGACCTGGGGGTGGGAGGACTATAGCAGAGGAAGTGACCTCTCACTCAAGTCAGTGACCTTGGGCTTCAACCCAGTGACCTTTGGGCTCAAGGCAGCGACCATGGGGCCATGTCTATAATACCATGCTCAAGCCAGCAACCCCACGCTCAAGCTGGTGAGCCAGCACTCAAGCCGGTGACCTCAAAGTTTCGAACCTGGGTCCAGTGGTGAGCTCTGTTTCCAGTGGTGATTATTTATGCTCTGGGAGAAGGAGAGACGAAAGCAGTAGCTGTAGACTATTGCTAGGAAATTTAATAGAGGCTCTGAAACAAAAAAAGCCTCCTGAATAAGTGATTATATGAAGGTTGCTGGATACAAGATGAATATAAAAAAGTCAATATTCAAATAAGATATATAGATGGCAAATAAGCATACGAAAGGATGTGTCACATATGTCATCAGGGATATGCAAGTCACAACAACAAGATACCACTAGACACCTAGTAGAATGGCCCAAATCCAGAACACTGACAACACCAAATGCTGGGGAGGATGGCACAACAGGAACTCGCAGGATGCTCTATCTACTGCGCCACCTCCTGGTCAGGCTATTTTTTATTTTTCTAAATTCTATCTGATTCTTTTCAAATTTGCCCTAGTCAGGTAACTCAGCTGGTTAGAGCATCGTCCCATTATGCCAAGGTTGTGGGTTCAATCCTTGGTCAGGGCTCATACAAGATTCAACCAATGAATGCATAAATAAGTATAACAACAAATCAATGTTTCTCTCTCTCTCTCCCTTCCTCTCCTTCTAAAAAAATATTAATAATTAAAAACGATGTATACAAAACATAAACCTAGAATTCAATGAACTGTCACAACGCAAACATACATCTGACTATCATCCAGGTCAGTAAGTAAAACACTGCCCACAGAACAGGTGTCCCTGTTTTTCTCCAAATCACAACCCCCTCCCTCCAGTCTCCTGACTTCTATCCACAGCATATCTTCCTTTTCCTTAATGAATGAACAATAAATCCTGGATACAAACCCTTTGTTGACAGTAAGTGGCAAATTATCTTCTCCTATTCCATAGCTTGACTTTGTATTCTTTTAATTTTAACAGATAAATTAATTCATCTTTTTATGATTAGAATTATTCATTGATCCCTTCAAACACTGCTATTGAATACACATTCTTTTAATCAGATCTATATACATTTTTTCCCTTTCACTGATTTTCCAGATACATTTTTAAAAAGAAAGCTGAAGGAAAGATACGTATTTTTCCAGATTACTACTTGAATAAGATAAAGTTAATTCAAATCACAGAAAATCAAGATATTTACATAGAAATTATTTTCATAAAGACATTTATATTTCTGATTTTTCAGTATAATCAAATCATTATTATCAAGAAAACTTTTATTACACTAAACTTCCATTTAACTAGAATCCAAACATACAAAAAGCTAACATTTAAAAATAATATTGTACACCAATAATTAATGTTTGAAATTATGTGCCTAAGCAATTGCAAATCCCAAAGATTTTATTACATTCAAAATATCTGTGTCAATATGCAAATAATGAAGCTTTGAAGACTAGCAGTTCATTTATGGTAAGTGTGATGATGGCGGTTAATTAGATTACGCATATAACCAGAATATTTCCAGTTTCTGACAAATCTCAGTAAATGCGGCTTTACTCCAATGAGAACATATATATCCTCGTAATCTGACTCTGGATCCATTTGTATTAATTACATGTAGTTTTCCTTTCAAACTATCCAAGAAGCTTTTGTTCTGGTATGGAAGAACATTGTTGTTTCATATACATTTAATTTATAAAATCAATGTATACATGATTATTTGTAATAAGCTGCAGATTCTGCAGGACTAATTACTAGCCAGTGCTTTACATCACACTTAGCATATGGTGGATACACAAATGCTTGTGAACAAACTGAATGGCAAAAATTGAACCTGCAAAAAGAGTATGCTCGCTTTAAGACTACAACAAATTCTAATACCTAAGGATTAAATGTCACAATGTATCCTTTCTTCTCAGCAATAAAGTCCTCAACAAAGGACTTGTCAATACTTACTCTCTCTGCTTTCAGGTTCATTTTGTTCAAGAACACAAGTTCCTGATGGATTCAGTTGCCACTGCAAAAGGGCACAAATATTTTATTTCTATGTTTAAGAAAGATGTAGTATTTCAGCACCCCACTTTCAAATATTAAAGCAACTTTAAAAATGTAAGAAAAGGGCCCTGGATGGGTTGCCCAGTGGATAGAACGCTGTCATTCTGGGTGTGATCCCGGGTAAGGGCACATATGAGAAGTTATGAATGAGTGCATGACTAAATGGAACAACTGAGTGGAAAGAGTTGATGCTTCTCTCTCTCTCTCTCTCTCTCCTTTACCTTCTCTCTCTCCCCTTCTTCTTTTTCTCTCTCAAATCAATGAAAAATTATTTTTAAAATTTAAAAAGAGTTATGTGTATACCAACCAAGCTCTAATGACTCTGAATGATATGGCTTCTGAGATTAGAATCAAGATTCTCAGAGGGAAAAATAACTTTATTTATTTATTTATTTATTTATTTTTATTATTATTTTTTCTGAAGCTGGAAACGGGGAGAGACAGTGAGACAGACTCCCGCATGCGCCCGACCAGGATCCACCCGGCACGCCCACCAGGGGCTACACTCTGCCCACCAGGGGGTGATGCTCTGCCCCTCTGGGGCGTCGCTCTGCCGCGACCAGAGCCACTCTAGCGCCTGGGGCAGAGGCCAAGGAGCCATCCCCAGCGCCCGGGCCATCTTTGCTCCAATGGAGCCTCGCTGCAGGAGGGGAAGAGAGAGACAGAGAGGAAGGAGGGGAGGGGGTGGAGAAGCAAATGGGCGCTTCTCCTATGTGCCCTGGCCGGGAATCAAACCTGGGTCCCCCGCACGCCAGGCCGACGCTCTACCGCCAAGCCAACCGGCCAGGGCCAGAAAAATAACTTTAAAGATCCTTTACCTTCATTTTATAGTTAAGGAAATGGTAACCCCCCTGTGACTTGCCCAAGGTTGCACACTAACTAAAGACAGCAATGAAATTAGAATCTGGGTTTGCCTATGCAATAGTACTGTATTATACTGTGCCAGTACAATAGAATTTCTACCACCTTATACTCTTATCTCTTGGTCCTACAGATCTTATAATAACTAGAGAAGGCCTAGGTTAAACAACGAAAATATGGCCAAGATTATGTTGCCTTTTAATACAGTTATATCGTATACTATATTATTTATATCATATCACATCACACCCCTGATTAGTTTCCCATCTTAACTATTCAAAATGAAACAGGGCAGCTTGAAGATTCTCAGATATCCCAGAGATGACCAGGCAGCAGACAGGAAGCTCCAGGTGCAACCAGAACCTAGGAGCTCAACCTATCCTGACGCTATTGGCTGGGAGCCCCATCATCAGACCCACTTACTGACTTAACCAGAAAGGCCCACCGGGCACTCCCTTCAGAAAGATACAATTAAGTATTTAGTACCTGGTAGCCTCTTCCATAGTATTAGTTAATTCATCAGCTAAACTAGCTAATATCATGGGCCTCGAGGTGGTGGGTAAGACACAAGATAAATATTTTGCCATGTGGAAAAAATGTCCTTGGAAAGGGAGGACATCAAGAATGAGTTGGTCACCTATAGAAATGGGATGGTTAGAGTGAGCATCAGGAAAAAGAAGTATAAAGGGTAGGAAGTTCTTTATGAAAAAAAAATTTAAGGCACTATTTTTGTTTGTTTGTTTTTTTGTGACAGAGACAGAGACAGAGAGAGGGACAGACAGACTGGAAGGGAGAGAGATGAGAAGCATCAATTTTTCATTGCAGCACCTTAGTTTCTCATTGATTGCTTTCTCATATGTGCCTTGACTGGGGGGCTAGAGCAGACTGAGTGACCCCCTTGCTTAAGCCAGCAACCTTGGGCTTCAAGCTGGTGAGCCTTGCTCAAACCAGATGAGCCTGTGCTCAAGCTGGCGACCTCGGGGTTTCAAACCTGGCTCCTCCGCGTCCTAGTCTGACGCTCCATCCACTGCACCTGGTCAGGCAAGGCATGTTTTAAAACATGCCAAACCATTAATATTTATTAATTGGGGTAAAGTAAAAACTAGTAATCCTAAATTTATATTTAAAAATAATCATAAACTTCCAACTGTTAGAAGCAACATAAGTGTCAAGTAGTAGGAGAATGGTTAAATAAGTTATGTCTATAGATTAAAATGTTGTGTAAAATAATTTTTTTAAGAATTTTAAATGACACAGAAAATATAATCTTTTAACAGCAGTACTTATGAGTTCTGGGATAAGTTATTTTTTAATGTCTTAGTCCGCTACAATGAGCATATATTTTTTTTTTTTTTCTTTTTTCTTTTTTATTTTTCTGAAGTTGGAAACGGGGAGGCAGTCAGACAGACTCCCACATGCGCCTGACCGGGATCCACCCGGCACACCCACCAGAGGGCGATGATCTGCCCATCTGGGGCGTTGCTCTGTTGTGACCAGAGCCATTCTAGCGCCTGAGGCAGAGGCCACAGAGCCATCCTTGGTGCCCAGGCAAACTTTGCTCCAGTGGAGCCTCGGCTGCGGGAGGGGAAGAGAGAGACAGAGAGGAAGGAGAAGGGGAGGGGTGGAGAAGCAGATGGGCGCTTCTCCTGTGTGCCCTGGCCAGAAATCAAACCTGGGACTCCTGCACGCCAGGCTGACGCTCTACCACTGAGCCAACCGGCCAGGGTCATATATTATTTTTATAATAAAAAAACTAATATAAAAATCCACATGAATTAAATTAAAAAAATTTAGGAGTAAATGGACACTGGTGAAATCTATTCTTGAAAATACTGTTGCCCAGTCGTAGCCTGGCTGGCAAGAACCTCATTGAACAGAACCACTTATCTTACAGTATATGGTAACAGCTCAAAGAGAAAAGCAAACATTTTTCAGATAACATTAATTTCAATATGCTTTAATCTTTAAAAAATATCAAGTTTAGGCCCTGGCCGGTTGGCTCAGTGGTAGAGCGTCGGCCTGGCGTGCAAGGGGTCCCGGGTTCAATTCCCGGCCAGGGCACACAGGAGAAGCGCCCATCTGCTTCTCCACCCCTCCCCCTCTCCTTCCTCTCTGTCTCTCTCTTCACCTCCCTCAGCGAGGCTCCATTGGAGCAAAGATGGTCTGGGCGCTGGGGATGGCTCCTTGGGCTCTGCCCCAGGCGCTAGAGTGGCTCTGGTCGCAATAGAGCTACGCTCCGGAGGGGCAGAGCATCGCTCCCTGGTGGGCAGAGCGTCGCCCCCTGGTGGGCGTGCCGGGTGGATCCCGGTCGGGCGCATGCAGGAGTCTGTCTGACTGTCTCTCCCCATTTCCAGCTTCGGAAAAATACAAAAAAAAAAAAAAAATCAAATTTATTGATACGCTTATAATACTTTTAACAGTCTAGAAGTATAAATCATTCTTAAAATTCAAACTTAGAACAAACACTAGTTCATGTTAGTTACTGGTATTTACAAAACTAGGTGTTTAGCTAACTAGGTAGTTTAAATCATTTACATAATATTGTAAGCCAGGCCAGATGAGGGGAAGGAGCAGAGGACGCAGCTACCGTTCACTGGCAGGAGTCCACAGACCACGAGCAGCACTGAGTGAGGGTCCTCACTTGTGGGTGGTCTTGGCCCAACAGGTGTTTCTGCATCCCATCCCTGCTCAGAGCCTACTCCCTCTGTCTCCCTGGCTCCTTCAACTTCTCCTGCCCTGTCTTACATTCTGATCTCTTCTTCTCTTTATAACTGGAAAGCTGCTAAAATCTACCAGTAAGCAAGATATTTCAGAATTCACTTCCTCATCACACAGTCTTGAAATGCTAGGCTACTTAATTTTTATGAAGAGAATTGAGAAGTTCTTCCCACTCTTGAGGAAGAATGAAGAGATAGAAAACAAAAACACAGAACTGGAGATTTCTCTTTGATTAGTTGAATGTAAGCTTTTGTATAGTTATACAAAACAAACATATTTTCCGTTACTCTGTTCTGTTAGAGCCATCCCCTTTTCTCTTTAAAGTAATGATAAATGTTAAATAAAACTGGAGTTAAAAAATAAAAGTACAGAACAAAAATAAAAAGGGTAAAATTTATCATACTTTATATACAGACAGAAACTAGATAATACATTCTTATATTTAAAAAAATTTAAACACACACACACATACACACACACAGTTTAATCAATGTCTTCTAGCCCTGGATGGGTAGCTCAGTTAGTTAGTGTTTGTACCAATATGCCAAGGTTGCAGGTTTGATCCCTGGTCATGATACATACAAGAATAAAACAAGATATGCATAAATAAGTGGAACAACAAGTCGATGTTTCTCTTTCCCTGCCTCTTTCTCTAAAATCAATCAATAAATAAAAATATAGCCTGACAAGGCAGTGGTGCAGTGGATGGAAGATCAGACTGGGACGCGAGGACCCAGGTTCAAAACCCCGAGGTCGCCAGCTTGAGCTCAAGGTCGCTGGCTTGAGCAAAGGGTCACTTGGTCTGCTGTAGCCCCCCAGTCAGGCACATATGAGAAAGCAATCAATGAACAACTAACGTGCCGCATCAAAGAATTGATGTTTCTCATCTCTCTCCCTTCTTGTCTGTCTGTCCCTATCTGTCCCTTTTTCTGTCTCTGTCACAAAATAAATAAATAAATAAATACCTTTGAGGTACTTTACAGGAGTGGGCAAAAGTAGGTTAAATAATCAGCCATCATTACTTAAAAGATAAATCATAAATAAGGATACAAAATAATAACAATAATAAGACAAATAATACAATAATAGATAACAACACAGGAATAAACTGTGTTTGATGACAACTTAACATTCCTTTGCCCAGCTCTGTACATGTTCCAGGCACCCTGAACTCAAAACAGGAATAAGACATTGAAATTTATAAATAGTGCTATTATATGCCTTTTGTACCCACTTCAAATTCTAGTATATAAATGTGACACTCAATTCCATAATTATCATTAAAAGGCAACAA
The DNA here is from genome assembly GCF_036850995.1 of Saccopteryx leptura. NCBI lineage: Eukaryota > Metazoa > Chordata > Mammalia > Chiroptera > Emballonuridae > Saccopteryx > Saccopteryx leptura. Next base: position 104,732,220 of record NC_089506.1, on the reverse strand, counting down.
ATGGGCCCTGGCCGGTTGGCTCAGTGGTAAAGCGTCAGCCTGGTGTGTGAAAGTCCTGGGTTCAATTCCTGGCCAGGGCACACAGGAGAAGCACCCATCTGCTTCTCCACCCCTCTCCTTCCTCTCTGTCTCTCTCTTCTCCTCCCGCCGCCGAGGCTCCACTAGAGCAAAGTTGGCCTGGGCACTGAGGACGGGACCTCAGGTGCTAGAATGGCTCTGGTTGCAACAGAGCCAGGCCCTAGATGGGTAGAGCATTGCCCTCTAGTGGGCATGCCGGCTGGATCCCAGTCAGGTGCATGCGGGAGTCTGTCTCTCTGCCTCCCTAGTTCTCATTTCAGAAAAATACAAAAAAAATAAAATAAAAAAAAGTAACACATGATTCTAGGCGAGCCTTTTGCTACACAGAACACTATTGGGGTAGCTGGTGAACTCTGATGGGAATCTCCGGATGAAATGGCAGTAATGTGTCAATAATTTCCTGAGGTTTGCTGTTGTATTATGGTTATGCGGGAGAATATACTGTTTAAGAAAATATAAAGTAAAGTATTTAAGAGTGAGCTGGTATCATGTCAACAACTTATTCTCAAATGTTTCTGGAAAAAAGTTTCTTGTAGTGCTTTTGAACTTTTATGTATATTTGAAATTTTTTCTAAAAAGAAAAAGTTGTTTTAAAACCTAAACAGTACAAAAATATAGAGTTAAAGTTCTGAGTTTTCCATGAACTACCTCAGTACTTGTTCTGATATATCAAATATTAAGTCCCTCCTCACCTTTTTGATCTTCCTCATGAAAAATCTGTGCACATATGTGCATGCACACGTGTGTCTCTCCCCATCTTTTGGGTAATCTTAAAATATTTTCAAACAGAACATTATCCATCTAAGCCATAAGGAAGGGTGAGGAAAAAGGCGTGTCAGGAATTTTCTTTTGTTAAGCTATCAGATAGCACCAAAGGGCTCACTAACTCAAGATCTGTGAGGTCAATATACAACTCTCCCTATAAAAATTTAAATTCAAGGCAGAGATCCTAATCTAAATATTTGTAATTAGGCAAGTGTTTGCACATAAAAATAAATTCAATGGTAAGAGCTTGCTGAAACTCTTTAAAAGGGTGGGAATTACTAATTTAAAATATGCAGCAGGGTACCAAACAAGATAATAGAAAGTATACTTGAAAAAAGCGTGTGTTGTCTGACCAGGTGGTGGTGCAGTAGATATAGAATGTTGGACTGGGATGTGGAGGACTCAGGTTCGAAACCTGGAGGTTGCCAGCTTGAGCATGGGCTTATCCAACTTGAGCATGGGCTTATCCAGCTTGAGCACGGGCTCATCAGCTTGAGCACAGAGTCGCTGGCTTGAGTGTGGGATCATAGATATGACCCCATGGTTGCTGGCTTGAGCCCAAAGGTCGCTGGCTTGAGCAAGGGGTCACTCACTCTGTTGGAGCTCCATCCGTTCCCGGTCAAGGCACATATGAGAAAGCAATCAATGAACAACTAAGGTGTCACAAGAAAGAATTGATGCTTCTCATCTATCTCCCTTCCTGTCTGTCTATTCATATCTGTCCCTCTCTCTGATTCTCTGTCTCTGTCAAAAAAAAAAAGAAAAGAAAAAGCGTGTATCTTACCGTAAATTTGCTAACACCCTCAAGTTCTCCAAACCGCATGTAAGAGATGTCTGCCTTCTTTTTTCCAACATCTATATCCCCTGTATAGATTTGTTTTATGCCTGCACCTTTAATTAAAGGTACACACTCATCACATGGGCACTTTGTCACAAAAATCATGCTTTTTTCTTCTGGTTTTATTTCTTGACACCTACAAAAAATTTATAAAATATTAAAAAGGTAGTTTCTTCAAGTGTAAGGTATATTCCAGAGAAATTTAAAAAAAACTAAAACTGAGCTGCAGTAAGAACTGATTTACAACATTATAAACAATAATAAGCGAAACTTACTCTTGCTGAATTTATGAATGTTCAAAATATATAAACTCATAAATGTTAAAATATAACCTGAACATGACAATTATTGCAACTAAAATTCATTTATTTATTCTAAGCAATTTGGCAAGATTTCAGTATTAGATTACAAAGTAACTGAAAATAGAAAGAGACAGCGAGAGAGAGAGAGAGAAATAGAGAGAGAACACAATGTTTTCTAAGTAAGAACTTTTTTATAATGCTGAAATTAGGGGCTAGAATTAACACCCCTGTTAAAGCTTACACTGTATGGATAGACACTAGCTCATCATGACAGCCTAAAGATCTACCCCCTTATCTGGTACCTAATGGATCTTTAATAAATGCTTACTAAACTGATAAATTAATATTAATGTTCTGGATTGAGTTGTAGTTCCCTTGCCCCCTCCCTAACACAGGATAATTGTTTTCAACAAAGGTTTGGATTTAACAGATCCATTCTCCATACAAAATAAAGCAAGCAAATCTGTAATGAAGAGCAGAAGTGAGGAGTTGTTTGATGGGGTAGTTTAGGGCTAAGGGATGCTCTCATCTGCGGCCACAGGGGCTGTACTTCCTGGTTCTGTGGTTTACTCTGCTCAGAGTCAGTCTCTTACATCACCACCAGCCTTCCATATTCATCTCTCCAGTTCAGACTCTCATTCTGCTCACCTGGATGAGGACAACATAATTTTATGCACCTAGTCCATTCAAACAACATACCGGCAACCTAAGCAATCAGCAGCATGGCTCTATTGATGCCATTCCATTTCCCCACTAACTACCAAATGAAGTCTAACCTCACTGTCTTCCCTATACTGTCCCAACCTAGTCCCACATGCCCCACGCTCCAGCCTAACTGAAACGTGCATGTTCCTACACACCCTGTTCCTACTTCTAGACTGCTGCTATGCCTGAAGAAGGACTTCCCTGCACGTATCTCCCATTGCCACATCCTACCAAACTTTCAAAACTCAGCTTAAATGCCAGTTTCTCCTGAAGTTTTCTCTCCCACTCCCACTCAACCCATAGCAGCCTCTGACTTTCTGTAGCACTTGTGTTGGCCTTTCCCACACAACGGATCTCATTAGGTTGAGTGCTGTTATCTTCCCTACTGGATTGCATGCTCCTAAGAACAGGAGCCACATTTTACTCAGTTTTGAATACTCTAAGATCATCCCTTAATGGCTAATGCTGAGAAATGTTTGGAAGTTATCTAAATCATCATCAGAAGAGGTAATGCCAGTTAAAACCTCTAACAAAAACTATGTTAAAGCAATTTAGTTTATAATAAAATCGATATATTCATAAAAAAATTATGTGCTTTAGATTTAGAAAACAAAACAGCGTTTGCATTCCAGAAATAAACAAGACCCTAAGGACATACTTCATGCTGTTTTATATTGTAGAGCAAAAAAAAATAAGGGAAAAAAGATTGCTCAATAAATCTGAAGGCCCACAGGGTCTCTGATAATAGCCTCAGGTCAGGCAGCAAAGACCAAGTATAATCAAAGTTATACTTCTAAAAGAGTATTTCTTGGGAATATTTTTTTAAAAAGGAAATAAAATTACAGCAACCCCCCCCAAAAAAAATAAAAACAAAAAGACTGATTTCAAATAACCCTTGCTACACTTTAAAGAGAATACATGCAAATGAATCTCGTACCTAAATGTCAAGGCATTCTGTTCCGCATGGACAATGTATCTGAATTTCCTTATTTCTCTGTCTTTCTGTTTGTCATCCATGTTTGGGAAGTCAGCATACTCAGATCCAACAGGGAAGGCATTATAACCACATCCTATGAAGTACATCATGCCTTCCCCATCACAATTTTGCTACAAAAGGGAGCAAACCAACAAAGCTTAGTTCTCAACAGTTTGAAAAAGCACCTTAGCATCATATTTTGTATAATGAATACAATTTTCTACAAAAAACTGAGCCACCCCCCCAAATACAATATTCAACCCTCCAACTGCAGCGTGGTCTTGTCAAGGCTAAATTTCAAGAAGGCTAATCATCTCTAACATACTATATAATCTCAAGGCAGACAGACAGTAGTTTCTGCAGTTAAATAAATACCAACCAGCACATGTAATTCACAAATTGTTTCACTTGATTCAGACATCTCTCCTGAAACAGGTTATAAGATGCTGGAGAACAAAAATTGTGCTTTCGTCTTCTTTTTTATCCCTTACATATACCTGTTAGAGTGTTTTGTACATAACAGGTACTCAATAAATTATTAATTTCTTATATGCTCTGTGCTGTGCTACTGGTTAGCAAGCCAGAAAAAAAAACATATATATGGTGAGAGACAGACAGACAGACAGGGACAGACAGACAGGAAGGGAAAGAGATGAGAAGCATCAACTCATAGTTGTGGCACTTGAGCTGTTCATTGATTGCTTTCTCATACGTGCCTTAACTGGGGGGCTTCAGCTGAGTCAGAGACCCCTTGTTCAAGCCAGTGACCTGTGGGCTCAAGCCAGCGACTATGGGGTCATGTCTATGATCCTATGCACAAGTTGGTGATCCCCCACTCAAGTTGGCGACCTCGGGGTTTCAAACCTGGGTCCTCAGATTCCCAGGTTCATGCTCTATCCACAGTGCTACCGCCTGATCAGGCTAAAATACATTATGAATAATTTCTGTTATTGGGCTAAAAATGCTATTGTGATATAGTTGGAAAATAAAAAATTCACTTTCCTATAATATTCAATAATCATTGAGCCCTTATTATATAACCATAGGGCTGCTACTGCAGTGGCTGTTTTTATTTCTCCTGATCAATGGCATATTAGGTATTAATATGAATGCTTTATCAGTTATTAGAGTGAAATATTTTATAAATCACAAGTGTCTGTAATAGCTTGGAATAACTATAATAAACCTCACTAAATTTCAATCTATTATGATTCTTCATGTGGATAGTATCAGCAGACTCATTTCTGTAGAGGCTTGAGAAAAACCGCTTACAGTGAGCCAACAAAAAGCTTACAAATAACATTATCTCATTAACAATTAATTATTCTTCATGATTAAATTATATCATGCTGAGTTTTATATGTATTATTTCATTTATTCAATTTCCACAACCTAGAGAGTATTATTATTATTATTATTCCTGTTTTGTAGATAAGGAAACCGAAGGCTAGAGAGATTAAATAACTTGTCCAGGGTCACAAAGCGGATAAGTAACACAGACGGAGTTCAAAACCAGGTTGTTGGACTCCAAACCCATGACTTTCCTCTTTATCATGCTGCATGCACTGTAGATAATTTAAGTGGAAACTTAAATTCTCTAAAAAGTAATCGAGAACAACCAGATGCTAAGCCCAAAGCTGCTGTGCATGCATATAAACACAAATAAGAATTCTGGCCCTGGCCAGTTGGCTCAGTGGATAGAGCGTTGTCCTGGTGCTGAGGTCACAGGTTTGATCCTGGGTCAAGCACATACGACAAGCAACCAATAAGTACACAACTAAATGGAACTAAGTGAAACAGGAAGTTGATCCTTCTCTCTCTCTCTCTCTCTCTCTCTCTCTCTTTCTCTCTCTCTCTCTCTCTCCTTCTCCTACCCTCTCTTCTCTCTCTCTCTCAAATCAATGGAAAAATTAAATAAAACTAAAAGAGTTCCCACCATAGGCCAGGCACTGTGCAAGGCACTGGGAATGCAGTTGCAAACAAGGCAGAGAATCCTGCCCTCGTGAACCTTACAATGGAGAGATGATAAGAAACTGGACACACATTGTAACTGTGATGTGTTACGAATGATGAGTATACATATTACTATGGGAGTTGGTGGCAGAGCAGCCTATTCTAGTAGGTGTTAACAGCTGAGGAAGAGATAAGTAAAGTCAAGGGATATTTTGAAGGTGGAGTCATAGTACTTGGTGACTAACTGGATGTGTGGAGTAACAGGGAATACGATGGTGACCACTGATGAAGAAACAGGTCAGCAGGGAAAATACTCGATATATTGGCTTGGATTAACTTGAAGGACTTATGAAACATCTAAGCAAATAGTCAAATTACTTGCTATATAGTTTTTTGAAGCAAAATTTAGGCTCCTACACATAGTTACTAAGTGTTTCTTAATTCCATGCTCTCCTAATTTATCCCCTAATTCCAAGCACTCATCATCTTTTTTTATTAATAGCCCTATTTCCTGTCTAGCTGCACCTCATTCTTTTTATAATCTGAACTAATCACTTTCCCACTTCAAAGATTCTTGGGTTGCACTAACCAATAGAGGTAGCCACAGCCACGGGTGGCTAGTCCGAGTTGAGAGGTGTGGTTAAGTGTAAAATAGACATAAGGTTTTGAAGACTATACTCCCGAAACTGAAGAATATTTTATTAATAATCTTTTATATTGATTACTCATTGAAATCATTTCTGGACAGATTAGATTAAAATATATTCTTCAAATGAATTCACCTATTTCTTTATTTTATTTTATTTTAAATTTTTTTATTTTTTTTTATTTTTTGTATTTTTCTGAAGTTGGAAACGGGGAGGCAGTCAGACAGACTCCTGCATGCACCCGACCAGGATCCACCCAGCATGCCCACCAGAGGGCGATGCTCTGCCTATCTGGGGCATTGCTCTGTTGCAACTAGAGCCATTCTAGCGCCTGAGGCAGAGGCCATAGAGCCATCCTCAGCGCCCGGGCCAACTTTGCTCCAATGGAGCCTTGGCTGCGGGAGGGGAAGAGAGAGGCAGAGAGGAAGGAGAGAGGGAGGGGTGGAGAAGCAGATGGGTACTTCTCCTGTGTGCCCTGGGCAGGAATAGAACCCGGGACTCCTGCATGCAGGCCGACGCTCTACCACTGAGCCAACCAGCCAGGGCTTCACCTATTTCTTTTAATATGGTTTCTATAAAATTTAAAATTAAATATGTGGCTTTCCTTTTACTTCTACTGGTTAGCACTGTGCTAGTGTACTCCACTGTCTAAACAATAAACCCCAAACTCTCTACATGAAATACAAGCGTTTTTATAGTACTATTAAACATAGGACTCTAGACACCCCGAGTCACTTGAATTTCCCCACATTCTCTCACGCTGCCTACCTCTGCCTGTTATCCTTCTAGTCCTGTGAAACTGCTCTGCCTGGTGAATTCCTGTTCATTTCTCCAGACAAGTAGTGTCTTACTACCTCCGAGAATATTTTACTTATTTCTCCAAACAAAGTTAAGGTTCCTCCTTCGTGCTTTCATGGTTTATCATGTTATAATCACACTTACATACCAGTCTCTTTTCCATTTCTCTGTATGCATGACCATGAAAGGCAGAAAATATGGTCTTTAATTCCCCACTATACACTTTTGCACAGTGCCTACCCTGTAAAAGGTGTTCAATAAGTGTTTGCTAAACAAATCTACCCAGGAAATTGTTGAGGGAATAAAGAAATGCTTATAGAACATAATAACATCACCAATACAAAATATTAATGCAATGGGTCAATAAAATGTAATGTATTTAAAGAAAATTAAGGTAAAATGTTTACAGAATTATTTTAATACTTACAGATTTTCTCTCTGCCCAAATGACTGCTCCAACTCCTATTTTATGATCCTCTGAAATATATAAATGGCAATTAACTCAATAAAAATCAGTGATTTGTTAGTTTCAGAAATACATTTTTCAAAAATAATAAAAATATATTTATCGAAACATTTTCTAAATGTAGCAGCATTTCCTGACATTTCACAAACTATAGAAAATGACTAAAATAAATATTTTTGAGCATGGAATACGGGAATCAATACCAAGGAGTCATATGTGATCTATTTGAGGAGCTCATTAAAATGGCAGGGTCCACGGGCAGGCCACATCAGCACTATAACCAGAATTGAATGTAACGATTGATTTTCTACCACCAATTCAGTTTTTAAACAATTATTTCTAACAGATAATAAAACTGATTAAAAAACCAGTTTCTGAACTTTTGAGTTTAATGTAATAATTATTCACAACAATCAAATCTGTCTTCTAGCATTTTTTATACTTTAGTCATGGAAAATATATTTCATGCAAATGTCCTTGCTAAGAAAAATGTTCATATTTATAATACAAACATAAACAAATCTTTATGGGCTTTCATAGATTTACACTGCTGGAAAGTACATGAAAGGGATTTTGATTTAAACAATATGTTGTCCTTCCCCTGACCTTCATAATTTGCCTTTACCAGAAAAAAAAGAAAAGCCAAGTAAGTGACATGATGCTCATATCTAACTTAATTGTTATCATTTTCCGGCAGAACCAAAATCTCTGCAACAAGTAAAAAGTTACACTTCTTTCTTTTTTATTTATTAAGTGAGAGGTGGGAGGCAGGGAGGCAGAGACAGACTCCCACATGCACCCGACCAAGATCTACCCAGCAAGCCCCCTACAGGGCAATGCTCTGCTGCTCTGTTGCTCGGCAACTGAACTATTTCAGCACTTGAGGCGAGGCCATGGAGCCATCCTCAGCACCTGGGACCAAACTGCTCAGAACCATTTGAGCCATTGCTGTAGGAACAGAGAGAGAGAGAGAGAGAGAGAGAGATAAGGGAGGTGGAGAAGCAGATGGTTGTGTCTCCTGTGTGCCCTTACTGGGAAACGGACCCAGGACTTCCATACATCAGGGTGATGTTCTACTGCTGAGCTAACCCACCAAGGCCAAAGCCATACTTCTTCTTCTTTTTTTATACAGAGACAGAGAGAGAGTCAGAGAGAGGAACAGATAAGGACAGAGACAGGAAGGGAAAGAGATGAGAAGCATCAATTCTTCATTGCAGCTCCTTAATTGTTCAGTGATTGCTTTCTCATACGTGCCTTGACTGGGGTAGGCTACAGCAGAGCGAGTGATCTCTTGCTCAAGCCAGTGACCTTGGGCTCAAGCCAGCAACCTTAGGCTTCAAGCCAGTGACCTTTGGGCTCAAGCCAGCGACCATGGGGTGATGTCTATGATCCCACACGCAAGCTAGCGACCCTGCACTAAAGCTGGTGAGCCTGCACTCAAGCTGGTGAGCCCACACTCAAGCTCAAACCAGCAACATCGGGGTTTTGAACCTGGGTCCTCTCCGTCCCAGTCCAATGCTCTATCCACTGTGCTACCACCTGGTCAGGCCAACTGACCTGGTCAGGCTGAACTTCTTAAAACCTGGTCAGGCTGAACTTCTTAAATCCATTAATATGAAACAAAATTTAAAAACCAAAATAGATTTAAAACCAAGAGTTAAAAACAAAAATAGATTTAAAAACCAAATTATTCTACATATAAAGGGTTGAATTTTTCCTTTTACTGATACAGGGTGAGTTTCAAATTTCTAAGATAATTATATATTAATTATGAAAACCATAGAATTTATCAAAATCTTAATAAGGGACTAATAATGTAGCTAAGTAGATACATTTACACAGAGTAAGTAACAAATATCCATGAACTTACTCTAGAACATTTTCATATTGGTGAGTATTAAACGAAACTGTGGCTTCACCCTACAATTTCCTTAAAATTAATCCTTCCAATGAGAATATATTTAAATGTTTTTCTAGTCAAGTACAAAGAAACTTTATTCTACCTATACATTTAAAAGTAGGATAACTGCCTGACCTGTGGTGGCGCAGTGGATAAAGCATTGACCTGGAACGCTAGGCTTGCCTGGTCAAGGCACATGTGAGAAGCAACTACCACAAGTTGATGCTTCCTGCTCCTCTCCCCACCTATTTTCTTTCTATTCTTTATTTTAATTCCCTAACATCATTCAGTTTAAGCAAGTTTGAGTTTTATCACAAAACATTTGCATAATTTATTTTAAGCATTTTTTGCTTGTTACCTCAATTTTACCCCAAAGGTAAAGCAGTTAAAATTTCCTTTTCTAGATGAGAAAACAAGCAAGTGACTAAACAAACAATTAATTGACTAAAATTGAGCCCTCTGGACCCAACCTACTTGCCTTTCTTCTGCCCCTCCCTTTGTTGTCAAGAATTTCATAAAACATTTCCTTTTATTGAATGCCCAAGTGAACAGTGGTGAGGGAAGCAGAAGTCCCTGTATTCATGAACCTTATAGTCTGTCTGATGAGGGAAGAAGACAGGAACAAGGAAACACCTATGTGCTGTGTGCTGTGCGGGAAATTAACACGATGCGTAGGAAGGAAGTGTGTGGGGGAAGGGCTTACTGTATAGGGTAGAAACAGTCAAGAAAGAGATTTTGGTGTAACCAAAATATTCTTCCAAGACCTTCAGAATAAAACATGTGGAGAAAAGACTATAATTATGGTTTTATGATCATTTCTAAGGCAGGTGGCAGAAGTTATAAACATAGAGTATCTTTGTCTGCAAAACCAAAACCTTTCTTTACTAGGAGTAAAAGTGTACTTAATCCATGCATAAATCTGAAACAAAAAAACCCCGAAAAACTAAAATAGAAATTTTTCATATTAAGAGCCCACTTTTCCGACCATCTACACTGAGTATTTTTCATGTTGTGTTTTTTTTTTTTTTCCTCTGAAGCTGGAAACGGGGAGAGACAGTTAGACTCCCACATGCGCCCAACCGGGATCCACCCGGCACGCCCACCAGGGGGCGACGCTCTGCCCACCAGGGAGCGATGCTCTGCCCCTCAGGGGCGTCGCTCTGCCGTGACCAGAGCCACTCTAGCGCCTGGGGCAGAGGCCAAGGAGCCATCCCCAGCGCCGGGGGCATCTTTGCTCCAATGGAGCCTTGGCTGCGGGAGGGGAAGAGAGAGACAGAGAGGAAGGAGGGGGCGGGGTGGAGAAGCAAATGGGCGCTTCTCCTGTGTGCCCTGGCCGGGAATCGAACCCGGGGCCCCCGCACGCCAGGCCGACGCTCTACCGCTGAGCCAACCGGCCAGGGCCTCATGTTGTGTTTTTTTAGTCTCAGGAGCCACTTTTTCTGTTTCAGTCTGGGGACAGACTAAACTTTGTCAAGAGGGAGAAAAAATGTGATACTCCACCAGCATGCCTACAAGTTGATGCTTCTCATCTCCCTCCCTTGCTGTCTGTCTGCATCTATCTGTCTCTTTTGCTAAAAAAGAAAATAATTTTAAAAAAATTATGGTTCAGAAGGAAGATATAATTCTCAATTTGGAAAATGCCTAGTCTAAGAGGAAAACAGGACCCAAAAAAGAAATTAAAAATCACTCTTCAACTAGGTAGGTAAGATGTAATGCCCTCCTAACTCATTTTTCCCCTAAAATTAAAATTGAAACTGTTTTGCTACCTTAAAGTATCACAGAAACACACTTTAAATGACACATTTGTGGACCCTAGTCATCATTCAAAAAGCAGTTATTAAGGACCTACTTTCAACTACTTTTAGAAAACTCTTGTAGAGGTTTTAGAATTCACTTGAATCATATGTATACTTTTAAATGAAATAGTTTAATTGAATGGTTTCTTCACCTATTAATTAGAATAAAATAAAATAAAAAGGTCTAGAATTCCTTATCTGAAATCTCTTATATCAAGTTTTTTTTCTTTCTTCTCTTCTTTTTTGACAGCTTGATGTAGTTATTTTGTGGCTATACCTCATAAATATTTAATGCAAATATTCATACATTTTACTCCACTTGTGTAAATGTATTTGATTACAAGGTACTGCCCCAGACCCCACCTGGGACTGCTATGCAATATACAGTATATGCACCATATAACCTTTCTGAAATCTGAAAAATTCTGAATCCCTTTTCATCTGGTTTCAAGGGTTTGGGATAAGGGACTGTGGAGCATTTAACTTTGGATATGAAAAGATTTCCTTTACCCATTCAACACATTGTGACACTGTGCTTAGCACTAAGGAAAAAATGCTGAAGATATGATCTCTTCCTGGGAAGAGCTCTCAGTGGAGTGGAATGCATGACAGAGAATAACATTCTTCTTAGGATTTGGATTCTGGGCAAAAAAAGTCAGATGCAGTCATAACTTAAGCTTAAAATATCTTTTAAATCACCCATCAAGTGCAGAGGCATGGTTTTATGTAAAGAAACTGCACAGAAGTGGTGGATAAATTTATAATCTAATAGAGAATATATATACAAATTAATATTTAAACATTACTGCATCTTTAGTCACTGGACTCACACCTTGTATGAACGAGTCATACAGAGTCTATGAGAAGTAGGGAGCACTGATGTTGAGTCAGAGGACAGCATGTTCATATCTCCCAGCTTCCACTCACTCTGGAATCTTCTGCACTCTAATTAGCAAAGGGGAACTCATGAATTATAGCTGTTACGGCTGTTCCCATTTATATTTGTCTTTCTAGAATGGTTTAGATAAGAATTATTTATAAAGCTTGTTTGGCAAAGAGACAAATGTATAATTCACTTGTAAAAGAATAACATTAAATCAGACTTTAAGCTGTAGAGTTGTTTGCATTCATATAGCTTATGCCTATAGTAGAATCATTCTTTAATAAAAGTATTAACCCTGCTGAATGTCAGAATTTCTTGCAGAACTTTAAAAATTCATAAGCATAGGCCACACCCTTAGGAACTTGGTTTAGTCTGGGTTGGAATTTGAGTATTTGTCTTTTAATAAAATTTCAGTGGTGATTCTGATACGCTGCCAGTTGAGAATCTCTGTTCTACTGAAGTAACTCTGACCTATGGTCTTTGTTTAGAATACACTGCAGACAAGTGGCATTTACATGAACCTTTCCTGAAGATTATTTCGCTTTTCCCTCTTTCTTGAGATAAGTTTTTAAAATCCTACTATTTTACTCAACAAATCTTACTCTACTGCTCTTCCTGCCTGAATTGTTTTCCTTATTTCAAAGTTGTATTTTAAAAAGTGACCATGATTCATTTACTTTGAAAAATTTTACATCTGATAGGATGTAAAAACGCTGTTCTATAAGTGGAATTACATAATTGGAAACATACAGTATAGAAAATTCCCAAGAAACATTTTCCTTTTTAACACATGTACCCATGCATACCATAACATAATAAAGTAAAAAGGTTTGATTTCTCTACTTGCTGATTAAAGACATATTAGCAATTGGAAAAAATCTGCCAATATTCTTTACTTTGATTCTGTTAGTTATTTTGAATTCATATATTATAAAGATTTTTAAAGTTTTTTATTAATATTGAATACATATAAAAATATTGAAGAGTTAAGAAAAATGAATGATTTGGTTCTCTCTTTTGTCCTATTTCTAGTGCAGGGACCAATGAACAGTGAAATGATAAAAACAAGAAGCAGAAGGAAGAGCCTAGAGAATCAGGCCCTGATTTAAAAATGTAGCACTAAATTATAAGGCCACAAGGAATCTTAACTGCTCTAAGGAAGGAGTTGTCTACTCAAGGGTCTCACTAATCTCTCTACAGTGTACGACCAGCAAAACTTTACTATCTGAGAGTAAATGAACTCTACCACAGACGAGATGAACACACTTTACTTCTGAGATAATGCAACCCAATCAATAAGCCCCAATTTATAAGCTAAGCATACAACTTACCAGTTCGATATGCCAATAACCTGGCCTGAACCATACAGTGCCTTGCAATTTCTTGTGGCAAACTTTGATTGTGAATTTCATTGATCTGGTCAGTACTGGCACAGTAAAATCCAAAGTGTTGAAAGTTGGGCACACTGGAAGCTACTGTGGCCAAAAGTAGAACCAGGTCTTTCATGTTTTGCCTTAGATTGCTGAAGTATGGATTTTCACACAGGTTCTCCAAACCGATAGTCATCAGTATTTGCTTATGTAACTCTTCACTTGAAACCAAAAATAACATTTCAAATTCTTTTATTCTTTCTTGTCTACATTCAGAATAAAAGTTAATGTTAGCATCCGGAAATGTTTTTGCAATTTTTTGAATAAAATCACATTTGTAAGAGGTCTCCTCTACAAACTGCATCATATAACACACCAAAGGCTGAAGCAAGACACACACGTGGGCCCTACTGTTTGATTTCAGTCTCTCCACTGCTTTGGCATCTAACTTTGCATCTTCAGAACTAGAAGCTTCAGAAAGCAAACTTATTTCTGGATCAGCAGGCCAATATGAAATTCGGTTAACTCCAGCTGAAATGCAAAATATAAACGGTAATTCTTAGATACATGCTGAAATTAATGGTTTTCTTGATAAACCCTCCATATCACTGCAGTAGATTCAGAGGTCCCAATGAAATCAGTAAATGTCTATTACCAGGTCACCAATAATACAGCCTATTGGCAAACCATGGCCCACAGGCCATATCCCACCTGTTGCCTATTTTTGTATGGATTGCACGTTAAGAACAGATCTTACAGTTTTAAATAGCTGGGAAAATAAAAAAAAAAACCAATAATATTTTGTAACACATAAGAATCATATGAAATTTGAATTTTAGTGACCATAAATAAAGTTTTATTGGAACAAGAACCCACCATTCATTGATACAGTCTCTGGCTGCTTTACAGTACAATGGAGTAGCTGAGTTGAGAGCTGAATAGCTGTAGAGATACCACATGGTATGCAAAGCCTAAAATATTTATTATCTGGCCCTTTATAGGAAAGTTGGCCAACCCCTAACAAAGACCACGAGAGGTATATGTGTAACCACTGGCTTTGCTGAGGGTGGTCCCCAAGTCCCCTGCTGGCACTATATGCCAGAGTCCTACAAGTAATCAAATGGTTGCTTTTAGAAATATCATAGCCGACAACTAATAGTGGTCTAGAGTTTTGTATCTGAAATAAACCACTCAACCACATATTAAAAATATACCTGTACTCTGAATTTTTCCTCTGAAAAATATTCTAAATACAGACTAAAAAAACCCCCCAAAACAAACAAAAAAACCCCAACAAAAACAAAACATGTATAAATATATTTAGTGCAGCATTATTTAAAACAGTCAAGAAAAATAGAAAAGAACTAAATGGACAGAGAAAAACAGCTAAACAAATTAGGATCCTCCTCATAACAAAATATTATAGAGTTACCCAAAATGCCCACAAAGAACTTAAAACGTGACAGCAGTGGTGGGGGAGGGCAGCAAGAGCGATTTTTTCTTTTAAGTCCACAAAATTAAAAACAGAACAAACTAGAAGGAACATTTTTCATCAGTGTGGCAGAGGAAAGGTTGGTAATCTTTAATATACAGAGAAAATTTTAATTCATTAAGAGCATATATAGGTATAAAATGATAAGAACTAGGCCTCAAGAGAGTCCATAAGATATGAACAATTTACAAAAGAGAAAACAAAACTGAGTAACAAACATACGAAAAATATTTTAATTTTGAATAATTAAATATTTAATATTGAGTAATGCCTTACACAGAGTTAAGCACCCAAATGCTCATCAATTAATTATTATTTATAGCAGAGACCCTTTGCTATTAACTCATTTAACTGTAGCTAAAGAAAGACATTTTCTATGACTGTGCCCAGAAGTGACTGGACAGATGGCTCACAGGATGTTGTGCATGCAAAGTAACAGGTGAACTAAAAAGTCTTAGTTGAATAAATGCACATTTCTATCTACTCCCTGCTACTCCTGACGCCAGCTGTGGCGTGAGCTATAAAACAATTTTGAAAGCTCGTATCATAATGTTTCCCATGGCTGCATTTCACCTACCCGCTGCTGGAATTCTCATAATCCATTTCCTAACTAGTAGTGATAGTCAATCTTTCATCTAAACATCCTGGTTACTTCTATAATCCTGATTCAAGGAGCAGAGGGATGTACTGTTTAAACAATAATTTATGCACCAGTGGCAAATGCTACTATAAAAGTTTTCCCATTTTTTTTTTTGTCTCAGACGCCATTACATCCTTTAAAATTAATGAGGCTCTGAAAGAGGTGTGGACTTTATCTACTGATATTTAATGTATTAGAAAATTAAAACAAACATTTAAAAATATTAATCCACTAAAAATAATAATAAAGAATATGTTATACATTAATATAGATAACATAGTTCAATGAAAAGTAACCATATTTTCAAAACAACAAAAACTAGTATAGGAGAATGACATTGTTTTAAATAGTTACAAATCAATTTATCTGGCTTTAATAGAAGGTGCCTGGACTCCCAAATCTGTTGCTGCTTTCACACTACTGCCATAGGTTTTCACTGAAGTGTATGAAAAGTATCCATCCTCACACAGACATAGAGTTGAAAAAGGAGTATTTTAACAGCCATTTCAGATAGTTGTGAATATTCCTCTTTGATACTACATAAAAAATTTGAAAAAGGACAATGTCTTAAAGGTTAGTTACGATATAGAACCAGAAATCATAACAATTTTTTGTACTGTTAGGTTAAATTCCATCATTATTTTTTTTAATTCTATTCATCAATATTATCACTAATCTCATCCAGAATAGTCTTAAGAGCTGGGAAGCTATAAGCTAATGACGGTGAATACAAGTTTTAAAAAACTTTCATTTCCGCTTGAAGACTCAAATTTTTATCATTGGCAACAAATACTGTCAGTGTTTTCCTGGAAGCGACAGGATCACTTAAACTCATTTTTGAGACCATGTCTGCAAAATAGGCAAGAGTAAATAATTATAGTTTGTCAGATCATAGTGTTCCATGAAAAAGTAGATAATTCAGTTCATAACTCAAACATTTCCATAGGTGGTACTTCCATAAGGCAACCTTCACACTATGTTTGTAGCAAAAGTGCTTTATGTCTACCTCCTATTTTCTCACACAATATATTATAAAGATGTATACTCAAGGGTTAGGATTTAATAAAATTAATAATTTTTACTGTTTCATCAAAGACATTCTTTTTCTTTCTTTTTTTTTTTTAACTTCAAGTATGTGGCCACAATGAGTACAATGACTTCTACTGCCTTGATTCTTACTAGGCAACCGTGGTTTTATTAACCACTGTTTTGGTACTATTAGTGCAAATGTAGCAGTATTATGAAAATAGTTTTGACCTTGTGAGATATCAGGAGTCCACAGACCACACTTTGAGAACTGTGCTTTAGAAATCTTTGCTATGTAACAAGAATTATAACTAAGTACTTTAGCAATAGCATAGAGTTAAACTAAGCTACTTCCCAAGATATAGACTTCTCACAAAAATTAGAGGATATTTCAAAATGAGTATAAAGTGATAAAATATCCCCTAATTTTTGTGAGAAGTATGATATATAAACTTAATCTAATTTAGCAATTTTATTTATATATAGGCCTAACACTAACATAAAAGTACTTCCATTGTAGGTTCTTTCTGATTTTCCACATTTCATTATCTCTCTTGGCAGGTTTAAATGTCTTAAACTAAAGATATCAAGCAGTGGTTAGTAACTTGCACTTCTCTACTTTTTATTCTTGGCTCTGAGGTTCCTAAGAGGCAGATTAAGGTCAGTTGAGGCCCCAGGCACAGAAGAAAATATGGGCCCCTTACATTAGAAAAAAGTGTAAGTAAAGTTGGGGTTTTGCAGGCCCTTCAGAAGTCATAGCCCAGGGCGTGCGCCTGGTGCGCCCGCCATTAAGTCTGCCTCTGCTTACAGCACAGTCAGCTAAGCACAAAACACAACTATCTTTTTTTTTTTTTCCACAACTATCTTTTATTCACTTTTCTCCTTTGATTCTAGAAGAGATCAGTCAAAAAATGTTTTGCGCTCCTGGCCAGTTGGCTCAGTGGTAGAGCATTGGCCTGGTGTGCGGAAGTCCCGGGTTTGATTCCCGGCCAGGGCACACAGGAGAAGCGCCCATCTGCTTCTCCACCCCTCCCCCTCTCCTTCCTCTCTGTCTCTCTCTTCCCCTCCCGCAGCCAAGGCTCCATTGGAGCAAAGTTTGCCCGGGCGCTGAGGATGGCTCTGTGGCCTCTGCCTCAGGCGCTACGATGGCTCTGGATGCAACAGAGCAATGCCCCAGATGGGCAGAGCATCGCCCCCTGGTGGGCATGCCGGGTAAATCCCAGTTGGGCGCATGCGGGAGTCTGTCTGACTGCCTCCCCGTTTCCAGCTTTGGAAAAATGAAAAAAAAAAAATGTTTTGGTTCTTTCACAGTTTCCCCTTCTATATCAATGTCACCCTTTGAATTCTATTTGATACCCTGCCCAACGCAACAGCCTACTAATCATGTTCTCAACCTTTTATCTTTTCATGCTCCAATTCAATAACAAAAATAAGTAATAATAATTTTAATCATATTACATTCTGCTCAAAAATTTTAGTTGTAATATTGATGAATAGAATTAAAAAAACAAATGATAAAGTAAATATATAATCTTTCCAGTTAATTGGGAAAAGAAGAAAAAAATGCCACCACCATCTTACCTATCTTCTCTACTTGTAATTGCAGGGGAAAGACTGTATCATAGACATCTACACTGCTGCAGGCCAGGGGCTCTAGACACATGATCACTTCTTCTGGAAGTGCTTCCACTTGTAGCTCAAGGGCACCACCTTCACCATGGACCTGATCATTACTCTTTTTTTTAAATTAATTTATTTATTTTTACTGAGACAGAGAGAGAATCAGAGAGAGGGATAGATAGGGACAGACAGACAGGAACGGAGAGAGATGAGAAGCTAATCAATCATTAGTTTTTCGTTGTGGCACCTTAGTTGTTCATTGATTGCTTTTTCATATATGCCTTGACCATGGGGCTACAGCAGACCAAGTAACTCCTTGCTCAAGCCAGCGACCTTGGGTCCAAACTGGTGAGCTTTGCTCAAACCAGATGAGCCTGCGCTCAATCTTGAGACCTCAGGGTCTCGAACCTGGGTCCTCTGCATCCCAGACTGACGCTCTATCCACTGTGGCACCGCCTGGTCAGGCCTGATCATTACTCTTAAGCTGGCCTTCGATGTAAATAAAAATAGCTCTTTCTCAAACAAGGTTAGGAGCTCTGTTCTATAAAATAAGACCCAAAGGCCACTAAACCATAACCTCTCATGATAAACCATCTACCACTAAGTCTCCCCAAGAAAAATTCTCCATTTGAAAATGAACCCCCACCCCCAGAACCTCGCATCTCACAATTTTCAACCCCACATATATGCTGTGCCCCTGACCAGGGTGTTTTCCTCCTCCTCTACCTCTGACTCCTCAAGATGCAGCTTAAGCCCTAGTCTTTCACAGCATGCCAGCCTGCAAGGATCACTATTTCTCCTCTGATCTCTTGTCACTTAGAGCCCGTATCACTCATTTGGTACTGGATGATGTGCTGCATTGTTATTTTGGGGCCCCAATAACTCCTTGAGGAAAAGGATTAGGAACTATATTCACCTTTTCTCCCCAGAAACTCTCTGAATGAGGCTTCTTTACATAGGCATGGTAGATTAAATCATTGACCTTTGGTGATTGAACTTAAACTCTAACCCCTCTTTTCTTCTCAGAGGTCTAGGAGGTGAGGTTGAAAGTTCCAATCCTCTAATCACCTGGTTGGTTGGTTTCCCTCGCAACCAAGCCCCACCCACAGGAATTTTCCAAAAATCACTTAACAGAAACTCAGGTGCGGTTGAAAGGTGCTTGTTATGTATAACAAAAGACACCTTTATCACTGTTAGCACTCAGTTAATTCCAAGGGATTTTAGTTTCTCTGTGCGAGGAATGGGATGAAGACCAAATCTATAATTCATGTTATAAAGCACAATATCACAGTACCTATGTAAAAGATATATTTTTTAAATATCAGGGTCTGCACACTTACCGGGGACGGGGGGGGGGGGGCATCATAAGCACAGAGAGGTTTAGTGAGTAGCTTGGTATGACAGAGATGGATAGCTACACATTAATAATCTGTGTTCCTTCTTCCAAAGTGTAGAGTGATCACTGGGAGGCAGCTGCCCAGCCAGGAACTACAGTTCCCACAATGGATATGAACAGAATAATGCATGTGGCTCCCAGGCCTGCATTTTTAAGAGCAGGCATGGCTTCTCTGTTTCCTTTCTCAGTTTGGATGCAGAGGACTTGAGACCCTTGAGGATGACAGCAGTAGTACCACCGAAGATGCCTGAGCCCATCAATCAACCACATGGAGAAAGTTTCTGCTGCTCAGCAACAACAATTCATAAGTTTTAAACTGCGCCATTCTGAGTAGCATAAGGAAATCTCTCCCCATTCTATTCCATCTCACCCTGGAGGTAAATCATCCCTTTGTCCAGCACCACCACTCAGTATACGCTGCCTGCCCATTAGTCAGTTAGTAGCCATCTAGGTATCAGATGACTGTTGCAGATGCACAGTACCTATCCCAGTGCTTGTGGTCATGTACTCTGTGTGTGTGTGTGTGTGTGTGTGTGTGTGTCAGAGACAGAGAGAGGGACAGACAGATAGACAAGAAGAAAGAGAGATAAGAAGCATCAATTCTTTGTTGCAGCACCTTAGTGGTTCATTGAGTGCTTTCTCATATGTGCCTTGACTGGGGGGCAACAGCAGAACGAGTGACCCCTTCCTCAAGCCAGCGACCTTGGGTTCAAGCTGGTGAGCTGTGCTCAAACCAGATGAGCCCGCGCTCAAGCTGGCGACCTCAGGGTTTCCATGAGGCTGGGTCCTCTGTGTTCCAGTCTGATGCTCTATCCACTGCGCCACCACCAGTCAGGCTCAAGTACTCTTATTTTAACTCAATAGTGACCTCAAAGCACAAGAGTAGTGATGCTGGCAATTTGGATATGCCAAAGAAAAGCAGTCAAGTGCTTCCTTTAGATAAAAAGGTATGCATTCATGGGAAAAACAAAATATATATGATTCAGTACTCTGTAATTTAAGGCACCCACTGGGGGTCTTAGAACATATCCCCCAGGAATAAAGGGGTACTACTATACAGGGGTTATTAAGCCACTGAAATTTTAGTGTTTTATTTGTTATAGCAGTTAACATTAGTCTACTAATACATTAAAGATCATTTAACTAGTTAGTGACAGATCTGAGACCAGGATCCATACTTTCTGACTCTTCCTCTTTATAGTATATCAAACTGTCTTCAGATATATTACACATATTTCTAAGTTACCTCTGTTGTGTTTACATAATTGTCTCCACTGACTGTTCTCAGGTAAGTGTTAGTAATCCCCAATGAAGCCTTATCTGCACTTACCATTTACGATCATTTTCAAACAAGCAGAACATGGTTTTCTGGAAAAATAAAGGTCACAGTTTTTCAGCCTTGATCCATGCTTTATAAGAGCAATTTTCCCAGCATGTAAATCTTCACTCGAGCAGTGAAGATCAACAATTTTCATGTTTTTCACTACCACAAGGCCAGTTTTCTTCACCTATATTAAGATACAAAATAATAATGTATTAGTTACAATATCTAATAATTATATCATGGATTATACTGATTTATTCATAAAATAAAAATTTTGTTTAGTTCTTTATCTGAATACTTTAGACAAAAGTACATTTTCATTAGGTCTCAACATTTTTCTGAATGTTTAATGCTTTTTTTTTAATTGATTGATTTAGAGAGAGAGAGAGAGAAACATCTATTTATTGTTCTACTTATTTATGCATTCAGTGATTGATTTTTATATGTGCCCTGACTGGGGATTGAATCCACAACCTTAGCATAATGGGACGATGCTCGAACTACCTGAGCTACTTGGCCAGGGCCTGAATGTTTAATGTTGACTTTACACTAGAAATATTCTAAATCTAGGAATTCTTTTAAGCATTTAATTATCATTAGTTTGTTCTAGTAAAAATGGATATATTTTGACCTAGTAAAGGGCAAGAACCAAGTGGATTTGACTTTTTTCTCATAGCATCTAGTCTAGGACTACTTAGTTTTAAGCTTCTAGATGGTCACAAGAAAATCTGGAAAACTGTGATTTTACACATAAATAAGTGAAGCCCATAAAGTTCACATGATTGAAAGAAATACAGGTGGTAAAAGGCAGAACTAGAGCAAAGGTAGTCTTAAATTATTTGAAATATTTAAAGTAAAGATAATTCTCAACTTCTTTCTTAAAAACAATTTTTAAGCCCTGAACAGATAGCTCAGTTGGTTAGAGCATCATCCTGATATGCCAGGGCTGTGGGTTTGATCCCCCATCAGGGCACATTCAAGAGTCAATCAATGAAGGCATAAATAAGTGGAACTATAAATCGATGTCTCTGTCTACCCCCCAAATCAATAAAATAAAAGAAAAAGATTTTAGCACTACAGCAGCCTAATGTGGTTCCACTTCCCACAAATATATTGATTACTTGTAATAAAAAAATGTTTTAGAAATGTATAGTCAAGCTCAAAAGAATGAAAAACATGCTTCAGGTATAAGAAAGGAAGAGAGGCGCAAAGGCAGAGGTGGTGGGTTGGGTTAACTCTTGGTTTTAAACGCTGGAGGCTGGAGACTTGCTGGGGTTCTTAAGAGTTGTTATGTTAAACCTAAAGTGTCCTAACTTATACAGATACTAGTAAAAAATGCTGGTGTGACAATATTAATATTAGATAAACCAAACTAAGGTAAAAATCAGTTCTATGTAAGGCACAAAATAGTCTATGCTGTTTTCACAGTGAAAGACTCGGAAGTTAGGAAAGCAAACCGGACCCTGGGTTCGGGACCGGGATGAATCGTTGCGGTATGAGAGGAACTTGGACTGAGAAAAGGGCATCCATTTTCCCCTTTCCCTTTCCAAGGGATTTTAGTCTAGAGTTATTCCCAATAGGACCCATTTAAAATCACTTTAAAGATCAGCCCAAAGCTATATTAACTAAAATAGTCAAGTTTCAGTTTCAGTTATGAATATAAATGTTTGACACTAGAGAGAACATTTTATAAAATGTATACATAAAGGAATAAGTGAGATTTTATAGAATTCCAATTCTGAGTTAATCAGTCATCTCCTAAACTATAACAACATTTAAAAGGAATACGAAAATCTTTCATTTATAATATTTCTATCCAAAAATCTACCTAAAATATAAAAGATCTATTTATATTAGCTTTTAAAATAAGCTTTATATTTCCCTTGAATTTCTGAACTCTTTCCCTTCCCCATACCAAAATACTATATTTTAGAGTTTTATGTTCCTCAAGCACAAAATATATGTTAGTATCTACTTCTGAGTACTTGTAGCAAGTTTTTTTTTTAATTGAAACTTTGGAAAATATTTTTCTTATCAAAAAATCTTACCATGCCAGAGCTAATTTTGTTAAACTGAACCAATGACCAGGGGAAATAGCTGCAATTGAATGATTTTAGGTTTAGATTTTCTGTTAAGTGCACTGAAATAAAGCCAGAAACCTTTACCACTAAAGACTTTTTAAAAAATTGTTCCTCATTAAAGGGAAGCATATTCATCAATTTATTTTTTTATTAGAACAATTTTTAGGTCAAGTTTATAACTTTTTGTCTTTTTACCTCAGGAAAAAAATTTTTTTTTTCATTTTGTTTCTAGCTAAGGCCAATATATTAAGTTTGAGACAAAGATTTTTTCCATTCCAAACTTAAAACAAAACAAATAAAAGCCTAAGTTGCATTCCATTTTGGCACTTCCACTTACTGCAACTCCCAGACTCTCCCAGAAGCCTGAGTCTTTTGAGTGAATCAGCATTCTGGATCCTAATTTTACTTCACTTCACTAACACCTTGGCAAGCTGTCTACTTAACTCTAGTCACAGTTTTATGATAACACATGGGCAAAAGAGGGCAGTTTGCTTTGTCCATGGACTAGTGTATTTACTCAAACGGTGAGTCACTACTTCTTTACCTTTGCTTTTCCTATAATTAAAAACATCTAAAATATTCAGAGACAAATTATTTCTATATTCTTGTTGGGCATTTTAGAAAAATCTCCAGGAATGTACACCAGAATCATCAAAGTAAGTTTTTAAAATGCCCCTGGCAGGTTGGCTCAGTGGTTGAGCATCGGTCCAGTGTGTGGAAATCCCGGGTTCGATTCCCAGCCAGGAAACACAGGAGAGCACCCATCTGCTTCTCCCCCTTTCCCCCTCTCCTTTCTCTCTATCTTTCTCTTCCCCTCCTGCAACCAAGGCTCCATTGGAACAAAGTTGGCCCAGATGCTAAGGATGGCTGCATAGTCTCCACCTCAGGTGCTAGAATGGCTCCAGTTGCAATGGAGCAACACCCTAGATGGGCAGAGCATCGCCCCCTAGTGGGCATGCCGGGTGGATCCAAGTCAGGCACATGTGGGAGTCTGTCTCTCTGCCTCCCCGCTACACTTCAGAAAAATACCAAAACAACAACAAACAAACAAACAAAAAAACACTCCACACCCAGTGAATCAGGATCACATTGGAAAACACAAAAGATTAACCAGGAAATACTATGCAATGTTAAAAAGAACAAGGTTCATCTTGTCAGGGTTGAGCTTTGATTTTACTCAACCTACAAGCCAGTAAGTTAGCCTGTCACTCTGTCATGGATGTTGGAAGAAGACATGAAACTCCTAGGTCACAAAAGAAAGACTGTATCATTCACAGCTCAGCAGGCAGCATGAGCATCATGTTTGTGATGATTTCCTTGCCCACAAATCCCACATGGGTCATGCAGAGAGACACAAATGGCTTCCTGGACACAAAGTAGGTTATGTTATAGGAGAGATACACTGAACTTGGGGATTCTGTTGTTTTATCCCGAACGATAAGCAAACACATACTTAGTCCCATAGAGAGACATTACCTCAACCCTCAAGGTTACTTGTTTCAATCACAACTCTGAGAAATGTCCTAGAGCAGTGGTAGTCAACCTGGTCCCTACCGTCCACTAGAGGGCGTTCTAGCTTTCACGGTGGGTGGTAGCGGAACAACCAAAGTATAAATAAAAAGATAGATTTAACTATAGTAAGTTGTTTTATAAAGATTTATTCTGCCAAACAGTGAAAATCTGAGACATAAAGTACTTGGTAAATAATTATTATTATATGCTTTAACTTGCTGTAACTCTGCTTTATAAAATTTATAAAGTAAAGTTACTTCCTTACTTTATAAATCACGATTACTGTGGAACCGGTGGGCGGTTAGAAAATTTTACTTCTAACAGAGATACAAAAGTGGGCGATAGGTATAAAAAGGTTGACTACCCCTGTCCTAGATAAAAAACAGTTAGGGCCTTGAATTCATTTTTTTTAAAGATTTTATTTATTTATTTAAAAATATATATTTTTTTATTCAGTGAGAGGAGGGGAGGTAGAGACAGACTCCCACATGAGCCCCAATTGGGATCCACCCAGCAAGCCCACTAGGGGGCGATGCTCTGCCATTCTGGGGTGTTGCTGTGTTGCTCAGCAACTGAGCTCTTCTTAGCACCTGAGGTAGAGACCATGGAGCCATCCTCAGTGCCCAGAGCCAACTTGTTTCAATTGATCCATGGCTACAGGAAGGGAAGAGAGAAAAAAAGAGAGGAGGGAGGGAGGAAGAGGAAGGGAAAAGGAGGAAGAAGGGGGGAGAGAGGGGGAGAGGAAGAAAAAGGGAGGGAGAGAGGGGGAGAGGGAGAGAGAGAGAGAAGCAAGAGGGGGAGGGGTGGAGAAGCAGATGGACGCCTTACCTGTGTGCCCTGACCAGGAACTGATGTTCTACCACTGGGCCAACCAGCCAGGGCAAGATTATATTTATTGACTATATATATATAAAGAGAAAAGCAGGGAAAGGACCTGGAAACATAACTCGTAGTAGTTGTTTCTTGTATGTGCCTTGACCAGGCAAGCCTGGGGTTTCAAACCAGCAAACTAAGTACTCCAGGTCAACGCTTTACCCACTACGCCACCACAGGTCAGGCGGGCCTTGAATTTTTTAAATCAGCAAGATGCGTTGGAATTTGAAAGAACCATGGGAGTTTTTCACCATAAGTTAACTAAATGGGAATGTGTCATGAATTAAAGAAAAAAACCAAAATTTTAAAGGAAGATTTAAACACATAATATAGAATAATCTGTGTTGTTGTTTTTTTGTTGTTGTTGCTGTTGATTTTTACGAGAGACATGTAAATAGTACTGTAAATGCACAGAAAATTTTTAGAAAAGTATACAAGAAACTCCTTTGGAAATGGGAATAGGGAGCGCGAATATAAGAGGGAATTTTATTCTACTTTATATCATTCCTTTTGCTTTATTATGAACAGTTACATCTTTTAAAAAAGATCACAAAAGTTCACCTGTTTTTTGTCTGTAGATACTCTGGCCATGTCTTCATTATCTCCTAAGGGTTTACGCTTTCCTTCTTCCTTTTCCTAATTAAAAGCAAATTAAGGGGGGAAAAGATTAGTATATAAGATGAATGATTAATTCAGCATATTCTATTTAAAGGTTGGTTTCCTTGGCTTTGGACCATTCATTTTTTTTCTTTCTTGAAACTGCAGTGCCCTCTGCTTTGTTCAGGCTACTTCTTCTAATGAACAAGGCCTTTTTATTCTGGCCCCTGCATACTTTTCCAAAGGACTGGAAATTGTGGTCAGAAAATAAAATTCTGTAGTTTAAGATTTCAGAGTTAGGGCAGTTTTAAGCAATGAAGAAGTCCAGAGTATAGCTATGGCTAAGAAGAACTAATGAGGATTAGTGGTAAATTAAATGGATTTGGGGAGAAATTATGTAACAAAAGCATTAGATATGAACTGTGGTAGGCAGAAAAATGGCCTCCCAAAGACCTTCCTGTCCCATGCCTGGAGCCTGTGCTATGTTATGTTACCATGGCAAGGTTGCAGACGGAATGAAGGCTGCTAATCATGTGACCTTGAGATAGGAGATTAGACTGCTGTTATGTGGGAGGACCCAATGTTATCATAGGGGTCCCTATAAGAGGAAGACAGGCAGGAGAGTCAGGGTCAGAATGATGCAATATAAGACTTGGCCTTGCCATTGCTGGCTTTGAAGGTAGAGGAAGGGGCCTGTGATCCAAGGCATATCGGCAGAGGCAGCCTCTAAAAGCTGGAGAAGACAAGGAAATGGACTCTCTCAGGACTTCCAGAAGGAATGCAGCCTGCCAACATTTTGGTTTAAGCCCAGTGAGTTCCATTTTGGACTCCTGACCTCCATAACTTTAAAATAATAAATATGTGTTATTTTAAGCCACCAACTTTATGATAATTTGTTACAGCAACAACAGGACACTAATACAGAGATGTCCATAAGTCTCCTCTAAAAGTAAAACTTGAAGTAGAAAGTTTTCTGCCAGGGACTAAACTCCTTTATGTATTAATTCAACAAATATTCATCGAACCCTGGCTATGTGCCAGCCATGGACCTTGTTGCTCAGGATGTAGCCCCTATAGAACTTATGATTTATGAACACAGATAAGTGACTAGGAAGTAAGTAGATGATTAGGACAGGGTGATTAAAACAGAATTCTGTGAGCCCCAAAGTGGGGGGGCAGTATAATAAATTGGAGAGTTTGAAAGTTGGAACGACAAACTTGGTGAACGCTAGCATCTTAGTCTTATGAAACAAATGCTAGATGCTAGAAAAGGAGTGACATGTAAGAAGGTCACAAGACAAGCCATGTCCTGACAATAAAGTTACTGTTCCAACAGAAGAGGAAGTGGAAGTGATGACATTGGTAGTGAAAGGGGGGGGGTGTGTGTGGATGGTAGTAGTGGTGATGATGATCACATGAGTGATAATAACAGTACCTAACATTTACTGAGTGTTTACCATGTACCAAGCCCTGAGTCATCTCATTAATCCCCACAACTTTACAAAGTATCTACTATTGTTCCCATTTTACAGATGAGAAAATTGTGACTGAGGGAGATTAAATTCAACCATGGCCACACAGCTCATAAATGGGTAAGCCAGGATCTGAGCCCCAAATCCACTGTCTGAAACATTATGCTACACTGCTTATGTTCTGGAAAAGTATAGTAAGACCTTTAATACTTTAAAATGAGGTAACAGAGGACAAAATGGAAGAGTTGGGAGAGCAGGACAATATGTGCTATGTAGAGAAAAAAATGAGAGAACAATGCAATTATCCTAATTCTTGTACTAAAGAAATAGGTAACTCTCTGAGTCAGGTAAAGATTTAAAGTAACTCTTTAACTTAACTAAAATGAAAAACTATGAACCAATAGGAGACATAATTATTTTTAAATGACAGCCATTTTCAACACTGCTTGATTTCTATTCTGAAACTTTCCCCCAGAAATCTCATTGACAATACTTTGTCTCCCACTCATTTATCTAGTGTTGAACTGGATTCTTAAACATTATTAGTTTTTATACTTGACCTATACCTTGCTGAAAAATCCCCAAGGAGCAGTCAAGCAGTGTATATATTTGACAACACAGAAAAGGTCAGATATCAGTTATACTGTAGTCCCCTTTTTATCCACAGGGGATACATTCTAAGACCCCCAGTGGATGCCTGAACCCACAGATAGTCCTGAACTCTATATCTACTATGATAAATTTCATTTCTAAATTAGATACAATAAGAGATTAACAATAACTAATAAAAGAGAACAATTATAACAATATACTACTAATAAAAATTATGTGAATATGGCATCATTAAATAAGAGTTACATGAATACAAACTCTAAGATTCCATGACAGTCCATCTGATAACTGAGATGGCTACTAAGAGACGAATAGGCAGGTAACGTACGCAGCTTGGATTCACATCCCCGGCAGGATGTAGCAGGATGGCATGAGATTTTATCACACTACTCAAAACAGCATAAAATTTAAAATAGAGAAATTGTTTCTTTCTGGCATTTTCCATTTAATATTTTTGAACTTCAGTTGACCGCAGGTAATTAAAACTGCAGAAAGCAAAACCATAGATAAGTGGGAATACTGTATTTAGAAGTAGTTGTTAGGCCCTGGCCAGTTTGCTCAGTGGATAGAGCATTGGCCCAGCTTATGGATGTCCTGGGTTCGACTCCTAGTCAGGGCACACAAGAGAAGCAACCATCTGCTTCTTTCCCCCTTCTCTCTTTTCCCCTCTCACAGCCAGTGGCTTGATTGGTTTGAGTGTCAGCCCTGGGCATTGAGGATTGCTCGGTTGGTCCCAGCATCAGCCTCAGGTGCTAAAAATAGCTCAGTTGATTCAAGTATTGGCCTTAGATGGGGGTTGCTGGGTGGATCCTGGTCGGGGTGCATCCTGGTCAGGGTGCATGTTGGGAGTCTGTCTAACTATCTCCTCTCCACTCACTTAAAAAAAAAAAAAAAGAAAAAGGAGAAGTAATTGTTAGTTAATAACACACTAAGGCTTATAAGAATTACAATTTAAATGAAATAGTGTATTGATATAAAGAACTATTATATAATCATTAAAACAATATATACCCTGGCCGGTTGGCTCAGTAGTAGAGCATCGGCCTGGCGTGTGAATGTCCCAGGTTCAATTCCTGGCCAGGGCACACAGGAGAGGCGCCCATCTGCTTCTCCACCATTCCCCCTCTCCTTTTTCTCTCTCTTCCCCTCCCGCAGCCAAGGCTCCATTGGAGCAAAGTTGGCCCGGGTGCTGAGGACGGCTCCATGGCCTCTGTATCAGGTGCTAGAATGGCTCCAATTGCAGCAGGGCAATGAACCAAAGGGGCTGAGCATTGCCCCCTGGCGGGCATGCCGGGTGGATCCTGGTCGGGCGCATGCGGGAGTCTGTCTGCCTCCCCCCAACCCTGCTTCTCACTTCCGAAAAATACAAAACAAACAAAAAACAATAATATATATATATACAGTATATTTATATATATTAAAAAATTAAAATGAGATAAAATCTTGATATTAAAAAGTTTTCTTCAGGCCCTAGTTGGCTCAATGGTAGAGCACTGGCCTGGTGTGGGAAGTTCCAGGTTTGATTCCCAGTCAGAGCACACAAGAGAACAACCATTTGCTTTCCCCTTTCTCTTCTCTCTCTCTCTCTTCTCCTCACCCAGCCATAGCTCAAATGGTTCGGGTAAGTTGGCCCTGGGTGCTGAAGATGGCTCCATGGCCTCTGCCTCAGGTGCTAAAAAACAGTTTTGTTGACAAGCAATGGAGCAAAGGTCCCAGATGGGCAGAGCATCACCCAGTAGGGGGCCTGCTGGGTGGATCCTGGTTGGGTGCATGTGGGAATCTGTCTCTCTGCCTCCCTGCCTCTCACTTAAAAAAAAAATTTCTTCAAAGTTAGTATTCAATCTTTAATGAAGGAGTTTAGAACAGGCCTCCTCAAGATGTGCTACTTTGGCATGTGAATTATTTTGGCTGAAGGCAATCAAGAGCCTGCAGGCTCATGAGAAACTTTTACCTCATCCTTAAAGAATTTAAAATAGGGGCCTTGCCCATAACAGAAATTATCACCAGAAATACTCTTATGACCATTCTATAGGGCAGGGAAAATTTCTAACTACTGGACATTTGCTCTTACCATCCTGCAATGACCTTCCTCCCCTCTGAAGCCCCACGGGGCCTTAAGGCATCCTTAGCTGAGAATATCATATATACCTCATTTTCCCTTTCTGTCTCTGAAACTCTCATGTATGTGTGTATGTAATTAAATTTGATCATCTTCTCTTGTTAACATGTCTCATTTCTATTTGATAATTAGACCAGCTGAAAGAACATGAAAGGGCAGAGTAAAGTTTTTAGCTTCTTTACACTAACACACATAGCTTTTTACATTTTTTTTTGTTTTGTATTTTTTCTGAAGTAAGAAGCAGGAAGGCAGAGAGACAGACTCCCACATGTGCCTGACCAGGATCCACCCAGCATGCTCACTAGGGGGCAATGCTCTGCCCATCTAGGGTGTTGCTCCATTGCAACTAGAGCCATTCTAGCACCTGAGGCTAAGACCATAGAGCCATCCTCAGTGTCCGGGCCAACTTTGCTCCAATGGAGCCTAGGCTGTGGGAGGGGAAGAGAGGGACCGAGAGAAAGGAGAGGGGGAAGGGTGGAGAAACAGATGGGTGCTTCTCCTGTGTGCCCTGGCTGGGAATCGAACCTGGGACATCCACACACCAGGCCAATGCTCTACCACTGAGCAAACCGGCCAGGGCCCTACATGTATTTTTTTAAAGTCTCAAATTTTTAAACATTTGCTTCTAATCTGTCTCTTAAAGACAAATTATATCTGCAAAGAAATAAAAAGAAACCAAAAACACCCGACAGCCTGAAAATCTTCTACTTAAACAAAATGCTAAGCTATCAAGAAATAAAATGAACAAAGAACTTCAAAACCATGAAGAAAATATAGAGCTTTCTCAAAGTCATTAATGAAATGTAGAGTCAGGGTGAGCGTCAGGAGAGCGGCTGACAAATAGGGAATAAAACTGCATAATATTCATAACATTATTAATAATGTTTTAGTATTTATAAAACATTTTATATAGGAATTAGAAAGGAAAAGTATTCCAAGAGATATCATTTTATAATAAAAAGTAAATTCCTTGTATACACACATATCTTACACCCTTCAAAAAAATTAACTTAAAATGGATCACAGACCTAAATGTAAAATGCAAAACTACAAAACTTCAAAAGATAGCACAGCCCGACCAGGCAGTGGTGCAGTGGATAGAGCATCAGACTGGGATGTAGAGGACCCAGGTTCAAAACCCTGAGGTCGCCAGCTTGAGAGCGGGTTCATCTAGTTTGAGCAAAGCTCACCATCTTGAACCCAAGGTTGCTGGCTCGAGCAAGGGGTTACTCGGTTTGCTGAAGGCCCCCGGTCAAGGCACATATGAGAAAGCAATCAATGAACAACTAAGGTGTCGCAACGCGCAATGAAAAACTAATGATTGATGCTTCTCATCTCTCCGTTCCTGTCTGTCTGTCCCTGTCTATCCCTCTCTCTGACTCTCTCTGCGAAAAAAAAAAGAAAAGAAAAGATAGCACAGAAGAATATGACCATGGATATGACCATGACTTTCTGGATACAGCACCAAAGGCATGAACCATGAAAGAAATCAATAATAAGATGGACTTCATTAAATTAAAAACTGTACTGCAAAAGATAATGTCAAGAGAATGAAAAGACAAGCCATAGACTGGGAAAAAAATATTTGCAAAAGACACATCTGATGAAAAACTGTCGCCCAAAATATATGGAGAACTCTTGAAACTCAACAATGAAACAAACAACCTGACTAAAATACGGGCCAAAGACCTTAATACCTCACCAAAGAAGATACAGAGAGGGCAAATGAAAGGATGCACCACACCATTCGCCATCAGGGGAATGCAAATGAAAACAACAAGATACTACTACATGCCTAGTAGAAAGGCCGAAACCCAGAACACTGACAACACCAAATACTGGGGAGGATGCAGAGCAGCAGGGACCCTTCTTTGCTAGTGAGAATGCAAAATGGTGTGACAGCTGTGTAGGAAGGCAGTTTGGTGATTTCTTACAACACTATCCATACTTTTAACACACAATCCAGCAATCAATCATGCTCCTTGGTGTTTACTCCCAAAGTTTGAAAACTTATGTCCACATAAAATCGGCACACAGATGTTCATAGCAGCTTCATTCATGATTGCCATAACTTGGAAGCAACCAACAGGTCCTTCAGTAGGTGAATGGATAAATAAACTGTGGTACATCTAGACACTAGAATCTAATTCAATGCTAAAAAGAATGAGCTATTAAGCCAAGAAAGGACATAAGGAAACCTTAAACACATAAAGCTAAGTCAGTGATTTCCAATCTTTTTCATCTCATGGCACACATAAACTAATTACTAAAATCTGTGGCACACCAAAAAATGTATTTTTTGCCAATTTAACAACACACACACAAAAATAGGTATAATTTTGATTCACTCAAACCAGACAGACAGCTTTTATTGTGTTGGCTTTGTCTTTTTTTTGTTTTTTGTTTTGTTTTGTTTTGTTTTTTGGTACTTTTCCGAAGCTGGAAACGGGGAGGCAGTCAGACAGAATCTGGCATGTGCCCGACCGGGATCCACCGGCATGCCCACCAGGGGGCAATGCTCTGCCCATCTGGGGCGTTGCTCTGCGGCAATCAGAGCCATCCTAGTACCTGAGGCAGAGGCCACAGGGCCATCCTCAGCGCCTGGGCAAACCCTGCTCCAGTGGAGCCTCGCCTGAGGGAGGGGAAGAGAGAGACAGAGAGGAAGGAGAGGGGGAGGGGGTGGAGAAGCAGATGGGTGCCTCTCCGGTGTGCCCTGGCTGGGAATCAAACCCGGAACTCCTGCACACCAGGCCGATGCTCTACCACTGAGCCAACCAGCCAGGGCCTGTTGTCATTTTTTTAAACTAGAAAATCTAAAGGAAAAGAGGTCAGTATTGCACATTTTAAAAATTCTTGCAGGCCTTGGCCAGTTGGCTCAGTGGTAGAGTGTGGGCCCAGTGTGTGGATGTCCCAGCTTCGATTCCCGGTCAGGGCACACAGGAGAAGCACTCATTTGCTTCTCCACCCCTCCCCCTCTTACTTCTCTCTCTTTCCCTCTCCTTCTCTCTCTCTCTTACCCTCCTGCAGCCAAGGCTCAATTGGAGCAAGTTGGCCCCAGGTCCTGAGAATGGCTCCATAGCTTCTGCCTCACATGCTAAGAAGGGCTCATTTGCTGAGCAAGGGAGCAATGCCCCAGATGGGCACAGCATTGCCCCCTAGTGGGCTTGCTGGGTGGATTCTGGTTGGGGTGCATGTGGGAGTCTGTCTCTCTGCCTCTTCTCCTCTCACTGAATGAAAAATAAAAACAAAAATAAAAGAATAAAATTATTGGAGCTGAGAAGGATACACAGGGTATGATTCACTATATGACGTGCCGGGAAAGACGAAACTATGGAAGGTGTAGGGCAGGGGTCCCCAAACTACGGCCAGTGGGCCGCATGCAGCCCCCTGAGGCTATTTATCCGCCCCGCCGCACTTCCGGAAGGGGCGTCTCTTTCATTGGTGGTCAGTGAGAGGAGCACATTGACCATCTCATTAGCTAAAAGCAGGCCCATAGTTCCCATTGAAATATTGGTCAGTTTGTTGATTTAAATGTACTTGTTCTTTATTTTAAATATTGTATTTGTTCCCATTTTGTTTTTTTACTTTAAAATAAGATATGTGCAGTGTGCATAGGGATTTGTTCATAGGTTTTTTAATAGTCCAGCCCTCCAGTAGTTTGAGGGACAGTGAACTGGCCCCCTGTGTAAAAAGTTTGGGGACCCCTGGTGTAGGGGTTGGGGAGGAATGAGTAAGTGGAGCACAGAGAATTTGTAGTCCCATGAAAATACTGTACATGATACCATAATGATGGATACATGTCATACATTTGTCCATAACCATAGAATGTACAACACCAAGAGTGAACCTTAAAGTAAACCACAGAGTTTGAGTAATCAATCATGATGTGTCAATGTTGGTTCAACAACTGTAACAAATGTAATACTCTGGGGGGAATGTGGATAATGGGAGAGGCTACTCATGTGCAGAGAGTATATGGGAAATCTGTGTAATTTATCCTCAATTTTGCTGTCAATCTAATAGTACTTTAAAAATTAAAATCTTAATTTAAAACTAGTAAATTCCCTAAATCCCTGTTAACATTCTTCAAATCAATCCCAATATTTGTAGGATAAAATCTGAACTCCCTTGCAAGTAACACGGGGTTTTTTTTTTGTTTTTTTTTAATGAACTGATTCCTTAAATGTTTTCAAGCTCATCTTCAGTATCTTCCCTCTGAGACAGCATAGGGGCTTGGGTCAAGAATGGAGTGGACAGGGGGGCCAGGAAGCCAAGTAAGATCAGGTAGTCAGAGAAAACTTGATGATGAGCTAACAGAAAGATGTCAGCACCGTTCCACTTCCTACTCAAAAAAGCAAAGGTAGCTGATTTTATTTCCCTCCTGCTTCTTTAAACTACTGAACTGTATGCGCAGTTGATCAAGGTTTGACCACTGTACAAGTTTCCTAGAGTGGCAACAGTGAGCAGTACGCAACCTTATCCCCACAGGGCAGGCATGGACATATTTACCAGGAACACAGCTGGAAAAGGAAGTCACCCAACCCTAAAATGGAAAATTCCAAAAGTCTGCCTTTTTCAAAAAGCCCACCTTTTTGCACAAGCCTGCTTTGTCCCCAGCGTATAAAAGCAGGCAGAGTCAGTCCCCGCCACCGCCACCGGTCAGTTCGGAGGACTTACTTTCCTCTGTGCTGCCTCCCTTGTCCTCAAGCATAGGCTTAATAAAATCTGTCTAGAAATTTCTCTGGGGTTCCTTTCCATTTCTAGCTTGGGGAACCCAAGAACCCCAATGACCGTAACACCTCCAGCCAATGTCACCTTCTGACATATGAAACACAAATTCTCACTCCTCCAACCTTCTCATTTGGAGTCCCTTGGCCTAGCAAATATAGAAGACAGAGTAAGTACTCTGTGACCTGACCGCTGTCTGCCCTGCAAGCTGGACCTGGGCCAGAATGGAAGTGGCTTTCTGCAACCCCCCACTTAGAGACTGCCTGTGCCTGATGATAAACTCATATTCATTCTGACATAGATAAACCTCCCTCCTCTGCCTCCCGCTATGTGCTGGTTCCTGGAACAGGTTCTTGTCCTGACCTGGTCAAGCACGTAAAGTAATTTCTGTACCTGGCAGCATTCACGTACTTGTACGCACGACTACCCACTCCTTTATCTAATTCTCTGGTACCTGCCAAGTAGCAAGAACATCCATTTTGTACTGCAGTTGCCCAAGACACACCTCATATGTAAGTTTCTCTTAATAAACTCTATTAATTACCAGACTGAGTGGCCAGCCTCTGCCTTTGGTCTTTCCCTGCTTTTCACTT
Source organism: Saccopteryx leptura (assembly GCF_036850995.1). Classification (NCBI taxonomy): domain Eukaryota; kingdom Metazoa; phylum Chordata; class Mammalia; order Chiroptera; family Emballonuridae; genus Saccopteryx; species Saccopteryx leptura. Next base: position 104,696,658 of record NC_089506.1, on the reverse strand, counting down.
GCAGAGGTATATTTCAGTCTCAGGGTTTTTCCATAGGGTCTGTGTGTACAAACAGTAAATATCTATTCATTTTTCAAGTTTCAGTGCAAATGCAACCTAGCCTGTGAATCCTTCCCTCACTTCTCCATTTAGATAGAGCCTGCCCCTCAGTTTTTGGTCTCTTTGTATTTTGTACTTGACTCTATCATTTAATTATATCTTAATTGTTTAAACGCCTACTTTTTGTCCCCGTTAGAAAGTAAAGACTACGTCTTTTCTTTTTGTATCTCACTGCCGAGAACACAACTTCATCCATAGTAAAGGCATCAAAAATGAAAAAGAGGATGGTTAAGAATGACCTTATAAGAGTACTGTAGGAATTTAAGGATTTACAAAGTCTTTCTATGGAAAATCTGAAGCAACCGTTTAGCAGAATTATTGGCAAGTTGGAAACTTCTTTAAACTTTTGCAGAATGCAATTACAATTCTATAAGAAGAAAAGAACCCTTATGCTTAAAAAAGATTGAAGGAAAGCACCAAAATGTTAAAAGTGAAGCTGTTAGAGTGTTGAGAAGCCAAGGGTAAATTTTCCCCTTTTCTTCTGTTTTCAAATACGTATGTCTTAAAAGCTCAACTTAACCTACACTATTTTCCATAATGACGCTGGCCCCCTAAAAATTAATGACAACATAAACTTCCAAATCTACAAACCAAAATGGTGAGAACTATGCCACTCCACACATGGAAGAAAATGATGAGAACATAGCACCCTGACACCCTAAGGGTGGAAGAAAGAAAAGATGCAGGCTGGGTATACTTCTAATACACTGGTTCATATGATTATTCTTACAATATATTCTTAACCTATATATCTCTTTTTGAGATCCAAAAAAAGAGACTACTCAACAACAGCATTCATAGATTACCTATCACAATAGTAGATGCTAAGGGTTATACTAGGTAAAACAAGGCATGGTCTCTATCTTAAGTAATTTACAATTTGGTGGGAGAGGGGAAAAACTAGCTAAATCAAATGTGAATAGAATACAAGTGAGTGATAAATTCTGTAGTATAAATAATAATCTAATTGGCCAAATCAACATATAAATACCTTTAATACCTGATAAACATGGTACAATCAGAGATGGTAACTGTTCTATTTTTAGATTGGAAAGAAGAGCTGTTAGAACTAGGAGTTACAAATATTACACTACACCATAAAGATATGTTGCAAACCATAAGGGTTTTTGTTTATTTGTTTGTTTTTAGAGAGAGAGAGACAGACAGATGGACATGAAGGGAGAGAGATGAGAAGCATCAACTCACAGTTGTGGCACTTTAGTTGTTCATTGATTACATTGTCATCTGTGTGGGGGAAGGGTTCCATCTGAGCCAGTGACTCCTTAATCAAGCCAGCGACCTTGGGCTTCAAGCCAGCATCCTTTGGGCTTAAGCCAGCAACCATGGGATCATGCTTACGATCCCATGCTCAAGCCAGCAACCTAGTACTCAAGCTGGTGAGCCCATGCTCAAGCTGATGACCTTGGAGTTTTGAACCTGGGTCCTAAATGTCCCAGATTGAAGCTCTATCCACTGCGCCACCACCCAGTCAGTACAAAGTGTAAGGTTTCTGAGTTTGTTTTTAAGTGTCACAGAAACTAGACAATAAAATCAAAGTTTATACCATAGCTTTTCTAAATGATTCAAATTATCTAAGGATAAAAAAATATATACCTGAGAATTTTGTCTTTGGGCTTCTAGTGCTGGGAAGAGCTCCATCCAGAGACTGAGTAAGGTAAAAAGGTTGACTTTAGAAAGCCTTGGTATTTGACCTACAAAAGAAAGGGCAGACACTTTAAAATGCTGCTCATGATGAAAACAATAGCTAAGCTCCATGCCACTTGGGTGCTGCAGCTTTAGCTCAGCTGCTTTAGCAGGAGGAAGAGATAAAGGATAAAAGGACAGGAGAATCAAAGCGCTTTCTTAACCAAAAACTGGCCACCACCCCACTTGCAGTGAACTCCTCCGGCACTTTGCAAAGTTGGGGCCTCTTTCTCCAGAAGGAGGCTAGAGTGGGGGGGAGGGGTACTAGCTATGGAAACAATCCAAAGGAAGTTATGAAAAGTCCGTGCACCTACTGTCATCGTGGTATTGCAGCAATGGCAGTGGTTACAACACAGTACTGAAAATGAGGTGATCTTTGAGGGTAAAGCAGTTGGAATATAGAAAAACGTGGCATGTGGTTAACTGGAAGTCAAGTCAAAAGAATGGTTTGGGGAATTTCCAAGCTTGTCATTCCCAAAGATCCCAGGTCTAGGTTCAGGGAGGAAAAGTAAACGGGGGGCGTGGGGTGGGAGGAGTGAAGGCGCGACTGCAAAAGCAGGTTCATCCAGGCCAAGGGATCCCACTTACCGAAGCAGGGACGCGCCCAGGAGAGGAGACATCTAGGGGCAGAAAGGCAAGAGAAGGGGAAGGGAGGGAACCTGGAGCAGAGCAGCTGCACAGACACAGGGCATAGCAAAACGCCGCGGCGGTGGGAGCAGGCCGAGGCACTCACCCGTCATGCTGTCAGTCTGGGTGCTCACTGACCGCCCGGTCCCCGCGCTCTCCAGATTTTGCATCTGCCCTGCTTCTTTCATCCCAAACCTAGCGGCCTCTGCAGCCCAGAACATCTCTCGCTGTCAGGCATGATCTTGATCCCAGATGCCTCACCTCGCGCCTCCTCCCAAGTGCTGTACAGCAAGAGCCAAGTGGGCGCGATCTGATGACGTAGAGCCCGCCTGCCACTTCTGGGCACTTTGTGTGACGTCATAGCAAGCTGGGGCGTCGCGGCGCAGGGATGCCTCTCCGGGGGCGACCTGGTGCGTAGGAAGCACTATCCAGAAATTATTTGAGGCAGGATCTTTTTTGGCTATCTTAGGTGTTTGGCCGTCTTCCTTGGTTATGCTGAAGTAAGGTTGTTTGAAGATGTCCCAGGTTGCGCAGTCTGACTGGGTGATGAGGGCAGCTCAGACTTGGGAGTTTGGATCAGAGAGGGAAGAGAAGTGGAACCCTGCCTTGCCTGACCGTCATGGTCAAGATCTTAGAGAATCTCCCAGAACGAAAGGGCTGGGAGCTGGGAAGTCAGGTCTTGTTGACACCGGATATTGGCGGTTGCGGGGGAGCTTAGTGCCAGGACCACCATAGGGATGCTGTGCTTTGTGGGCCCTGGAAAAGAGGACACCTATTATGGGCTCCTGGTGGCCAACTGGGCCCTAATTTTTTTTTTTTACTTTTATTTTTACATTTTATTTATTCACTTTTAGAGAGAGAGAGAGAGAGAGAAGGGGGAGTAGCAAAAAGCACCAACTCCCATATGTGCCTTGACCAGGCAAGTGTAGGGTTTCGAACCAGCGACCTCAGCATTCCAGGTCGATACTTTATCCACTGCGCCACCACAGGTCAGGTGGGCCCAATTTTTTTTTTTAATTTATTTATTTTTTACAGAGACAGAGAGTGAGTCAGAGAGAGGGATATATAGGGACAGACAGGAACGGAGAGAGATGAGAAGCATCAATCATTAGTTTTTTCATTGCGCATTGCAACACCTTAGTTGTTCATTGATTGCTTTCTCCATGTGCCTTGACCGTGGGCCTTCAGCAGACTGAGCAACCCCTTGCTGGAGCCAGTGACCTTGGGTCCAAGCTGGTGAGCCTCGCTCAAACCAGATGAGCCGGCACTCAAGCTGGCGTCCTTGGGGTCTCGAACCTGGGTCCTTCTGCATCCCAGTCCGACGCTCTATCCACTGTGCCACCACCAGGTCAGGCGGTGGGCCCAAAATTTAAAAGCAGAGCCTAGCAGCGTTTCTAAACAGGAACCTCTCCTACAGTGGCATTTTGGGGAGAACCCTGCACTGAACTACCTGCCTACCTACACTGTGTTCCTGCCATCTGAATCAACCCTCATAAAGGAGTTTCTGGAATTGTGTTTCAATCAATAGGATTGAGACTTTCCCCATCACTTGGGAGTGGTGCAGCTATAACCCTTGTTAGCATTTTCATTGGCCAATCGCATAGTGCTTTTTTGGGGACAATTGAACTGCAGGACTTGAAGTCTAATTTTTGCATTCATGGACCAGGGGAAGGGATTTCTGTCTATACAAATCAGCTCCCCTCTGACTCTGAGAGTGCAGTTTTTCTTTCCACCAAAGACTGAAGACTGGGTTTCCCCAGCTGAAGTGGAAATACCTAATCACCATGCTGCTTTATAATTGAGCTATAACACTGCTGAGCTGTTCCACAGCTGTGCTGTACTGCAGTTGAGCTGTTTGCACTGAATAAAGTTTCCTTCCTCACCACACCTCAAATTGGGGATTCCTGTTGACATTAAATTGGCAACAAAAACTATTGGTTGACAGCTTCTTATTAAACATATAAAGACATTAAGAGGTGTAACATTTTGAGAAGGGTGATGGTAGGACAAGGTAGCAAGTGGCCCCTGGAAAATCTGAGAAGTACCTGACATTGCAGATTTGTGCCCCAATGCATTTTATTTTATAAGTGTCCCAGGAATGACCCAAAATGATAACCCTCTCTCTGTCCCCGTGACTCACCCCAGTTTCCATCACCAACTCATTCTGTTTTCACAACTTGAAATACTGACAAGAAGACATAAAAACTGATTTTTGAAAGCAAAAGCTGAATGTTATTAAAGTACATTATGTTGTAAAGGACTGAAGTGAGAATCTTCAGTGTTGAAGGGTATGGCTGTGGTTCATTCTTACTACTGTATAGAATTTTATTGTAGCTATATACCATAATTTATTTATTCATATTTGAGCTAAAAGACATGTGGACCATCTCCAGCTTTATGCTATGGCAAATAATACTGCTATAAATATTTCTTTGTATGTTTCCATATGTTCTAATGAAAGAATTTCTTTAGAGACTATACTAAGGAGTAGAATTATTGTGTTGTTACTATCAATATGCCAGATAATGCTAAAAAGTTTTTCAAAGAGATTAGATCAATTTACAAAGCTCTATATCCCCACTAATTCTTGGTATTGTCAAGCTTTTAATGTTCACCAGTCTGGTTGGCATAAAATGGTATCTGTGGTTTTGATTTTCCCTGGTTTTAAATAAATTAAAAATTAAATTTATTGGGGTGACATTGGTAAGTAAAATTATATAGGTTTCAAGTGTACAATCCTATAAGATATTTGTATATTGCATTGTGTGTTTACTACCCACCTGATATTTACTTTGGTTGAACATCTTGTCATATGTTGGTTGCTCATACATGTGTCTCCTCTATGAAATGCTCATAACCATTTTTCTATATAGTCATTTCTTATTTCTTATTCACTTTAAAGCATTCTTTATACACTGCTCACAAAAATTAGAGGATCAGGGAACTTGCAGATACTCCAGTACTTTAGCCTTTTGTATAGTGCATTTTCACCAATGAAATAGAAGTTGGTTTTGCATCTCATTTGCATAATTGAACAACTTTCTTTGACTTGTTTGCTTTTCTGATGTTCTTGTTTAATAAAAAAAATCAAATGCTTCTTTTTTTTTATCACTTCATATTCATTTTGAAATATCCCCTAGTTTTTATAAGCAGTATATATTCTGGATATTTGTTCTCATTTGGGTGTGTACACGATAAATATCTCTCCCCATTTGCCACTTGCTTTTCACTTACTTTTTATGTCTCTCACAATTCTTTATTTTATTTGTATTTTTCTGAAGCTGGAAACGGGGAGAGACAGTCAGACAGACTCCCGCATGCGCCCGACCGGGATCCACCCGGCACACCCACCAGAGGCGACGCTCTGCCCACCAGGGGGCGATGCTCTGCCCCTCCGGGGCATCGCTCTGCCGCGACCAGAGCCACTCTAGCACCTGGGGCAGAGGCCAAGGAGCCATCCCCAGCGCCCGGGCCATCTTTGCTCCAATGGAGCCTTGGCTGCGAGACAGAGAGGAAGGAGGGGGGGTGGAGAAGCAAATGGGCACTTCTCCTATGTGCCCTGGCCGGGAATCGAACCCGGGTCCCCCGCACGCCAGGCCGACGCTCTACCGCTGAGCCAACCGGCCAGGGCCCACAATTCTTTATTTTAAAATGCCAAAATAGTAATGCTTTTCTTTAATGGGGTTTATATCTTTGTATCTTTTAAAAAAGTCTTTCCTATCCAATGTTACAAAGATATTCTTTAATATTTTCATTAAAAGTCATAAAGTCCTGTCATATTTATATCCTTGTGCATGTGAAATTCATTTTTGTGTGTGGTATGAGGTAGGGATTCTGTTTTATTTTCCATTTGGATAATCAGTTGTCCCAGTACTATTTCCTCATTGATCTTAAATGTCACCTCTGTCAAATATCAAAGTTCCATATATATACAAAGCTGTTTCTGAGCTTTAAGTTGCATATTATTGGTTTTTTACACCATCCCCTCAAAATATACCCTCTTCAGAAAAGTATTGGATATATTTGACCCTTTAGTCTTTCCTGTAAGTCAGGGGTCCCCAAACTTTTTTCACAGGGGGCCAGTTCACTGTCCCTCAGACCATTGGAGGGCCAGACTATAAGAAAAACTATGAACAAATCCCTATGCACACTGCACATATCTTATTTTAAAGTAAAAAAACAAAACAGGAACAAATACAATAATTAAAATAAAGAACAAGTAAATTTAAATCAACAAACTGACCAGTATTTCAATGGGAACTATGCTTCTCTCACTGACCACCAATGAAAGAGGTGCCCCTTCCAGAAGTGCGACGGGGGCCAGATAAACGGCCTCAGGGGGCTGCATGTGGCCCGCAGGCCATAGTTTGGGGACCCCTGCTGTAAATTCTAAAATCATATTGTCACATTCTTCAAAAAATTCCAATGGACTACTGATTGGAAGTGATTGAATTTTAGATATATAGACATCTTATCCCTGAACATGGTATATCAGTGTAAACATGTATATTGGGTTTTCTAAAGATTTAAAATTTTTTCTCCACAAAGATTTTTTATATATTATTGATTTAATTTTTTTTTAATTTAGTGAGAGGAAGTGAGGCAGAGACAGACTCCTTCCTGCATGCGTCCCCACCAGGTTCCACCCGGCAAGTCCACTAGGGGGTGATGCTCTGCCCATCTGGGGACCTTGCTCCCTTGCAACGAGAGCCATTTTTTAGCACCTGAGGTGAAGGCCATGGAGCCATCCTCAGCCTCCTGGGCCAAATCGCTGCAAACAAGCCAAGGATGCAGGAGGGGAGGAGAAAAGAGAGAGAGAGAAAGAGAGAGAGAGAGAAATGAGAGGGGGAGGGGTGGAGAAGCAGATGGGAGCTTCTCCTGTGTGCCCTGGCTGGGAATCAAACCTGGGACATTCACATGCCAGGCCAACATTCTACCACTAAGCCAATAGGCCAGGGCAATTTTTATCCTATTTTTATTGTTATTTGAAATAACATCTTTAAAATTTTTTTATTTGTAAGTATTTGTGACTAGTATATTGAAATAGAGGTTTTTTTTAATATATTTACCTTAAAGTGAGCTATCTTGCTAAACTTTTTAATTAATTCTAATACTATTTTTAGTTTTTTTTGTTTTCTAGATCAAAACTATATCATCTACAAATAATGACAATTTTATTTATATTCTTCTATTACTCAAACCTCGTATATCATTTTATTGTCTTACCGCACTCTAGGATCACACAAGCAGAGCCCGTCCCTGACCTGGTACAGAGGATCTCCCTTTCCTCTGTGCTGCCTCCCTTGTACTTTAATATAAGCTTAATAAATTCTGTCTGGACATTTCTCTGGGTTTCCTCTCAATTCTATCTTAGGAAACCCAAGAACCCCAATGCCAGTAACAGAACTATACACCTAAACCCAAACATAGTGCATTAAAAAGCTAGTGACACTCAAATAAGGTCTACACCCAAATTAATAGTACTGTACCAATATCAGTTTCCTTGTTTTCCCAATGTGCTATAATTAGGTATGTATTATCCTTGCAGAAGCTTGGAGAAAGGTGCAATCAAATCGTATTATTTTTGAAATTTGTTTTGAGCCTTAAAGTCTTTCTTTTTCTTTTCTTCTTCTTTTTTTTTTTTCAAGAGAAACAGAGATAGGAAGGGAGAGAGATGAGAAGCATGAACTCATAGTTGTGTCACTTTAGAGTGTTCATTGATTGCTTCTCATACATGCCTTGACTTGGGGGCTCAACTTGAGCCAGTGACCCCTTGCTCAAGCCAGTGATCTTGGGCTCAAGCCAGCAATGTTTGGCTTAAAGCCAAAGACCTTTGGGCTCAAGTCAGCGACCATGGGAAAATGTCGATGATCCCACCTTCGAGCCAGTGACCCTGCACTCAAGCTGGTGAGCCTACACTCAAGCCAAATAAATCCACACTCAAGTGGGTGACCTCAGGGTTTCAAACCTGAGTCCTCAGCATCCCAGGTTGACACTGAATTTACTGCACCACCACTGGTCAGGTTTAAACTCTTTTAAAGTAAAAAAAGATATAGATATCTATATACTATCTGAATCTTATATATGTGTATATGATGTTATATATATATGATATAGTGTGTTCGTAAAGTCATGGTGCACTTTAGACTGGTCACAGGAAAGCAAAAACAGACGATAGAAATGTGAAATCTGCACCAAATAAAAGGAAAACCCTCCCAGTTTCTGTAGGATGATGTGGCAGCATGTGCGCATGTGCAGATGATGACGTAACACCATGTATACAGCAGAGCAGCTCACGGCCATACTAGTTGAGATGTGGATGGTACAGAGGAAAGTTCAGTGTGTTCTGTGGCTCGCTAAATTAGAATCAGTGACCAAAGTGCAACGTGAATATCAGCGCGTTTATAACAAAGCGCCACCACATAGGAATAACATTACTCAGTGGGATAAGCAGTTGAAGGAAACTGGCAGTTTGGTGGAGAAACCCCATTCTGGTAGGCCATCAGTCAGTGACAAGTCTGTAGAGGCTATACGGGATAGCTACCTAAGGAGCCCTAAAAAATCTGTGCATGAACCCACATCAAACTGCACTGAATAGGTATGAAACTGGGAGAGTTTTCCTTTTATTTGGTGCAGATTTCACATTTCTATCGTCTTTTGTTGCTTTCCTGTGACCGGTCAAAAGTGCACCATGACTTTACGGACACATTGTATGTATAACTGTATTGCTCACTTTGGATTCCTGCTTTCATTCCGTTTTCAGCCCTTTGCTTTTCAGAGTAGTTTAACTACTCAGACTAGTTCCTTTACTTTCTTGATAGCTCAGTCATATTTTATTTAGCATTTTAAAAATAATTTTTAATTGATATTTTTAGAGAGGAAGTGGGAGACAGAGAGAGAAAGAGAACGAGAGAGAGAGAGAGAGAGAGAGAGAGACTTCAATTTGTTGTTCCACTTATTTATGCATTCTTTAGTTGATTCTTGTATGTGCCCTGACTCGGGATTGAATCTGTAATCTTAGCATATCAGGATGACTCTAACCAATTGAGCTATCTTTCCAGGGCTTATCTAGCATTTTCTAGGTGCTTTGTAGCAGAAGTGGGGTTTTTTTGGTATCTTATCTACAACATTTTGGGAAATAATAGTTCTGCTGCACAAAAGAATATGAGAACTAAGAAGGCTTATAATAAAAAATGCTACCTTAGTGCTAAAAAATGGATAAGCTCAGTTCAGCGGAGTACCACAAAGTCCAGCTTAATCAATAAAATGGTTTTATAATCAATAAATAATTCTTTTTTTTTTTTTTTTGTATTTTTCTGAAGCTGGAAACGGGGATAGACAGACAGACTCCCTCATGAGCCCGACCGGGATCCACCCGGCACGCCCACCAGGGGGCGACGCTCTGCCCACCAGGGGGCGATGCTCTGCCCCTCCAGGGTGTCGCTCTGTCACGACCAGAGCCACTCTAGCGCCTGGGGCAGAGGCCAAGGAGCCATCCCCAGCGCCCAGCCATCTTTGCTCCAATGGAGCCTCGCTGCGGGAGGGAGAGAGACAGAGAGGAAGGAGAGGGGGAGGGGTGGAGAAGCAGATGGGTGCTTCTCCTGTGTGCCCTGGCTGGGAATCGGACCTGGGACTTCTGCACGCCAGGCTGACGCTCTACCACTGAGCCAACTGGCCAGGGCAATAAATAATTCTTAATATAAAGTGGAAAGAGCATGGGCTTTAATGTCATATCGACAAACTATATTTATACTCTAACCATACAAGTTATTTACTAGTTAACTCTATGAGTCAGATGAGATTGAGGGAGTAACACAGATGAGCTGTGGGTAACAAATAACTACCAAATCTCAGTGGCTTGCCACCACAGACTTCCTTCCTTCCTTCTGGCTCACTACAGGCAGCAGCTCCACTCCTATGGATTGCTTTTGGGATCCAGGCTAAAGGAGCAGCCTCTGTCTGGATATTCTTTTTTCCTGACAAAAGGAAAAGGGATGGCAGAACTAAGTGATGACTTTTACAGAGAAAGTCTCGTGGCAAGCCAGACATCAGTGAGGTGGAGTGTATCATTCTTTGTTAGGAACATGCTGGAAATGCAGGAACAGTATAGCAAATATTCCAACAAGAGTGCAGTATTCATAGATTAACCTTACTAATCATGGATTATTTGCCTGTTACTCCACACCTTGTCAGTGCAAAGAACTCCCATATGCCCTTCTCCCAGGATCTGCAGTTTTCAACATTTTACCACATTTGTACCATCTCTTTTATTCTTTCTCTCTCTTACATTTGTATACCCTCCATCATTCTTTTTCTTATTTGAGAGCAGGTTTCAGACACTGTATCTAATTGCCCCTAAAAGCTTCAGTGTGTATTTCTCCAAAACAAGGACACTAACACATGCTAATTCAACCATCCAGAAGAGAAATCAACATAGATTGGACACTACTATGCAATCAACAAACCCCACTCAAATTTTGAAGTGTTTCAATATGTGTCATTTTTGTTATGCTTCAGCATTCCAAGCAGAATCTCTAAGTTTTTATCTTGTTAGTTTCTTTCTACCTGAAACAATTCCTCAGCCATTTCATGTTTCACAACATTAACAGTTTTTTAAAGGGTACAGGCCTTCCATTCTGTACGATTGCTCTCAACCAGGTTTCTGGCTTCACCATAAGCAGACTCAGGCCATCCATTCTTGATGGGAATGCCATGGAAATGATACTGCCCTCTCCTCCCTGCATTACATCAGGAAGGAATTCAGTCTTAACACATCCTACAACTGGTGATGACTTGATCATCTAGCAAATTAGTGCCTGTCAGTTTTCTCCACCATGAAAGTCATTTTTTTCCCTTTGTGGAGAGATACTCCCCAACCTATGCCAACATCCTATACCCATTAAACCTCCATGTACCAACTTAAGCATGTAGTAATAATTCTCACATGACTTAATCACTGTTATAATGGTGTCCAGTTGTGATTTCCCTTTTTCATCATTGCTTCTACCTCTGGCAGTTGTCAGTCGACTATAAAAAAGAGCATTTCCCTCTTCCCCATTCATTCATTCATTCATTGATATCACTTTAAATTTGTGAATTCAAATTTTATTCAATGTGATCTGTTATTTATTTTAATGCTCAAATTGTCCCATATATATATATATATAATAAAATCTCCCTTAAATTACCTTCTTTATCATTTTGATATGTCCCATCATTCTTTGACACTTCCTTACCTTCTGATGCAACAAGGTGCTCCAGGCTCACCTTGTACATCCCTTGCCCGAGACCTGGAATCAACCATTTCCCTAAGGACTCCTGGTTGCTCTTAATATTTAAAAACTAAGATCCAGGCAGTAAGTATGCTCATTGCTATGGTATGCCATTACTACTAGACTCTCTGAGAGGCTAGATCTAGAAAATATATTCATATCTATGTGTGTATATATAGATATGCACATATAGATATAAGTGCTGTTTCACTTGTATTGTGCATAGTATATATACACATACACACATCATATAACTATATCTCTTTCAATAGCTATTTATCTCTCTAAAATAGTTCACACTGATATCTTCAGTTCTGGTCTGGCACAGCGGGTTATTCCTAGCCTTCCCTCTTGCCATTTTGGTGAATCTCTTCCTAACTGCCAGAAACCTGACTCCCATTATTCTCAATTTAGTTTCTTCTTATTTCCTGCCCTCCACTCCCATTTACCTGTATCTGACTAACCTCCTCAGCACAATAGTTGCCTCCTTGGCTTCCCAGCCTTCTGCTGCGGCCTCTACAGCTCCTTTTGTCTCCAAGGGAAGGGAAAGAAAAGAAGGGGCAGAGTGGGGAGACGGGGAGAGGAAGGGAAGGGAAAATATGTTTTCCACCAATTTGTTTTTTTATTAAAAAAATCACAAATAGCACAGTGGCAAAGAATAGGTTCTCGATATCATGAATTATTGTCCCTCCCCACTCCATGTTTCATTTGCTTATTCCCTGTAGATAGTCCAGATCTTCACCTTTTTCTCTAGGTCCTGTTGGTTGGGGATATTGGTCCTAGCAGTGTGTTTATTTGGACGAAATCTTCTTACAACAAAGCCAGCTGAGGTCCCGTGGAGCTGATTATATGGACAAAGTGTCTATATTGGGTTTGTGGGTACTGGCTTGTTGGAGAAAGCATACAGCACACAGTGAAGTCTTCTCTCCTGCGTGGAAGGCACACCATGGCCAGTGACCTGTGTCTTCTGCAGTCCTGGAGGTTAGGAGGCCACAGCACCAGCAGGGACTAATGGTGGCCAGTGAACCCTTATGAGCAGGATTAGCCCTAATTTGGTCATTTTAGGCAAAGCTGTAACCATAAACATCCTAAATCCAGAAATTAAGGTTTCCTAAACAATTCTCAGAAGGCATTCCTGGCAGCACTGCTTTCCCGAGGAAGCAGAGAAGCCTGAAACAAAATCCAGATGCCCTTCATGGACATTTGCTTTGTTACAGAAGGCAGTGCTGTCAAAGAGAAATGGCTTCTCTGGCTTTCCATATAGTGTCCCAAATGCAGTAGTGCCAACGGCATTCTCAGAAAAGCAACGGTGTCCTCAGAAGAGTAAACTTGGTGTCACGTAGATTAATGTGCTACAAAGTAAGTATATGCAGTAACTTTGGGAACGTCTGTGCCCCATGAGGTGGGAAGGACTGGTAAGCCCACTTCCTATGCTGTCCTGAGGTGCTCTGCTAAAGGCCACCTGAAAGGGGGCAGGCAGATGGCCCTGGGCACCACAATCAGCATTCCCATTTGTATGGCTGCTCTAGACTGGGTCTGGGTATTTCTGAATCAGCATTCCTGAGGAGAGTCTGTAATTAGATGTTAGAAATCAGCAGAAGGGACTAGAGGGAGGAATAGGGATGAGAGGACAGAAGGAGAGAGAATAGACAGGGAACTACGGCTGATGAAATGTCTGGGTGCATCAGACACGTTCTGTAACAATTATAATAATAGTATCTTACATTGTTGAGCATTTACTATGTTCTAGGTTCTGTTCTGGCCACTTTACATATGTTATTTCATTAATGCCTTTCACCAGCCTTATGAAGTGGGTATTATTATTATTTTTTATTTATTTATTCATTTTAGAGAGGAGAGAGAGACAGAGAGAGAGAAGGGGGGAGGAGCTGGAAGCATCAACTCCCATATGTGCCTTGACCAGGCAAGCCCAGGGTTTCGAACTGGCAACCTCAGCATTTCCAGGTCAACGCTTTATCCACTGTGCCACCACAGGTCAGGCCAAAGTGGGTATTATTATTGTTATCTCTACTTACAGGAACCAAGACATGGAGTAACTTGCTCCAACAGGTATAGGTTGAAAGGGGTGTGTACCTTACTTCATTTAATACAACAACCCTGAGATACAGATTTTTATTATCTCCATGTTACAGGTAAGGAAACTAAGGCCCTTGGAGGACCAACATTAACATCACTAGGGAGCTTGTTAGAAACACAGAGTCTTGGCCCCCACTTCAGAGCTACAGAGTCAGAAACCTGTACAGAACCCCGTGGCTAGACCAGTGGACTCTAGTGAGTCTCAAACTTGCACGAGCATGAGTCACCTAGAGACTATGTATGCTAAAACCTGGATTCCTCGGTCTATCCCCTAGAGATTCAGGGTTCATGGTATTCCACAGTAGTATTTTGGCCCTCTGTAGAACTGCTTCTACCAAGTACTTTTTTAGATCACATCATCTATCATGATTAGCTGATGTCAAAAAGCACAGTTTTCATACTAGTAAGAAGCAGGCATCAAAGCTTTGTTTAGCTCAGGGTTGACACACTCTTTCTGGAAAGGCCAAATAAATATTTTAGGCTATTTGATCTATCACAAAAGCAGCCACAAACAATATGTAAATGAATGAGGGTGATTGTTTTCCAAAACAACTCAATAAACTCATTTATTTATTTATTTAAGAGAGAGAGAAAGGAACATCAATTTGTTGTCCCACTTATTTATGCATTCATTGGTTGGTTCTTGTATGTGCCCAGACTGGGGATTAAACCCACAACCCCCGCACATTGGGATGATGCTCAAACCAACTGAGCTACCCAACTAGGACCATTAAGTCCTCCTCATTTAACTCATAACTGAGGGATCCTCCAGTGATGGCAATGAGACTACTTCAGAGTGTACTTGAGGAGCAGGATCTTAAATATTCAGACAGGAAAGGACTATCTAGATAAGACAGCTAATACTGTAGGGGAGGAAAAACAATTTACCTCGACTCTGCTAAGCCCTTAGCTGTCCTGCCTGTCATAAAAAAGATTGTCAAAAGAGCCCTGGCCGGTTGGCTCAGTGGTAGAGCATTGGCCTGGCGTGCAGAAGTCCCGGGTTCGATTCCGGCCAGGGCACACAGGAGAAGCGCCCATCTGCTTCTCCACCCCTCCCCCTCTCCTTCCTCTCTGTCTCTCTCTTTCCCTCCCGCAGCCGAGGCTCCATTGGAGCAAAGATGGCCCGGGCGCTGGGGATGGCTCCTTGGCCTCTGCCCCAGGCGCTAGAGTGGCTCTGGTCGCAACAGAGCGACGCCCCGGAGGGGAAGAGCATTGCCCCCTGGTGGGCAGAGCGTAGCCCCTGGTGGGCGTGCCGGGTGGATCCTGGTCGGGTGCATGCGGGAGTCTGTCTGATTGTCTCTCCCCGTTTCCAGCTTCAGAAAAATACAAAAAAAAAAAAAAAGATTGTCAAAAGAAAACAAACAATTTTAAAGAATTGTTTTATTGATTGTTTGAGAGAGAGAGAGAGAGAGAGAGAGAGGCATTCATTTGTTGTTCCACCTATGCGTGCATTCACTGGTCACTTCCTTTATGTGCCTTGACGGAGGATCAACCCACAACCTTGGCATTACGGGACAATCCTCCCGCTAAGCTAACTGGCCAGGGCCAGAAAAACAATGTTAAATAGGTATGTAAGGGAGCCCACCAAAAATATGAGACTCAAAGGCAGCCAGAAAGTTAAGGCTTACCTACCATCATAAGCTAAGGTAAATGATAGGGGCCTGGGGTTCAAAGGGGAAGAAGGCAAGTCACAGAAAGATAAGAAGCACAAATGCTTGGTAAGCAAATGTGTGCCATGCTGTGATGAAAAAGTTTCTCTGGTAATAACACTCTTCCTGGTACAGGCTCCTTTTCTACTTTCTTCCAGGCAGTTAAGAGGGAGGTAAAAAGCTTTGACAGAATCAGCTGAGCCTTGTTTGCCTTAAGGTCAAAATAATCCACTAAAGTGCTAATGTGGTGCATCCTGTTAATGGACTAAAGGGGTCCGTCTGTGGCTCCTGATGGCTTCCAGGACTGGCTTATATAGGGGGAAACCATTAGTCACTGTGGCTAACAGAGTTGGGTCATGGACCAGGGCTGAAACACAACTGAGGTCAAGACGTTTCTGGGGTTGGCTTTGGCCAGTAGCTCAGTTAGTTAGTGTCCACCCAACACGCTTAGATTGTGAGTTTGATCTGCAGTCAGGGCACATAAAAGAATCAACCAATGAATTCATAAATATGGGGGACAACAAGCTGATGTTTCTCTCTCTGTGTCTTTCTCTCTCTCACTCACTCTCCCTCTGCCTTCCTCTCTCTCTAAATATCAATAAATAGAATTTTAAAAAATTGTTTTGAGGATTCTAAGATGGTGATGGAGTAGGCAGATGCTGAAACTGCCACCTCTCAGGTCCAAATTGCATTACAACTTAATTTAAGAACAATCATTCTGAAAATCCAACTTTGGACTAAACAAAGAGGAGTCTATAACCAAGGATCACAGAATAAACCACACTGAGAGCGGTAGGAAGGGCAGAGACGTGGAAAGGGCTGCCCCGCTCCCAGGAGCTAGCGGCAGCTGAGGGTCCACAGGGACTCTCACTGCAGGAAGGGTCGCCCTGAGAGACTGCAGAGGGACTTCAGAGGGGAGGGACCTCAGCCCCGAGCTGGAGCCCCAGCCTAGAGCCCTAGAGCCTAGAAGAGGCTTCCACACAGTATTTGGTGGTGATAAGAGCCCAGGTTTCTGAGAGATGATAGCTCTCAGAGGCTTGGCCTGTGCAGAAAATCTCGTTCACAGCCACTTACCTGGGACTCCAGTGGAGGGCGGGCTGAGAGGACTAGAGTTGCGTGAAGAGAGTGTGAATTTGGTGGACCAGGGAGAGACACGGTGGGGAACAGCCACTGGAACCCCTGTGCTGAGTCATTCTCCAATACTGCAGTTACCATCTTTTTTGGGTGCAACAATTCCCTCTGAGTGGCATCAACTTGGGGAGAAGCAACGCTCCATCCTCAGTGGTCTCTCCAGACCTAATCCATGAAGACTGAATTATTTTGCAAAGTCAGCCAGGAAGCAGGGGATGCATCAGGTGACAATTTTCTGGTGTTGAGGCTGGAGCTTCCGCCCATATGCTCCCAAGTCAATGATTGGTGCTTCCACCTCATGGGAGACTCAGTAGAAATTGCTGGGAATGTGGGCAGACCACACTTCTGGGTCTCAGAGGACACATCCATAGGACTCCTGGTGGCCACACCCTACTGAGGTCTGTGATAAAAGTCCAGACAGACTGTCACTTGGGGCCGAGGGGTGGGAAGCACACCCACCACCCTTTCTAATTCCTGAATTACCTCAGGGTCTAGACTCTACCAGAGGTTTTTTCAGTGGCTGAGCTTAACAAGCAGACAGCAGACAGAGGCTGCAGGAGGTGGGACTCAGAGAACCTTGGCCTTTTAAGGGAACCTGCCCCCAGGCCCAATGTGGGTAAAGCGAGCCTAGGAGTGCAGCTTGGTATTTTTATGTACATCTGGGACTAGCAGAGGCAGCCAAAAACTCTGGATTGCTTATAGTTCCAAGAAGGTTGCTGAAGGCCAGTCACAGGCAGTGTCTCCCACTGGTCTGCACTGGGTTCCTTCCAGGGATGCCCAGAGCTGGCATATCCAGTGGCCAGCTGCAGTGAGCATCAGTTCAGGACCTAACAACCCTTGGTAGAGTGGTATCCTAAATAAGGGCTCCTCACACCTGGCCCAGCTGAGCCAAGTTCCGCTTTCTGTAATCAGCACCAGCACAGCAGCTCATGTGCATTAGATAAGGTGGAGCTTCACAGTCAGCTGGTCTGGGTGCTGAATATCCTGCCTCACTGGGCTAGCTTCCACAGGGGGAAGGGGGAGAGCCTTGGAGCATGAACATTCAAAATGTGGGTCCCTGCAAGCGTATGTCTGGTCAAGGGGCTTAGCCACTTTCTGGGCAGGGCACAGTCAGCCCCAGGAGAGGGCTCTCTCAGTCTTCCTCCCTGAGACCAGGGTCTGCCGGGGTCCAGCCCCGGGGGGAAGGATCCAGGGGTCCCACAGGAAGAGACGGCGTCGGCACGAATCGAGTGAGAGAGCCGAATTCTTTTCTTTCTCTTTATTCTCCAGTTAGCATTTACTGCCAGGCATCTCTGCCAAAATGCTGGTCTAGCTTTCCTTTTATGCACACACACACTAAGTTACAATCACATGATATTCAGAATACATTGATCAATCATTGTTTTTGTATCACTATTCTCACATCTACAAATCAGGTGGTAAGTCATTCAAAGTACAGTTATACAGTACAATCACTTGAACAGCAAGAACAATGTTGGAACAGACTTCTAAAAAGTCAGTACTGAATAACAACTCTACCTTACCTATGATGCTATTGTCTAATCAAATTTTATTTTTTACTATATTCGTACACTAGTTAAGTTTTAACTTTACTTTTCTCAGAATGTTCCACCACCTGCAGGTCAGGTATGCAAGAAGAATGGAAAGTTTCTTTATTCTACTACATGAAAGGGCTAAGGAGGAAAAGTAAGGAGGAAAAGTGATGAATTAAGTGAAGGCTGAAAGGTGCTCTGTGTATAGCTACTGTTTCCTACCTATTCATAAGTCACAATCTATTCTTTCTACCATGATTAATAAAAAGAAGTTCTCCTATCAACTTAACCCTTTATGAGGAATATCATAGCCAGCCTCTTATGTCTATGAGCCCAGTTCAAGGGGCTTACAGGCTTTTCTGTGGAACTCACACCCTCTGTCTCATTTCCAAAGAACTTACTATGAATCTACAGGGAAAGCACGGTACTATTATCCCTGTGCCATAAATGATAGCACACACCCAGAAAAGGGGGGATATAAGGCCAGATTAATTCAAAAAGGTCAAAAGGGGGAAGTATCGTTGTGCCTCTCCTCTGCGGTGACTTTGTCAACCCGCAGCTGTTAGTCTTCACTGCGGTGACTTTATTAACCAGCAGCCATTGGTCTTCTTCTGCTGTGACTTTGTCAACCAGCAGTTGTGGATCTTCTTCTGCTGTGACCTTGTTAGCCAGCACTAGTGGATCGGCTCCCGACAAGGGTCTCACCAGCTGTAAAAATTTCGTTGGCCTGAACCTGCTGCTCACATTGCTGGGGAGAAATAAAATGTGAGTATCCAGCAGTGCTGAGGGTTTAGGCTCTGGAGTAGGGGCCACTTTCCCTGTACTGAGCTCCTGACCAAGAGACCCCTGAAGTAGGTGTTCCCACTAATGTTGTATTCCCAACCTCAGCTGCCCCAACCCACCAATATTGCAACCTGTAGAGGGGTTGGTGGGGTGAGGCCAGTCTGAGCCCACACTACTGTCTTTCTATAGAAGACTCTGTGGAAAACAAGGCAGCTTCAAGAGGAGGTGAAGCAGCTGAAATGTGGAGACAAATCTTACAGAGCTTGGGCTTATATGGAGCTATTATCTCTAAGCAGGAGGAAGCTGATTCTTATATATAGGTTGGCCCCTCCCACACTACCCAGGCACAAGAAACGCAGACACAAACAGTGAATAAAGAAGTAGTTCCAGAGAGGTAGCCCACGGCATGTTACAAACAACAGCTGATGCCAACCCAAGAAGACCTAGAACCAACAAAACCAAAAGTGGGTGGCAGACAGCACCAAGCTTAGACTCAGCCAACTACACAAGCAGCATGCCCAAAGAAGGAGTTCAGCAGGCACCAGACACTGTGGAGAATAAATATGCCCGAAAGGACAGACACTGCACAGTGTTTAATACACATGATCAACGTTGACTCTTAGAGCCAGCCAGACTGAAGGGACATCTGCATCCACGAAAGGACCAACAGCATTCAATACTCACATACAACAAGAGGGTAAATAGTACCCTCAAGAAGCATGCCTAAAGCATGGAAAACAGGTGGCCTGGAGGTCAGTACCACCAAGCCCATCTTCCTCATAGAGACACCACAACAAATTTCAAAGTCAGAAAGCACTACTTAATACACAGACAAAATGGGCAAGAAAAGAAATATGACCAAATGAATCAACGAGAGAAATCCCAGAAAAAGAACTAAACGAAATGGAAGTAACCAAACTACCAGATGCAGAGTTTAAAATAACGATTTTAGAATGCTCAAGGATCTTAAAGAAACAATGGATGGTCATATGAGTACCTAAATAAAGAGATAGCAAATATCAAAAAGGACATTGAAATCATAAAAAATAACCAGTCAGAAATGACAAATACAATATCAGAAATGAAGACTGCACTAGAAGGAATCAACAGCAGGCTGGATGAAGTAGAGAAGTGAATTAGCGATTTAGAGGACAAGATAAACAAAAGCACAGAAGCAGAGCAGCTAAATGAAAAGTGGATTGTAGATTAAAAGAATAAAATGGCAGTAAATAAGTACATATCCTTAATAACCTTAAATATAAATAAATTAAATGCTCCAATCAAAAGACATAGGGTAGCTGCATGGATAAGAAAACAGGACCTAAAAAAAAGAAAAAAGAAAACAGGACCTATACATATGCTGTCTATAAGAGATCCACCTCAGAACAAAAGATACACATAGACCAGTGGCAGTCAACCTGGCCCCTACCGCCCACTAGTGGCTGTTTCATCTTTCATGGTGGGCAGTAGCGGAGCAACCAAAGTATAAATAAAAAGATAGATTTAACTATAATAAGTTGTTTTATAAAGATTTATTCTGCCTAACAGTGAAAATCCGACATAAAGTACTTGGTAAGTAATTATTATTATATGCTTTAACTTGCTGTAACTCTACTTTATAAATTTTATAAAGAAAAGTTACTTTTCTACTTTATAAATCACTATTACTGTGGAACCAGTGGGTGGTTAGAAAATTTTACTACTAACAGAGATACGAAAGTGGCCCTTAGGTATAAAGAGGTTGATTACCCCTGACATAGACTGAAAGTGAAGAGATGGAAAAAAGTATTTCATGCAAATGGAAATGAAAAAAGTCCTGGGGTAGCAATACTTATATCTGAAAAATAGATTTTAAAATGAAGGCTATAACAAGAGATAAAGAAGGTCACTACATAATGATAAAGGAAATAATCCAACAGGAGGATACAACCATTGTAAATATTTATGCACCTAATATAGGAGCACCTAAATATATAAAGCAGATTTTGATGGACATAAAAGGTGAGATCAACAGAAATACTGTAATAGTAGGGGATTTTAATACTCCAGTAACATCAATGGATAGATCCTCCAGACAGAAAATTAACAAAGAAACAGCTGCCTTAAATGACACACTAGAGCAATTGGATTTAATAGATATCTTCAGAACTTTTCACCCCAAAGCAGCAGATTATACATTCTTTTCAAGGGCTCATAGTACATTCTCTAGGATAGACCCATGTTAGGACACAAAAGGGGTCTCAATAAATTTAAGAAGATTGAAATCATATCAAGCATCTTCTCTGATCATAATGGCATGAAACTAGAAATTAACAATAGAAAATCTGAAAAACATTCAAACACATGGAGACTAAATTGCATGTTATTAAATAACAAATTGGTTAACAATGAGATCAAGGAAGAAATAAAAAATTTTCTTGAAACAAATGAAAATGAACATACAATAATTCAGAATTTATAGGACATGGCAAGAGCAGTCCTGAGAGGGAAGTTCATGGCATTATAAGCATACCTTAAGAAGCAAGAAAAAGCTCAAATAAACAACTTAACCAGGCACCTAAAAGAACTAGAAAAACAAAAACAAATAAAACACAGAGGAAGTAGAAGGAAGAAAATAATAAAGATTAGAGTGGAAGTAAATGATATAGAGGCTAAAAAAACAATACAAACGATCAATGAAATCAAGAACTGGTTATTTGAAAAGGTAAACAAGATTGATGAACTTTTAACCAGATTCACCAAGAAAAAAAGGGAGAGGACTCAAATAAATAAAATTAGAAATGAAAGTGGAGAAGTAACAACTGACACTGCAGAAATACAAAAGATTGTAAAAAAAAAATACTATGAAGGTCTATATGCCAAAAAATTGGACAACCTAGGTTAAATGCATAAATTCCTAGAAACATACAATCTTTCAAAACTCATTCTGGAAGAATCAGGAAACCTAAACAGACCGACTACAACAAGTGAAATTAAAACAGTAATAAAAAAACTCCCAGCAAACAAAAATCCTGGACCAGATGGCTTCACAGACAAATTTTACCAAGCATTCTAAGAAGAACTAACATTATTCTTCTCAAGCTACTATATTTCAAAATATTCAAGAGGAGGGAAGACTTCCAAGTCCTTTCATGAAGCAAGCATTATCCTCATTCCAAAACCAGATGAAGAAACTACAAAGAAAGAAAACTATAGGCCAATATCCCTGATGAACATAGATGTTAAAATTCTCAACAAAATGTTAGCAAACCAGATCCAGTAACATATCAAAAAGATCATACATCATGATCAAGTGAGATTTATTCACAAATCAATAAATGTGATTCATATCATAAATAATAGGAAGGATAATAATCACACAATTATATCAATAGATGCTGAAAAAGCATTTGATAAAATTCAGCACCCATTTATGATCAAAACTCTCAGCAAAGTGAGGAAAACAGGGAACATACCTCAACATGATGAAAGCCATCAATGACAAACCCTCAGCCAACATCATACTAAATAGGCAAAAATTAAAAGCAATCCCCTTAAGATCAGGAAGAAGGCAGGGGTGCCCCCTTTCACCACTCTTATTCAACATAGTTCAACATAGTTCTGGAAGTCCTAGGAAATGAAAGGTATCCAAATTGGAAAAGAAGAAGTACAACTATCATTATTTGCTGATGGCATGATGCTGTACATAGAAAACCCTAAAGTCTCAGTCAAAAAACTACTAGACCCGATAAATAAATTCAGCAAGGTAGGAGGATATAAAATTAATATGCAGAAATCAGTGGCATTTTTATGCACCAACAACAAACTGTCAGAAAGAGAAATTAAGGAAACAATCCCCTTCACTACTGCAACAACAACAAAAAGTACCTAGGAGTAAATTTAACCAAGGAGGTAAAAAACTTGTACTCAGAAAACTATAAGACATTGTTAAAGGAAATCAAGGAAGATACAAACAATGGAAGCATATACCCTGTTCACGGATAGGAAGAATAAACATCATTAAAATGTCTATATTACCCAAAGGAATTTATAAATTCAATGCAATTCCTATTAAAATACCAATGGCATACTTCAAATATATAGAACAAAAATTTATATGGAACCAAAAAACCCCCCAAATAGCCTCAGCAATCTTGAAAATAAAGAATAAAGTGAGAGGTATCACACTTCCTGATATCAAGTTATACTATAAGACCATTGTAATAAAAACAGCTTGGTACTGGCATATGAACAGGCATACAGATCAGTGAAATGGAATAGAGAACCCAGAAATAAACCTTTATGGTCAATTGATATTTGACAGAGGAGTTAATAGCATACAATGGAGTAAAGACAGTCTTTTTAATAAATGATGTTGGGAAAACTGGATAGGTACATGCAAAACAATGTAACTAGACCACCAACTTACACCATTCACAAAAATAAATTCAAAATGAATAAAAGACATAAATGTATGTTGTGAAACCATAAACATCTTGGAAGAAAACAAAGGCAGAAAACTCTACAATGTCTCTCATAGCAATATTTTTGCCAATTTATCTCCATAGGCAAGTAAAATAAAGGACAAAATAAACAAATGGGACTATATCAAACTAAAAATCTTTTGCACAGCAAAAGACACCATTAACAAAATAAAAAGACAACACACACAATGGGAGAACATATTTGCCAATGAGTCTGATAAGGCGTTAATAACCCAAATTTATAAAGAACTTCTAAAACTCAACACCAGGAAGGTAAACTATCCAATTAAAAAATGGGCAAAGGGCCCTCGCCAGCTGGCTCAGCGATAGAGCGTTGGCCCAGCTTATGGAAGTCCCAGGTTCAATTCCCGGCCAGGGCACACAGGAGAAGCACCCATCTGCTTCTCTACCCTTCCCCCTCTCCTTTCTCTCTACCTCTATCTTTCCCTCCCGCAGCCAAGGCTCCACTGGAGCAAAGTTGGCCCAGGCGCAGAGGATGGCACTATGACCTCCACCTCAGGTGCTAGAATGGTTCTGGTTGCAATGGAGCAATGGCCCAGATTGACAGAATATCACCCCCTGGTGGGCATGCTGAGTGTTTTCCGTTTGGGTGCATGCGGGAGTCTGTAGCTCTGCCTTCCCACTTTTCACTTCAGAAAAATACAGAAAAAATGGGAAAAGGATCTGAATAGATACTTTTCCGAAGAGAATATACAGATGGCCAATAGGCATATGAAAAAGTGTTCAACATCACTAGTCATCAGAGAAATGCAAATTAAAACCACAATGAGATACCACCTCACATCTGTCAGAATGGTGTTAACAAATCAATACACAGTAAGTGCTGGCGAGGATATGGAGAAAAGGGAACCCTCCTGCACTGCTGGTGGGAATGCAGACTTGTGCAGCCACTGTGAAAAACAGTATGGAGATTCCTCAAAAAATTAAAAATGGCCTGACCAGCTGGTTGCGCAGTGGATAGAGCATTGGACTGGGATGCAGAGGACCCAGGTTCGAGACCCCGAGATCGCCAGATTGAGCACAGGCTCATCTGGCTTGAGCAAAAAGCCCACCAGCTTGAACCCAAGCTTGCTGGCTCCAGCAAGGGGTTACTCAGTCTGCTGAAGGCCCGCGGTCAAGGCACATATGAGAAAGCAATCAATGAACAACTAAGGTGTTGCAACGCTCAATGAAAAACTAATGATTGATGCTTCTCATCTCTCTTCATTCCTGTCTTTCTGTCCCTGTCTATCCCTCTCTCTCTCTGAAAAAAAAAAATTAAAAATGGAATTGCCTTTTGACCCAGCTATCCCAATTTTAGGAATATATCCTAAGAATATCAAATCACTGATTCAAAAGAAGATATGTACCTTCATGTTTATGGCAGCATTGTTTATAATAGCCAAGATCTAGAAACAGCCCATGTGCCCATCAGTGGATGAGTGGATTAAAAAGCAGTGGTACATATACACAATGGAATACTACGTGGCTGTGAAAAAGAAGAAAATCTTACCTTTTGCTGTGGCATGGATGGACCTGGAGATTATTATTATTATTTTTTGTATTTTTTCAAAGTTAAAAGCGGGGAGGGAGTCAGACAGACTCCCGCATGCACCTGACCGGGATCCACCCAGCATACCCACCAAGGGGTGATGCTCTGCCCATCCGGGGGCATTGCTCCATTGTGGCTGAAGCCATTCTAGCACCTGAGGTGGAGGCCGTGGAGCCATCCTCAGCGCCCGAGCCAACTTTGCTCCAATGGAGCCTTGGCTGCAGAGGAGAAGAGAGAGACAGAGAGGAAGGAGAGGGGGAGGAGTGGAGAAGCAGATGGGTGCTTCTCCTGTGTGCCCTGGCTGAGAATCGAACCTGGGACTCCTGCACGCCAGGCCGACGCTCTACCACTGAGCCAACTGGCCAGGGCCTGGAGATTAGTATGCTAAGTGAAATAAACCAGGCAGAGAAAGAAAAATATCACATGGTCTCACTTATATATGGAGCCTAATGAACAAAGTAAACTGAGGAATGGAATGGAGGCAGAAGTGGGGTCATGGGGAACAGAGACCACTGTCAGAGAGAAAGGGGATGAGGGAATGGATCAGAGAAGGTGAAGGGATTAGTGAAATTACATATACATAGCACATGGACAGCAATCCTAGAGGGAAGATGGAGAGGGGTTAGAGGGAAGGGGGCAAAGAGGGTGTAATGGGGGATACGGGGTTGCGGGGTGAGCGTGTTATATTGAGTGGGACACTTGAATCCATGTTAACACAATAAATTAAAGTTAAAAAAAAAAGTTGTTTCGTGGTTGACAGAACTGAGGCTGTATTAAGACAGTTTAATATTGATGAGAATCTGATGTCTTAAGGACTTAATGATTAAGGAAGAGAGAGGGGCATGTTAAAGAAGTGGAGTTAGTGCCTAGTGACCGTTCTGAACCCCCTCAATACAGTATGCCGATTAACGTGTGAATAAACCACAACACCTTTGGGGGCTTTCTGCTAGGCTTAACATCTTAACACTTTATCAATTTCTTCAAGGCAATCTCTCATTTACAGGACTATACATTGTCACAGTTTCTGTCAGTTGTGTGTCATTAACTTTAAAATAAGAACTGTGACAACAAACTTTCATTCCCCTGGAGTATCAAGTGAATGAAAGTCCCATTTGACAGGGTCCTATTTTTTTTTAAGCAGGCATGTTATTTCCTAATAACAGACTATACATAGCAAAAATAAAATCAGGTAATCACCACTTTATCATTTCCAAGTTTGGTATAACTTTTCTCATTGGCATTATAGGAAAAAGCCCTGGGACATTCAGTACTGTTATAAAGATTGTTGTTGAAGACATGTGTATCATGTAGGTATGAACAAAACCAACTCTATCTTTGTGTCCCAGATTTGTCTCATGCTGTGACTTGAATGAACTTCATTGTCCCTAGCAAGCATATGAAAGCTGTCTAGTTTATAATGACCTGTGTTCCTTTGTTCCTTAAAATGTAGCCATAAATATTTTTTGGTAGGAATAGCTGGAATGGCATGACAGTGGAGATAAATATCAAATTGGTGACAGTATTGATTATAAGCAATCATCTGTCACAAGACTACCAGGAGGTGTGGCCCCTGGTGCAACTACATTCTTTGTCCCTGTGTCCTGTCAGTACCTGAGTTACACTATAAATCATGTACCGTAAAAGGAGTCTATCAGCAGAGAATAATTTATGCATAACTGGGCTGACTGTCTGCTCAGGTCCCATCTTCCATAAGTAAATTACCATATAATAAATTCTACTGTATGCTGTGGAGTTACCTGCTCCGGATTTTTTTGTCATTATGGTGTGGAGTATACCTTTGCTCTAGCGCCGAACAATATGATTTTCTACCTGACAGGATGTCAGTACCCACAGATAAATAGTCCTGTCTCCTGTGAATCATATAACTTCCCTAACCAGACACCAGGGTGTGAGCTTTGTGACCTCACTGTCTCCCTGGTATAATTTTATTTTACCTATCTTCATTTTCACTTACCATGTTTCCCCATGTATAAGATGCTCCCATGTATAAGACACACCTTAATTTTGGGGCCCAAAATTTGAAAAAAATATGTATTACATAAAGTTATTGAACTCAAGTTTTATTCATCATAAAATTCATACAACTTCTCATCACTGTCAAAACTTCCATCCATTAACTTGTTCTCCTCTGTGTCTGATGATGAATCACTGTCTTCAACAATGAGCGCAAAAACAAGTGCGAAAAAGAGGGAAATGCAAGTAAAAAAACCACAACCACTGTATAAGACATACCCAGTTTTTAGACCCCAAATTTTCAAAAAATCGTGCATCTTACACATGGGGAAATACAGTAGTTCCTACTTTCTCCAGCTACTTAATTTTTATCTTACTTTGGCAGTTTTACAAATTGCCTTATCTCCTTTTTGGAATACAAATTTACTGAAATAAAGAGAATGCTCAGAATTGAGGATTGTTTCGTCCAGTGTGCCTTGAGGAGGAAGCAGAAGTGGAGCTGATATTTGCAGACTTAGCAGAAAATTCATCTGATGGCAAACAGCAACTTGAATGTAATGTCCTCACATTTACATCGCCAGTCATATGACAGCAGTGGAGTGCTCCTACTGTTAAAGAAGTGGAGTTAGTGCATAGTGACCGTTCTGAACCCCCTCATTACACCTGTGCATTACACCTGCCTCACCTGGAGAGATCTAAGTAATCTAGATACAGTTACTCTACAGTATCTCTTCTTTGTTTTGTTTTTACTTAAAATTCACACTTTATTAGATTGAAATTAACTGCACAAAATCATATTTCCTCACCAAAAAAGCATTATTTTCTGTTATTCCTAGATAAACCATAAAAATCTTTGCAATTTTTGCAGTCAGGCCAATGTTTCTGGTTATGCATATAAATAGCAATCGATACGGTCATGAAAAACACCCCAAAGAAAACAGGCAAAACCAGACTGCTGAGTGCTCAGTACCTGCGGATTTAGGTTCTGTGTGACCTGTGAAACGGGGTGCTCATTACGTCTGCTAAGAGGCTGATGCCCGGTGTGGCTATAGATACAACAGCAGGAATGCAAGTAACAACAACACATGTGGGTGACAGTAGCCTGTTCTTCCATTAACAGTAAGAGAATTTGTTTACATACATTCTTTGGATGGAGACAAAGCCTCCACTGAAACCTTCTTTAGGTGAGTGCATACTTTCTATCTTTCTGGTGATTTCTATAACCCTCCACAACAAAGTCTAAATGACGTCCTTAAAATATGCGGTACTCAAGTCAGAAGCTTCATTGCATTTTATAAAAGTTTTTTCCTCTCCCTTCATCCCCTGCTTCTCAATATTTCTTTCAACAACTGATGACTCTAATTCTGTTTATTGAATCAGTGATAATAAATGTCATGCCCAAAATGATTTCAACCCCTCCATCCTATCACAGGAATCCAATAGCAGCAATCTGACACATTTGTGTAGGGTTCGCCATTAGGTGTCAATCATGAAATCCACATCATGCTTTGTGCGGAGTTATTTTAGCAAAGCCAGGTGACTTGACCTCTGTTGAGGCAGTGTTTACAGTATGTTTTACATCCAGGTTTCTTCTCCGTCTACATCCTGGGGAGAATCCACAGAAACTTAAACAATATGGAAACATTGAGAAAAATACATAAATATCAGATAGGCATAGAGCATTATAAATTGTGGAGAAAAGCTCTTTACCTTTTCCTCTGTTTCCACTTGAGTCTCTGACAATGACACTCCACAGAGTGTCTTGATTGGTCAGTCACTCTGCACATGTCGGCTTAGAGTCCCTCTGATGTGTTAAACTGGAGATGCCACACGTATTAATGTAAAAGATTTGAGGTGCTGATCTGGACACTCTGTTACTCCACTGAGTAGTTATAATAACCTCAGAGGTTAACTGAGATTCTAGATTCCCTTGGCAAGGCCTGCAGAACTTCCCACAAAGTTTCATTTGAATATCACATTTAGGGGCCAAATTTGTGGCTTCCTCAACCCAAAATTCATAATAAAATTTATTATTTTCTATTGCTACATTAATATGACACTGTAGTTTGGCTGCCAAGGAGACACCAGAGTTTGCTTGCCTGATTTTTTAACCCATGGGCTCTTGTTAAGAACAGCATATGAAATCTATGAAATGGAAGTCTGTTAATACACCATAGAGCACAAATGCTTGACCAGTTATAAACTATTCCATCTAGCAGGTGTGCCAATCTTTATACTGTCTGTACATAAAACAAACACTTGCAAGAGCTCCACCACAGTTTCAAAAGCATCATGTCTTCCTGGCTATTGATAGGGCCCATATCCTCCAGTTAAACCTTCCTTCACTGCTCTGATACAGGGCTGCGATTACATTGTTGAATGCTAAAAGCAGTTGCAGTGAGTGCTGGAAAAAAGAACAACCTTCCTCAGTTGTTCTCAATGTGGCAGACACCCCATAACAAGCCCAGACTTGCCAAGAACAGCAGAGTGTGTGGCTACCTCGGGAACATTTCTGTAAAGGCCTTTCAATATGGAAGGAAACTCACCGGACACTATACCTGACCACACCCCTCTCCACGATCAGCCCCATCGTTTGTGTATGGAGGATATCACAAATATGGACAGGGAGAAAGACTGATTCTTTCTAAAAAGTGAAAGTTAATAAAACATAAACTTAGGATCATAATGGTAGCTCACACTTACTGAGTATTACCAGATGCTGGACAGTGTGGGAAGCACATGGTATTAGTGTGTATTATATACACATATCAATAATAATAATGTAAACATTCCATTATAATACTGTTGTGTGCCAGACACGATGCTGAGCACTTTACATCATGTTCAAATCTTACTTCATTATCCTCTTGTGGTCTCAGTTGTCACACAGAGGGACATTTTTTTCAGAATGAGAAACGTCCCTCCCGTTGTGAACTAATTGGTCATTTAACAATATTTTATATCATTTGATCCCTTTTGCAGAAAGAAAAATATAAAGCCTTAAAGTTGCCAAAGTCTATATAAATGCCCAGAAACAGACCATCTACAAATCATTCCGTTCAACACATCTGTATTACATATCATGTTCCAGGAGGGTCTGAATCAGACACTTATCTCCTCAACAGTTTTGTGATTTGAAAAACATCACTGTGGGTTGCAGATACTCAGCACTTAGGTGGTAGGAGCTTTCCCAATGCTGGGAGCTGGGTACAAGGCACAGCAAGAGGCAGGCTTTTGAGCCAGGCTGTAAGTCAGGGCAGGACCGGCAACAAAGCCTCTGACTCAGGTGCTGGGCTCCTGCACACAAGACCTCAGAGCCTAAGTTGCGTTGCTCAGCAGCCATCTCTTTGGTAACTTCCCATTTTCTGCCCAGTCAAAGCACACACGCCAAGCAATCAATGAACAACTAAAGTGAAGCAACTATGAGTTGATACTTCTCTCTCCTCACCCCACCGCTCTCTGTAAAATTAATCAATAAAAAAAATATGTAGGAAGTATTTGTTGTTCAAAATTTAAACTGAACTGGGAGTCCTATATTTTATCTAACACCCTACTTCATCCTCTCTGTGTTGTCTGTGGTGTTTGGCCCCATGAAACTCTCCTCCTTTGGGCCGTATCACATTTGTTGCTTTTCCTACTCTACTCCTTCTGCCTGGTTCAGTGACTTCTATAGCTTGCACTGGGATCATTTAGCACATATCTGTAAGCCTCTCTTTTTATCTCCACAAGTTCTCTCCTTGGTGCAGTCATCTCTTCTTATCCCTGATTGGAGTGTAGTTCTTTATTTATTTATTTATTTATTTATTTATTTATTTATTTATTCATTTTTAGAGAGGAGAGAGAGACAGAGAGAGAGAAGGGGGGAGGAGCTGGAAGCATCAACTCCTATATGTGCCTTGACCAGGCAAGCCCAGGGGTTTGAACCGGCAACCTCAGCGTTTCCAGGTTGACGCTTTACCCACTGCGCCACCACAGGTCAGGCTGGAGTGTAGTTCTTAAAGTGTGGTCCTGGACTGGCAGCAGCGATATCACCTGGAAACTATACAGAAATGCAAATTCTCAGGCCCCAAGCCACACTGACAGAATCAGGCCTTCTGGGGTGGGGCTCAGCAAGCTGTATTTTAAGAAGCCCTTCAGTTGCTTCAGGTGCAAGAAGTTTGAGAACCTCTGGTTTAAATGAATACTTCTATGCTGTTGACTCCCAAATCTTATTAACCTTCGGAACCAGAATCTGCATTTAACAAGAGCCTAGGTGATGATAATGCCGCTGGTCTGTGGATCACATTTTCCATAGCAACAACCTACAATAGAGGTTCTCAGAGAGTGGTCCTCAGACCACCAGAGTCGGCATCACTGGAAACTTGAGAGAAATGCACATTCTAGGATCTCACCTCACACCCTCTGAATCAGAAATTCTGGGGATGGATGTTCGTACCTGAAGACCCAAGGAAAAATCCTGAGGCTGAAACTCTACCTCTGGAAGTGGAGGACAGGAAATATTGAAGAGGCTGGCCACTCCAGTCCAGTAACTAATAAAGTTTATTAAGAGAAAATTACATGCCAGGTGTGTCTTGGGCAACTGCAGTACAAAGTGGATGTTCTCACTGTTTGGCAGGTACCAGAGAATTATATGAGATAAAAGATGGGGCCCTGGCCGGTTGGCTCAGCGGTAGAGCGTTGGCCTGGCATGCGGGGGACCCAGGTTCAATTCCCGGCCAGGGCACATAGGAGAAGTGCCCATTTGCTTCTCCACACCCCCCCCTTCTTCCTCTCTGTCTCTCTCTTCCCCTCCCGCAGCCAAGGCTCCATTGGAGCAGAGATGGCCCGGGCGCTGGGGATGGCTCCTTGGCCTCTGCCCCAGGCACTAGAGTGGCTCTGGTCGCGGCAGAGCGACGCCCCGGAGGGGCAGAGCATCGCCCCCTGGTGAGCAGAGCGGCGCCCCTGGTAGGCGTGCTGGGTGGATCCCGGTCGGGCGCATGCGGGAGTCTCTCTGACTGTCTCTCCCCGTTTCCAGCTTCAGAAAAATACAAAAAAAACAAAAAAAAGGATGGGTAGTCATGCGTACAAGTACGTGAATGTTACCAGGTACAGAAATTACTTTACATGTTTGACCAGGACAGGGCAAGATCCTGTTCCAGGAACCAGCATGTAGTGGGAAGCAGGAGAGGGAGGCTTATTTATGTCAGAATGGACATGAGTTACCATCAGTCTTTGGGGTGGGCTGCAGACAGCAATCTCCATTCTGGCCCACGTCCGGCTTGCAGGACAGATGGTGATCGTGTCATGGAACAATCTCTCCTTCATAGTGGAGCCCAGCGATCTGTGTTTTCACTCCCCCTATTTCCCCAGGTGATTCTTATGCATGCTGTAGACCAGGGGTAGTCAACCTTTTCATACCTACCGCCCACTTTTGTATCTCTGTTTTTCTAACTGCCCACTGGTTCCACAGTAATGGTGATTTGTAAAGTAGGGAAGTAACTTTACTTTATAAAATTTATAAAGCAGAGTTACAATAAGTTAAAGCATATAATAATAATTACTTACCAAGTACTTTATGTCAGATTTTCACTAAGTTTGGCAGAATAAATCTTTATAAAACAACTTACTATAGTTAAATCTATCTTTTTATTTATACTTTGCTACCACCCACCATGAAAGCTGGAATGCCCACTAGTGGGCAGTAGGGACCAGGTTGACTACCATTACTCGAGCAATCTTCTTTAAAACCTATTTCATCTCAGGGCACAAGTAAACTAATTACTAAAATTGTGTGGCACACCAAAAATATATCTTTTACCAATCTGACAAAAAAAGAGATATGATTTTGATTCATTCACACCAGACAGATGCTGTTGTGTTGGCTGTTGTCATTTTTTTTTATTTGACAATCTAAAGGAAATGAGGTCAGCGACTCTGATGAAACAGTCAGAAACAAAGAAATATCACGCTTGGCTCTGTTTATGTTCCATTTATAAACAGGTATAACCATTACAGTAAAATTAAGACACTCTAACCTTGAAATCTGCACGTACTTGCTTTAAAATTTTTTTATCCCTCATTATCGTGAGTCATAGAATTTCTTAGCCTACTTTTGAAACTTGCACACTCACTGCAAAGGTGACAGAAGTGGGATGACATGCTGTGGTCTGCTACAGATGCAGCTGGGGGCGCTCGGGGCTGGGGGTTAGAGGTGGGGAGGGGACACTTGCTGCTCCGAGGCCACAACGTTGCTGGAGGTCTTGTGGAGGGGCGGTGTTGAAAGTGGCGGTTTCATTACTCCAGCATCAGCACGCTGACCCATGAATGCCCTCTGCCTGGACTATGGCAAATACCTAGTCCCAACTGGCCTCCCAGGCTCAGGCCCTACCCCACCACCCAGCGAGGTGTTTTGCAGGCTCCAGCTCCTGGTTACACCAGATGCCCTTGCTGTCTCCCTTTGCTTTTTCTCCAAAGCCCTTCCTCTGCTTCCTTCAGCGCCCTCTCCTTGGGAATGCCCTCTTTGTTTCTATCTTGTGCTTGCCGTTATGCTGGCCAGCAGCTGAGCACAGACATCCGGACATCCCGGTCATCCATTTGCTAGCTCAGCCTCCACCTGGCAACCCCCTGTGGTACAGATTCCTGTTTCCTCCCTGGCAGCTAGCTGAGTTCAACACATATTGTCTACTTGGGCAAGAGATGCCAGGGGGAATAAAACACAGCCCGTCTTAAGGGAGCAAGTTACAGGTCCTGGGAACTAGCCACAGCCATGTAACGAGCTAAGTGACCTGAAAGAGATTCCAGCCCATGCTCAGTTTTCCTGGTCTGGCCAGCACTTTTTAGGCCTTAAGATTACACAGGAGCCCATTCATTATTCTTCAAAAGGTGTGAGCTATTTTCCTAAGAAGCCGGCAAGGAGACTGAGCCTCTGCCACTTCCTCGCAGCTTACACAGAGCCAGGGAAGGGACATGGCGTGCACGTGGAGCTCAGGCTTGCTCCATGACTAATATTTTGTGTGCCCTGGAGAGGAAATGCTGAGAGCCGAGGACTGCTCAGAGCTCACTGGTGCCTGTGGAATAGAGTTCAGAATCTTTAGAAAGTTGGTTCACAATTAAAAATTGCCTCACATGTATGTTTAAGAAAAACCTTTTCAAAGCTCCACCTTGACCTGTTCAATTACTATCATTTGTATACACAAGGCTTCCACATTCTGGTAAATGTTACTGCTACATGAGTAGAAATGGCCAGGAGAGGCCGTGTTCATACTTTAAACATCATTAACATGCTACTCTCATGTCCCCTTGAGGACCTGTTACAGGGGCTCTTGGTTTCTAGAAGGTCCTTGGTTCCTAGAAGGTCCTTTTTCCTTCTCTATCATTTCCTTCAAAACTAAAAATGTCTCATACAGAAAAGAAGAGGAATGTGTGTGTGTGGATGACACTGACCTGATATTTGGCAGGTCCATCTGATATAAGTGCTTTTATTAACCTGTGAACTGAGTCTATGGTTAGTTTAGAAGACACAATTACAAACTTCAAACCAAAAAATGAAAAAAAAAATCATTACAAAGTTGATTGATTTGGACACCATGACATGAGCTAATTTTTCTAGTATATTTTGTCATACACATATAGCACTTAGCAGTTGCTTGATAAATATTTGCCAATTGAATGAATAGAACATAAAACCTTCCCCAAGGTTGCCTCATCCAACATTGGTGTTGTAGCCCGCGGAAGGGAGAGGGAACTCAGAGTATCTTAGAGGGATGCCAGCTCAGGGCCCTGTCCAGGTGCAGGGAGAGATCCTGGACACAGAGTCTGCATCATATGGCCCCTGGGAAGGAGGAAGGCCCAGGACTGGAAACCATAGCCCACCGTGCCTCTCTGGTGGTCCCTGACTCGACCACCCTGGGTCTTTTAGGGCTCCCCTCCCCCTTTATAGCCAGTTGTAAATGCAGGAGAAGAACACTGCTGGGGTGAGAACAATTTTAGATTTTAGAACAATTTTTCAAATATTCTTGATCATTACTTACAGTAAGAAAACATTTTACTTTGTGAACCAGGAAAGACACCAACATAAAATTAAAACCAAAGTTTTATAATACATTACCCTTACTAAACGAAATGCACTGATTTCTCAATTCTATTTTTTTTATTTTATTTCTTGATTTGAGAGAGAGAGAGAGAGAGAGAGAGATCAACTTAATGATCCACCCATCTATGCATCATTCACTGGTTGACCCCTGCATGTGCCCTGACTGGGGATCGAACCCACAATGTTGATGTATTGAGATGATGCTCCCTCCAATCAACAGAGTTACCCGGCCAGGGCTCAATTCTATTCTTGCTCACTCCTTTCCATGAAAGAAAAATGTAGCCCTGGCCAAATAGCTTGGCTGGTGCAAGCGTTGTCCAATAAGCAAAGGTTATGGTCAGGGCACACAGAGGAACAGATCGATGTTTCTGTCTTTCTTCTCCTTCCTCTCTCTCTAAAATTAACAAATAAAATTCACAATCCACTAATGGGTGAGACCAGCATTTTGAAAACAACTGCACAGTGATCCGCTGGCAGGATGGGCTCGGACTCTCCATCTCAGGGACCCTGCAGGGAAGGAAGGGTGGCCCTCCTCCACGCCCACACCTGGAAACACATTTAGGCCACAGCAAAGTGTGATGTAAATCCTTCTTTTCTAGAATCTGAACCAGAAATCTTCAAGGAGAGGTCTTTGCTTCTATATCTAAAATAATAAACTATACATAAAAAAAATCAGTAAGATTCTTAATCACAATCTTCCATAGGGAAGAAGACACTTTTGACTGCCCAGACAGGAACTCAGAGCAGAAAGACTGTTTCAAATAATCCTCAAAAATCTACAAAACACAGTTTAGAGCAGGGGTCTCAAACTTGCGGCCCGCCCACCAATTTTGTGCGGCCCGCAGACTAATCCACGAAGTTTGATTAGTCTGCGGGCCGCACAAAATTAGTCTGCGGGCCGCGAGTTTGAGACCCCTGGTTTAGAGAATGCTGCCCCAAGTGGCTGCTCTCTGCTTCTTCCACTAATGGGAAGAAACACATTGTAGACTTCCTCACTGCTGATCCAAGAGAGGGCAAGGTCAACCGAGGGACACTACAAGGGGAACTGAAGGCATCACTGTTATGTTGCTAACCAAGTGACAAAAGCAGAACTTTGCTAGCGTGCTGAGCGATTCTTGTTTATGGAGTCATCATTTGTAGTTTCAAACTAAGCAAGTTGTGCCCTGCCTACCTCCAGGGGGCACCATTCACACTGACCACATCGTGATTGAGGGCCTCTAGAAATAGGTTTATGTTTTAAATCGTGAAAAACAAAATAAAGTTACAGAGTTGTTGGCCATAACATCCAACATTCTCTTTCACCCTTGACGGCATCTGCTGATTCCTCCTTTTCAGTAAGAGCAGCTTCTCTGGTTGGGAGTGGGTAGGATCTTAAAGACTGGACTTCTTAGAACCATCAGTTTCTGTTTGGGAAATCTAAGACTCTGTCAAATCACGACTAAAACCGGCACGATGACAACACTTAGCCACCAAGCTAGGAGAATAAGGCACATTGAAGTTCTTTTTTTTTTTTTTTTTTTTTACAGAGACAGAGAGAAAGTCAGAGAGAGGGATAGATAGGGACAGGCAGATAGGAATGGAGATGAATAGCATCAATCATCAGTTTTTCGTTGTGACACCTTGGTTGTTCATTGATTACTTTCTCATATGTGCTTTGACCGTGGGCCTTCAGCAGACCGAGTAACTCCTTGCTCGAGCCAGCGACCTTGAGTCCAAGCTGGTAAGCTTTGCTCAAACCAGATGAGAACTGCGTTCAAGCTGGTGACCTCGGGGTCTCGAACCTGGGTCCTCGGCATCCCAGTCCAATGCTCTATCCACTGTGCCACCGCCTGGTCATGCTAAAGTTCTTTATAAATGTCTAAGAAGCCAGGTCCTGCTGCAGTTCCTGCTCTCAGGCGTCAGGGCTCGGGTTTGCTACGTCCTAGCTAATGGCACTGGGAAAGGCCATGGGACAACCCAGGGAGAAGTTGTTTGCCATGTGGTTGCTTATGTACAGTAGCTCTGCAGAGGAGGGTATTGTGCCTAAACTTGATGATTTGCTCTGAGCCAGGAGAGAGGTAGGACTCTGAAAATTGGACTCAGCCCAGAATTCTTTACACTTGCTGAAAAATCTTTGCTGCCATAAACAATCATTAAATAATTTCTTGGATCAATATGGTTATCCTGAGTGCCTCGGATATATACCATTACATTTTTACCCAAAACATAAAAACAAAATACACCTTTGGTCTCAAAGGCAACCATTTCTATGGCAGCATCTCTATTTTATTAACTGTAAGATGAGCAATCATATTTCCAGAGACTAGAAGAATGGAAAATTTTAAATCTCCCGGGAGCACATTTTGTGACGTGGGGTTTCATGAGGCTAACATGAACATCCCTGACGAGGTACACTTACTTTTTGTACCTTGATTGAAAAAAAAAAAAATCATGCCAATAAAGTCACTGGCCAACTTGCAAAATGCAAACCACTCTTCCTAATTCTTTCTAACAAAATCAGTTCCCCCCTTTTAGTCTTTATTGTTCTACAGACCTGTTTTATCTGAAGTCCCGAAACTGTGGGAGGAAGTGATTTGCTTGGTGGTGCTGGTGGCAGGCATCTGTAAGC
Organism: Saccopteryx leptura; assembly: GCF_036850995.1. NCBI lineage: Eukaryota > Metazoa > Chordata > Mammalia > Chiroptera > Emballonuridae > Saccopteryx > Saccopteryx leptura. The sequence goes on along the minus strand of NC_089506.1, from coordinate 104,659,096 downwards.
TAGCGCTGGTCTCAGTGTAGCCAGCTGTGTCTCCTCCTGTGGTCCCCTCTGTGGCTCTGCTTCTACAGAGACTTCTCTGTGTGGACTGTCTCGCCCACAGCAGTTTCCAAGCCGCCGCTCTATACTTCTTTGAAATTAGGTTGTAGAGGATTGGGTTAATGGATGCACTTAGATAGAAAAGTTGCAACGCAACGATGTTAAAGTACTGAGAGAAGTACATCATTTGAGAATCTTCCGTATTTATGTAAATTATTCTGCCAACGTGGAAAGGCAACCAGCAAACTATAAAAGCCAGAACCACCACCACTGCAAAACAAGACACAGGCACCAGAATTAGCTAAAGCATCGCAAAACAAATAAGGGTCCCCAAGAAACCATCGGAAGTAATTAGTAACAGACAACAAATTAAATAAAACTTTGACCTAGCCAAATCCCCAGCCCATCCATATTTGTTTAAAGCTGCATATTTGGCTCATATATGTGTTATCAATGCTGGACATAAAGCAAAAGGAGCAATTTCTACTAATAAGCTACAGGCTCCCTTCTACTCAGCCACTTGAGAGGCGTGTTCTCTGCTTTCCGTTGAAAAGAATTCTGCATCGGGTCTGCACAATCATGGTTCTCTTTAGCCTTTAGAAAAACAGCATCAAGTAAAGAAATTTTAGTTCAACGTTATCTACCGTGTCTTCCCAAGGTTACGGTGAGAACCCATATCTGCGAAACCTAAGGGGGACAGGCAGTCGCCTTAAGAGTCTTTAATTACGTGTCCTGGATCAGCCCGGCTCACTGACGCTAGCGGTCGTGGAAAATCATTGCTGTTTAAGGGACCCGAGTTTCCTACCTTCAGGGACACCTGGGGACTTGGCTAGAGGAGGCGCCCAGGGCTGGGAGACTAGCGGGTTGTTGTTAGGCAGAGAGAGAGATGGCGTCACTTACGCAGGACGCGGACAGTCTGCCGGTGGCCCCTCTCCCGCCCGGAGGCGGCCGGGCCTCGCAGCGGCCCCCGGCTCCTCCACAGCTCGCGCCCAATGAGCCCGTAGAGGACGCTGAGGCACAGGAAGGGCAGAAAGAAGTAGGCGGTGGTGACCCACAGCATAACACGCAGCGAGCCCAGCTGCGCGGGGCTCGGCCGGCACTCGCGGCTGAACAGCGCCGCCGCCGCCTCGCGCCCCGACGGCGGGGACAGAGCCGGGGCCCGCGCCCACCCGAGGGGCGGCGGCGTGGGGGGCGGCGAGGCGCGCGGCGAGGGGTGGAGCCGCGCGCTGCCGTTAAGGTCCGGGAGCGCCTCGACGCGGGGGTCCTGCTCGACGCCCACCAGGAAGAAGAAAGGCCCCGCGGAGAGCAGCGCCACGGCCCAGAGCGCAGCGATGAGCGTGCGGACTCGGGCCCGGGTGACGAGGACGCGGGCGCGGAGCGGGCGACAGATGGCGAGGTAGCGCTCGACGCTGAGGGCTGTCATGTGCAGCAGCGTGGCGTAGGTGCAGCCCTCGCCCACGTAGAGCGACAGGCGGCAGAGCAGCGGCCCGAACACCCAGGGCCGCGAGCGCCACAGGCGGTACAGGTCGAAGGGCAGCCCGAGCAGGATGAGCAGGTCGGACACGGCCATGCTGCCCAGGTACAGGTTGGTGGTGGTCCGCATGTCCCGGTAACGCCCAATGAGCAGCACCGTCACCACGTTGCCGCTCACCCCGACGGCGAACAGGCCCAGGCACACGGCGGTCACCGGCACCAGAGCACCCAGGGGGAAGGGCGAGCAGCGGTGCTCGTCGCATGGCAGGAGCGCGGCCCACGGCGGCTCCCGCGCGCCCTCCGCGCCGTCGCTGCCGTTCCGGGGGCTGCCCATGGGCGCGCCCCACGGGCCAGACGCACAGACACGCGCGGGGTCCAGGCGCCGCAGCGCCCCTGGGTGGGCCGGGCGCCTAGCCTTGGTGGCGAAGCGCTTCCTTTGGCAGCCCACTCGCGGCGAGCGCGCCTAGCCCTTGCCCGCTGTGCAGGAGCCCAGGCAGCGCAGCCCGACCCCTGCAGCGCGGGAACGCAGCTCTGCAAGGTCCGCTTTGACGCGCGACCCAGCGGGTGGCGCGCAGTCTCCGCCCCCGGCTACCGCCCGCCCCACTCACGCCCATTTCCCGGGCCCGTTGTTTGCAAGGGCGCTTCCCTCTCCACCAACTGGAACTCGGGGCGGGGGGCGGCCGCAGCGCATCAGCCCCACCCCGTCCGGGGGAGCGGTGCGTGAATCCCAGTGAGGTTAGTTGCTGGGCGGTTTGGTTGGTCTGCCACAGCGGGGACCTTCTGAGGGACGTTGACCGGCGCCTGCTTACTGACGGTCGGGAAGGCTGCCCCAATACTTAAGAGTGGGAAAGGAGTTTAGAGGAGAATCTAGAGTTCCTCCGGAGTTCTAGCTGATCCACAACCTAGTGACCTTGGATCAGCTCCAGCCTCACCCAGCCCCATTCTCCTTTAATGTAAATTGTCTAGTGGTGTTGGGACAGCTGACCAAATTATTTTAACGATATCTTACAACTCTGAAATCTATGGGCACGAGTATGTCTACTCATCTTAAAGAACAAGGTTTACACATTTACCTGTACATTTGAGTGCTTAAACATGTGTTATATTGTTCCCATGTACAAAATAGTTTATGAACTTGAAAAACAGAGTATTTGCCAACACCAGAACGAACTAAAATTCCGGAGAAAAGACTCAAACTGAGTCAATTCCTGTGTAACGTCAATAGATGATGACATTTATTGAATACTCTGATGTGTTTGGTCCTGTGCTTTCCCTCTAACTGCGTCCTTGGGAGCTTATTGTACCGTGAACACAGTGTGATTCACTTGAGATAGCACAGGCGCCAAGATGCAGGACTGGGATTTGAACTCTGGTCAACCTGATTCCAGAGCCTGCAAGTCCTATGATGTCTCAGCAAACTGCCCTGCTGGACCCCACAGTCGTTCTAGCTTTGCAGGTCTCACCCCAAAGCACCAGAGATTGCTCTGGAACAAGAGGTGGATTTAACAGCAGGCTCATCCGCCTGTGCCATGGGCCCCGACTTCTGAAGGGCCTCGCAAAACCCCAACTTGACACATTTTTCTAATGACACCAAGTTTGGTTTCCTATGTGCAATTTTAACATTAATAGTACATAATATTTTTTATTTATTTAAAAATATGGTTAACATATATATTTATTTTCTCTCTCTCTCTCTCTCTCTCTCTCTTTGTATTTTTCTGAAGTTGGAAACGGGGAGGCAGTCAGACGGACTCCTGCATGCGCCGGACCGGGATCCACCCAGCAAGCCCACCAGGGGGCGATGCTTTGCCCATTTAGGGCGTTGCTCTGTTGCGACCAGAGCCATTCTAGCACCTGAGGCAGAGGCCATAGAGCCATCCTCAGCACCCGGACCAATTTTGCTCCAATGGAGCCTTGGCTGCGGGAGGGGAAGAGAGAGACTGAGAGGAAGGAGAGGAGGAGGGGTGGAGAAGCAGATGGGCGCTTCTCCTGTGTGCCCTGGCCGGGAAACGAACCCAGGACTCCTGCACTCCAGGCCGATGCTCTACCACTGAGCCAACCGGCCAGGGCCTCTCTTTTTTTTTTAAGGGGCCCAATATTTTCCTCTGAGCTCTCGGGGCCTCAACCGACCTTAATCTGCCTCTGTCTGGAACTTTGCTGGGAGTTCTTTATCTCATTGTGTGCATGGACACTGCTACCATTTTCCTATTCAACATTCTGTGGTTTACGTCCTCAATTTCTTTTTCCTAAAGTTCCCTTCTCCGTCCGTCCTGGAACTGAAACTTGGCTTTGGGCATGCAATTCTGTCTCACACCCAGGAATCATGGGCTTGGAGGAGGGGTACCTTCCCCATCATTGCTCTTCCCAGCCATCCTAAACTTCAGTCTAGAATCGTTCTTGTACTTTCCAGCTCTCTCTCATCATCCACACCCACTGAGGATTTCACTGCCTGCCCCTCACTCTCTCAAGCACTCCTCCTGATAAAATTTACACCCTCACACGCATCTGGCAATGCCTTCATCTCTTCTTTCTATCAGTGGTCTTGTCCTGCACCACTTCCCAGGCAATGGCTTCTGTAGACATCCCTTACACCTGATTACTGCAAGGACCTAGGAGTCCTTCTTAATCTCCATTTCAGTCATCCCAGTTTCTGACTTCTATCACCCATCTTTCCAGCTTACTTTCTCTAATACAGGGGCTCTCAAGTAACAACACAGTTCCGTTCCGAGGACAGTGACACAACCTAAACTTTGGTGTAAGTCAAAACACACCCTAGCCTAACACAAACAGAACACTTGCACTTTTAACAGTCCAAAATGGCGTAGGTAATTGAACTGGGGGACACCAACTCTCTCAATCATACTCTGCTTTACTGCGTATTCTTCTGCCTCACAACCAAACTAGTTTGCCCATGTAGTCTATAAGTACGACGCTAATGGCATAAGCCGAAACACTGACGTCTCAATTTTTTAAAGTTTTTATGGGAGTGAGCCTCATAAACTCAAAACGTTGTATGTTGAGATTGTTGTAACTCGAGAAACCCCCATACCTCAATTCTTGCAGTACTTCCGTGTCACTGGGACCTCTGACAGGTTGCTTCTCCGCCCCCCCTTTATTGTCCCTTATCTGCTTCAAGTCCTTAATTTACCCGATTTAAACTTCATAAACGACCCTGGTCATTCCCAGGCAAACACCTGCAGCTTCTGTGCTTTCTCTGTTGTCATACCCACCTCCTGAACCAGAGTACACCCACAACCCTGGCTAAGCAGAATTCCCCGCTTGTCATACCCACCTCCTGAACCAGAGTACACCCACAACCCTGGCTAAGCAGAATTCCCCGCCTACCCACCTCCTGAACCAGAGTACACCCACAACCCTAGCTAAGCAGAATTCCCCGCTTGTCATACCCACCTCATACCCACCTCCTGAACCAGAGTACACCCACAACCCTGGCTAAGCAGAATTCCCCGCTTGTCATACCCACCTCCTGAACCAGAGTACACCCACAACCCTGGCTAAGCAGAATTCCCCGCCTACCCACGCAACTCTCAAATAGCTGTTGTTTCACTTGAAATTCACATCCTTTAGAGCAGTGGTTCTCAAACTTTTTGAAGTTGGGCGCATTTAAAATCCTACAAATAATTGTAGGCGCACTATATACAAATTTCTGAGAAGTATGTTATAATAATTAAGTCAAATACTAAAGAAAAAAATATAAAGTCCAAGTATGCTTTTATGGTAATTAAACAAAATAAATAAGACAAAATTAAATTTATTTTAACATTAAAAAACATTTTTGTTACATTTTTTTGTTATGCTTTTTAGAATTTGTAAAAAAGAGGGGTTAAAATACAAAAAAAATGACAAGAAAGTTATCTATCTATATATATCTATAGCTATATATCTATATATATAGCTATAGATATATACATTCTTTGTAAGATTTAGTAAATTCGTCAGGTCCCAGTACGAATGTGTTATGTTTTTTTATTCTTGTGTTTATGAGAAACATGAGCCTGATGTGTCCTAGCGATTTCTTCAATGTTTGGGCATATATTTGAAAGGCGAACTCTCATTTCCTCGTCAATACATTGAAGAACTTCTCTCTTTTTACTCTTGTGTTGAGGGTAGAAAATCCTAATTTACATAAATAGGATGTTGAAAATTGTAGTAAAATGTTCAAAGCTTTTTTAGATATTGCCACATATTATTCTTTTATAGAAATCCAAAAGGCTTCAAGAGACAATTCCTTATGCTGAATCATCAATCCACAATCAGTGGATATAGCTGCCAGTTCTTCTTCTGTTAATGTTAAACCAAAATCACTTGAAGCTTCCATGAATGGGTTTCTAATCCAATTGTATTGTTCAGTGTTAAGTGAGGGAAAATGCTATAAATTAAATTCTGCTCATCAGCCTTCAAGTCCTATTTTATTTACACTTAACTTTTGCTCACTTCCAGAATCAGATTCTTCAATATTATACTTCTTTTTGAGAAATCTATTCATTTTATTTGGGTGTATTTATTTAAAAATATAACGATGTGTTAATAATAAATATAATAATGATGTATTAACAAAAAGAGTGGTATTCCCATAATGAAATGGTATAATAGAGTAACTATATTTATTTTTATATCTGGGCACATGCCGCGAACCAGTGCAGCTAGTAATTCTAGGTCCCGAGTGGGAATGGTGCAGAATTAAGAAAATACATGATTGGGAGGGCCCTGTTATTGCTGCTGGCAAGAACAAAGCACGCCCAAAAACCACATCTTGCTTTATTTATAGGGTAAAGTGGGCCATTAGCAAATCAATGAGATCTTTGATCATTTTTCCAAGGCAACCCAAGAATTTTACCAAGTGCAGAAAACCCCCACCATATATATCATCTTAACTTTACATCAAACAAAAGATAGAATAAACTTGCCTCCAGTCTTTACAGGGAGCATGGGGGTAGTGTAAACAATCCAGCACCACAGCTTAACAGCCTTTCGCAACCTAATCAGGCAAGTGAGGTGTGGGGTTGGGCAGTCTGTCAGTTTACAGCCAATTCCCCACACCTCTGTCCCCCAAAAATCTAAAGTCCAAAAGCCTAGTTGGTTTTTTGGTCCCCAACAGGCACATATTTCTCTGGAATACCATAGGGCGCACCAGTGCACCCTGGCGCACACTTTGAGAACCACTGCTCTAGAGTAATGCTTAGTTTTCCCGGCCATCTTCATACTTACCCTCTTTCATTCAGTCTCCCACCCTCCAGACCACTCTTTTATACATCCTCCCGTCTCCTCAATCCCCAGGACCCCTCCCCCTCACTCTCAGCTGCTGCCCTTGCTCTCTGATTCTCAGAAACAACAGAAGCAATCAGAAGAGAACTTGCACAGACTCTCGCCACCACGCCCACGCACCTGCCCTGTCCCCCCCTCCACACACACAGATGAATTGGGTGGGTGGTACTGAACCTGAAGTCAGCTCTGCCCCTTCTGTACTTCACTCACCTCCTCAAGGACATTACTCTTGCAGTTCTCTCTCTTATCATCATGTTTTCTCCCTCTTCTGGTTTCTGTTTTCAGCAAACTCAAAATAGAGTTTTTGTATTCACTGTCTCCATTTTTTCTCCTTCCCCCCCTCCTCCCCTAAGCAGAGAAAATGTAATTTCTTCATCTATAGTTGATCTGATTTTACCTTGAGCTCTTACCTGCTGGTAGCAAGAGAAAATTATCTAGTCCAAGTAAAGTGCAGTGGAACTGGTTGAATTAAACAGTCCCTCTAGGTCAGGGGTCCCCAAACTACTGCCCGCAGTCCGCATGCGGCCCCCTGAGGCCATTTATCCGCCCCCACCGCACTTCCGGAAGGGGCACCTCTTTCATTGGTGGTCAGTGAGAGGAGCATAGTTCCCATTGAAATACTGGTCAGTTTGTTGATTTAAATTTACTTGTTCTTTATTTTAAATATTGTGTTTGTTCCTGTTTTGTTTTTTTTACTTTAAAATAAGATATGTGCAGTGTGCATAGGGATTTGTTCATAGTTTTTTTTTTTTTATGTCCAGCCCTCCAACGGTCTGAGGGACAGTGAACTGGCCCCCTGTGTAAAAAGTTTGGGGACCCCTGCTCTAGGTAGTGTGTAGATCTCTCAAATAACATGGGTTTCCTCTCCCATGGCCATCTTTCCCTTCCCAGCCTTTAAATAAGGGGGCCCATGTGTTTGGGGAGGGGCGACGAGGTGGCTTGAAGATCCTTACAAAACCAGAAGGGCACCTGACTCTGTGCTTGTTCCTGGGGGTGCCTGGTCTGGCATTTGCTAGATTGTAGTTTAGTGTTCCTTTCCTGCCTGGCCACAGGTGCTCTGCTGAACCCCGAGGCAGAGCTCTATGGCTAGTGTAGTGTGGCGCTTGCTTTGACACGAGCGATGCTCTCAGGAGCACTTGACACCTTCCCCCTTGGCTCTCACAGTCTGTGCCCTGAGACTCTTTCCTTTTCTCCTATTCTGCTCCATAGCCTGGCGGTTGCCCCAGCCTCTGCTGAGGGCCCCTCCCTCTTTTCCCCACCTGCCACGGCAGCTCTTAGAAGGCAACCTGGGTCTCAGATTAATGTCTGCGCCACTCAGGCTCACCACACCAGCTATCTACCCTTTTTGACTGTTTTGTGCTGCTCACCCTCCTTTCACACCTCCCTTATCTGTTGCATTCTCTTCATACAGCTTATTAGTAACTGACCTGCTGTTTAATTTCCTTAGCTGATTGTTAGCTGCCTCCCTCCATCTCCCAACATCATGCGCTCTGGAAGACAGGGCTTTAATCTGTTGTTGTTTCATGCTCTTTCCCTAGTACCTGGGTCATGTCAGTACTTGGTACAGAGTGAGAATTTAATAAATATTTGTTAACTCAGGGAATGAATAAGCTTCTGTTCTTTTTTTTATAATTTCCAGCAGTTGAGAACAGTACTGTGATTATAGTGGGTGCTCAGTACGTGTTCTTTGATGATCTAGTTCAAGATAGAAAAGTGATACAAAGAGATGAGCTCACTGCAGGCTTTTTCTACAACATTGCAGCTCAATTATGACTTGGCCCACAGGACAGCTCTGACCCCTTATAATGGCTCGGCACTCTATATTTTAGAAAGAAATAGGACTGGTTTTCTGGAGAATGACTACATCTGCTTTCTACTTTGTATTTCTAAGGTTATCTACCCACTTACTGAGTTCATATTTCATCTGAGGAGAGGGGAAAAAATTCTCAGTAGGCCAGGTGTGTGGACACCTCTCTCCTCCATCTTATGAGTAACTCTCCATCCGGTGCCTGTGTGGGGCAAGCGTGAGTCTAGTTCTGGCCTGGTGAGGGCTCTGTGTTCCTGGAAGCAAGAGGTTGGTGTCCTCAGTAGGCCCTGGCTCCTGGCTTGAGGTCTCAGAGGCTGACGGGCAGTCTGGGACATCCTGCATAAAATAAAGCGAACACTTGCTGTGTTCAAGGTGCCGTTCTAAGTGCTTGCAGTGTGTTACCTCATATAACCTTCAACAGCAGTGTTATGAGGTGGTTTCCTTTGAGTACATCCGTTTTTTCAGGTGACAACGTCAAGGTTTAGAGGAGCAATCTCAGGTTATGGGCCAGTAAGTGCAAGTGCTGTCTGCCTCCCGAGTCTCCAGACACAACCGCTGTTCTGTGTGGCCCCTTGCTGTCCAGACCACAGCACTACCAACCTCAGCAGTGCTTGGTGTGACCTGGATTCTGCTAGGAAAGTGTCATCTAGCTTTATTCCAGAAACCAGATTTTGTGGACAAATGGAAGGACATGGAAAGTTTTAAGGAGCAATAGGATACACCCATAACTTGCAATGTACTTATTTTGAAACTTGTACAAACTCTACAGATTTTACACTTTCTCCACAGAGGAGCGGGTGTGAACAGAAGCTGAAAGGTGACTGCACAGCAACTGAGATTCACATTTCATAACATTTTGAGCCTTTTTTTTTTTTTTTTGGCAAGAAGAATCTAGATGAATTTATTGTCATTCAAATATTTCACACAGAAAGGAACATAGCAATTGAGTCGGGGTTTATGAAGACATTTTTAAATGCAGGTTTGTAGACATTGCCCGGTTTCAGCGAGGACAGGCTCTCCCGGCCTCAGGCATAGTGGCAGCATGCTTCCGATGCTCCTCTGCAGACGCAGGCAGCCCTGGGCACGGAGCACAGCCCTCCATGCAGCAGGAGCAGCAGCTCTTTTGCAGGAGATGCATTTGCAGTCTTCGTGGTCGCAGGAGCTGGTACAGGTGCAGGATCCCCCAGCAGGCAGGAGCAGTCGGGGCCATTTCACTCTGGGCAGGAGGCTTGCGGTCCAAAGCGGGAGAAGGCACTGGTGCTTGTGCACAGTGTGGTGGAGCCATCCTGGCTCGCAAGACACAGCCGCTCCCCCATGGCCCAGCTCGGGCTCCCCTCACCCTGTCCTCTCTGCTGTGATGTGATGTGGTTGGTGACATCTTTGGCACTCATCAGTCACAGGATCACAGCTGTCTCGATGCTGCCACATGTAGATTTAGAGCACTGAGCTCCCTCAAAGTCAAGGGGACCATGAGATGTAAGCCACAAGTGTTTTAGCTCTGTAATTGCAAAAATCTCAAAATTTCCATGAATACAATAATAAAAGTAAAGAAAAACTGTAGACACTGGTTATGATGCAACTGCTCAGACTGCAACATCTCCTGGAAAGCCTGCAAGTACTATCTCAGTAATCTGCTTCTGCCACCTATTCTTCCATTTTTAACACATTGTTGACCGCTCACGAGTTAACTTGCATTTTCATTCCCAAACGTTGTTGACCGATCATGAGTTAACTCGTGTTTGCACTTGCATTAGTTATTTCAGTTTTTGAAACTCAGGGTAATATAGGATTATAGTATTTGTGACTCTTCGCCTTGAGGGTCGAAGTTCGAAAAACAGCACACCATTCTATATTCTCATGTGGACTCCTTTTCTTCCCACTCCTCCAGGCGTGAGACCGCAAAATCAAAGGTACGATAAAAACAATCACAGTGTCGAGTCGTCTAAACTTGGACTATTTTCTAACTGCTTGCAGTTTGAACATACATATCAAGGATATTGTAAAATCTTTCTTCTTCGTGTTCAATTGTGTTCAGTTTATTATAAAAAAGTGACTTTTCTTGATATTTAGGTTTTTATTGCAATTATAGTATTACAAAAGTTTCAACCATGACAGATTGTGAAGGTGAAGAACTTTTCAATGAATTATATTCAGATACTTTATCTGATTGCCCAAGTGATTTTGAAATATATTGTAGTGATGTAGAAATTGATAGTTTATCAGAAGACAGTAATGAGTCGGATATTAGACCACCAAAATGACAAAAAAGAAATGTAATAAGATCTGAAAGTGAAAGTGATTTTGAAGAAGAGTAGATTGAAAATTATACTACACCAACTTTGGAGGATTATTCAAATATTTCAGGGGTAACTGCTGACCTTAGTGACCCACGAAGCATCAGGGAAGCGATGGAATTACTTTTTAGTGATGATTTTTTTTTGTTTAGTTGTTTCTCAAGCCAATTTATACCACCAACAAATGGAACAATTTTACAAAAAATCCACTAAAACTGTACCATGGATGAAAAATTACCAATACTGATTTAAAGAAGTTTCTTGGTTTGTTGGTATTGATGGGACAAACGAAAAAATTACATTGGAGGGATTAATGGTCAATGGACCCTTTGGTTGAAGCTACAATGTTTCCTAAAACTATGAGCAGAATGAGGTTTGAGCAAATTCTTATATTTTTCCATCTTAGTGATAATTCACAAAATACATCTAATGAAGACAAACTGTATAAAATTAGGCCTCTTTTGGATTACTTTCTTCCAAAATTCTAGTCTTTGTATGTACCTAAGCAGGAGTTATCCCTAGGTGAAGCAATGTTACCATATAGAGGACGTATCAGCTTCAGAACATATAATCCAGCTAAAATAATAAAATATGAGATTTTAGGGAGAATGCTTTGTGAAATTGGATACATCTGCAACTTCGAGATTTATTCAGGTGAAGGCAAAAGGCTACAAGAAACTGTATTATCTGTCTTAGAGCCACATCTTGATTCTTGGCATACCAAGATAATTACTACAATAGAGTTTCTACAGCTGAAATATTATTAGAAAAGAAAACGTTACTCTGTGGTACCATAAGGGAAAACTGTGGCTTGCCAAAGGTACTAAAAGAAAAGTCAGAGAATCTTCAGAGAGGGGAAATGATGTTTTTATGGAAAGGACCCATTGTCCTTATATCACGGAAAGATAAAAGACTAGTGAATATGATATCAACTTCCCACGATGCCTCTATGAAAACAACTGGAAAGCAAAAAAGAAATTCTATGGAAGGTATAGTTAAAACTGCATGCACATTAGACTACAACAACAAATACTGTACATGAAAGGAGTCGATCGAGCAGACCAATATTTGGCAAATAGCAGTAACTTTCGAAAAAGTATAAAGTGGTCTAAAAAAGTAGCATTCTTTCTGATCAATTGTGCTTTATTCAATGCATTTGAAATTTACTGTAATTATAATAGACAAAATAAGATCCAAAAAATTTCTATTTGAAGTAGCTAGGGAACGGATAGCTGCTGGTTCAAATGAGTGCAGCTCAGAACCTAACACTTCTTCTGGTACTTCTAAAAGAGCTCCTTACATTGACTCACCTTTTAGGCTTTCAGGGCAACTAAAAGACCATGTTTTAGAAAAAACAGTGACTGGTATAAAAAGGAATTCAACTAGAATGTGTAAAGTGTGTGTTTCAAAGGAAAGCGCAGCGAAACCAGATATATTTGCAAATGGTACACCTACGTGTACCACTACACATAGGTGATTGCTATACAGTATACCACACTCAAAAAAATTACTAAAATTTATAATATGTATAAAATATAATATGTAGCAGATATATACAAAGTTTCATTTAAATTCATTATGTGTAAATAAAGTATACTGAAGTTTATTTAGATTGTTTCACTTTCATATTCAATTACGAAAAATAGCCGGTGACATGAGATAACTTCTGCATAAAATTGCCAGTCAACAATTTAATAAAACACCAGCTGCCCTTAACAGCTCAACCAAGCCTTGTCTGAGTGCTTCACATGGCCAGGCACACCTAATACATACCTGCATAAAATAACAAGGAGTGATTCCCTTTTTTAAAATTGATTGATTGAGAGACAGAGAGAGGAAGGGAGACAGAGAAAAAGGGAAACATTCGTTTGTTCCACAGTTGTACATTCATTGGTCATTTTCTGTATGTGCCCTAACCCGTGATTGAACCTGCAACCTTGGTATTTTAGGATGACACTAACCAACTGAGCTAACCGGCCAGTGCCCACAGAGTAATTTCTTGCCCCCCCTTCTGCTATTCATCTTCTAGGTAGGTAGAGTTGTTGTTGGTGGTGATTTTTACCTCAGAAGGGGCTGCTTAGGTGTAACTTTCTGTCTCAGAAGTAGGTGTATGACTTACGTGAGAAAGTAGTTTATCCTTAGGGACCCTTCTGTTGTCCCTGTGGGGACTTCCCTCAGGGACTCTGCACAGAGTGAGGGAGAGTATGGATGCTAACGAGCTCCCAGGGCTACATACAGTTCGCCACTTGGTAGGTAAACTTGGGCAAGTTACTTAATGTCTCTGAGCCTCATACTCCTCCTCATCTGTAAAAAAGGGTGTTTATTCCAGGACCCCCTTCACTGGGTTGTTCCAGCCAGTAAATACAAGCCCTTATCTCAGTGCAGTGCCTGGTGCACAGGGAGCCTTCTAGAACTGTTTGTTCTTATTAATCATAATAATTAGAAGGAGGCTATCCTTGTATCTGGTTTTTTAAATTCAGTCAAATCTTATGCTTTCTGGCTGCCATGTCTCTGCTCCCAGTCTTAGCTCTCCTTCCATCTCTGTTGTTCAAGAGCCCAACCCACTTGTCTTTCTTTATTATTATTAATTTTTATGGGGTGACTGATTAATTAGGGTATATAGATTCAGAGAAAACATCTCCACCCACTTGTCTTTCAAAAGGGCACATAAAATGGCACCTTTTCCAGGATAAATTTCCTAAGCCCCTTAGTGGGATGTGAGTGTTGTTTGTGGTGCTCCGAGAGTCCTCTGACACCCTGACATACGGGCTGAGGCGCAGTCACAGACTGTCACCTTCAGCTCGCTAGAGAGCTGCCCCACAGCGCAGCCTCTAGGGCACGTGCACGCAAGGTGGCTGGGGCCGTCCATGATAAACAGGTGGCGCCTCCAGGAGGAGCAGGTGGTCAGCGCCAAGGGGAAGGGAGGAGAGGGGAGACTATGCTCCTGTCCCAGCAGCCTTAGAAGGCCAGTGGCCTGACATGCACCCCTGAGTGTATCTCAAGGCTGGGGGATGGTCTAGAGTGAGCTTCATTTGGTGGCTCACTGGTTTGGGTCGTTTTAGGCCGCGCCGTCATGGGCTTCTCTGTAAGACCAGATGCTCCCATAATCTCTAAGCAGGGGAAGCAGAAAGTGAATGCTACATCTGAAGTGCTTCCTCCTGAAAGTAACTGTACCAGCTCAAAGCCGTTGTCTCTGGCTCGAAATGCAACTTCTGGAATTCAGCACACCACTCATGTCAACAAGGGTGCTGGAGGATAGCGGGAGGGGAGCTAGCACCCGCCCCTTCTGTGTGCTCCTCTTCCTTTCAGCAGCACCGCCCTGGTTTCCAGCTCCTTCGGACACAAACAGAAGCCCCACAAGCAGCAGGCAGGCAGCAGCCCCTCCTTAGGGGTCTGACTCCCTGTTCCTGGGGCTCCTCCTTCTACCTTGGTTCCGACATCCTCAACATCTTTTGCTCCCAACCCAAAGTGGCAGCTTTTCTCTGCAATTATGTTGCCTCAGTGTCACCTGCTTTTCTTGTTTTTTTATTTTTATTTTTATTTATTTATTTTTCTTAGCTCTCTGATGCTTGTCCAATGTTAAATGATTCTTGTTAAGTACCTAGTGTCGCATCTGTTTTCCTGACTGAACCTTAACAAATACAGGGACATCTTTTCTGCTCACATGTTACTGGCCAGAAGAAGTCACCTGGCCCTTTACAACCTCCGTGGTTTAGGGGTGGGGTGTGTGGGGAGTGTCCTGAAGGAGAACCAATATTTGGCAAAGGACTTTGTATTTTGGAATTCGAATTAGGTCTTCCAGTAACTATTGCTGCATAACACAATTTCTGACTATTTAAGGGGTTTAAAATAACCATTTTGTTGTGCTTATTAATTTTGTGGGTCAGGAATTTGAGGGTGGCTTGTCTCTGCTCAAGGATGTCTGGGACCTCAGCTGCAAAGGCTGAAAGGCTTGGGAGGGCTGGAAAGCTGGGGGCTGGCATCACCTGAAGGCTCATGCACTCACCTGTTTGATGCCTGGACCTTGGAGACTCAAAGACCAGGACACCTGGCCAGAGTGCCTGCATTAATCTTGGCATTCCTTCCATTTCAGTTAATAGGAGACTACGATCTTCTTCTTGCTACAGCTGCATAGTATTTCACTGCATTAGGTGTTCAATTTATTTAACCAGTTTCCCACTGTTGCTTATTTAGGTAATGTACAGTCTTTCACTGTTACAAACAGGTTTACAGTGAACACGGTTGTCCACTATGGCACAAGTGGGTGACTAGATCTGTAGGCTAAATGTTTGTCACTGGATGTGCCTGATCAAAGAGTACATGCAATGTGCAACTTCCCTTCCTAGGGGCTGTATTGCTACTCCACAGCAATATCTTGTTTCTTTACAGTGTTGCCACATAGTGTGTAAACAAGCTTGGCATTTTTGCCAGACAGTGAAAAATGTTTATTTTCTCTCGTGTTTTAATTTAGCATTTCTCTTATGTGTGCGATTATGCATCATGTCGTATGTTTGAGTTCTTTGTATTTTCCCTCTCTGTGAACTGCCAGTATCCTTTGCCTGTTTTTATTTTGGGTGATTGGTCATTTCGTTTCCATATTTTGGAACTTAAGTTTTCCTGTGTTAGATTACATTAGCCCTTTTCTGGGGTATGAGTTCAAAAAAATTTTTTTCCCATTTGGTATTTGTTTTAATGTCTTTTTATTGCTATGGATAATTTTTTACTTTTATGATATTAAAAGGACGTTTTCTTTTTGTGGCATTTGTATTTTGAGGCATGATATAAAAGGCTGCTGCCACTCGGAGGTTAAGGAATTCTCCCACATCTTTTGGTTTTATTGTTTATAATTACATGTGAATTCATCTGGAACTTATCCTGGTGTAAGGTATGTATGATATGGATCAGAGTTTACTTTTTAGATGGCAACCCATCTAATGATGTCCCAGCATCATTAATTTATATTATTCATTTTTACTCTGCTTATCTGAGGTGCCAGCTTCATCACATACTAAATTCCTGTATATACTTGAGATTATAGACTATTCTCTTCTTTATTATTATTATTTTTGTGTGTATGTGTGTGCTGGTATTAAATGCTGGGGCTAATCCGCTTCTCATTGCCTTTTTCCCCATAGTTTTTATATATTATTTTTCCAAATGACAGTATCATACTCTTTTATTTACAGTGGATTTATAGTACCTTTTACATTTTTGTGTCCTATCTTTTTAAACAATTCTTTATATTGTCATAAACTGTGTGCTCTTTTTTGGAAACGTGTGTTCTCCCTATTTCTTTGCAGTCTTTTCACCCCTCTGAGGTTATTTTGAAACAGCTGTACAATGAATGTACTCCAAGTTTTTCATAACATGACTGGACACTAGACTTCATGCTGGTTTAAATGAGTCTGAATCAAATTTAGAGAATTATAAATTAATTCTATTATTATGACTTGAGCACTAATACATGAATTTTCCTCAGCTGTTTTCTAGATTACTTTTCAGTATATAGGCTGTGAGGAAAAGGGATCATACTACTATATAAGAACAGTCTTACTGCAAAGCAGCTGTTATTGGTAAACTGTGAAACTAAAATGTAGTTTATTCTCTAAGATGCTGAGTCACCTGAGAAATATTAAGAATCCGATACAGCTGATAAATTAGGTCTGTGCAGGCCAAATCGTTTAAAAGCTATCAAATAAAGCATATACATCTGTTAAAATAATCACTTCTTTCCAGGGGAAGGAGGTAGAAAAGTATATTCTAAACTTGGTTTATGAGTTTGTTGGTGGTCTTAACTTTTGTTTTGGCTCTAACTGAACCATGCCAATAAGTGTTTTCAAGAATTTTTGCTTAAGTATTTGTATGAAAGTTTACAAAATAAAGGAAGTTCATCTACACTTGAATCTGTAAACAAATTAACACAAGTGTACCAAGTGATTATTAACTTTGTTGTTTTATAAATTTGTATGAATTTGGAGTATCTGTTGCCCATTACATGTGCAAATAAATGTGGCTTAGACTTGTGTGGCTGCTTAAAAAAAAAAAAAGCTATCAAAGACAAACAAAAAAAAAATCAGTTGTAAACTAGGCACACCTGAAAGCAGTGGTACACCTAAGGAGGTCTGGGATGTCTGAAAAGGAAGTGAGGAGTGGCCTGTGTTCTTTGCAAAATGGACTTAAGGACCAGGTCAACTTATTCTGACTCACTGATGTCCAGGATTTTGTAGCCCTATACTGTTTATCAGTCTTTAGAAAAACTGATGAGAAATTCACACAACATATAATTAACCATTTTAAAGTGAACAATTTAGTGGCATTTAGTACATTCACAATGTTCCGAAACATTTCCAAAATAAAACCCCATACCCATTAAGCAGTTACTCCCCATTTCCTCCTTCCATCCCCTGGCAACCATTGATCTCTTTTGTCTTTATGGATTTACTTATTCTAGACATTTCATATAACTAGAACCATGACTTTTTTTTCCCATTTAACTTTTTCACGGTCCATCCTCATTGCTGCTATATTCCCCTTTTGAAGTTAGCTTGTCTCGTTTGTGGCAAGGGGCTATCTATAAAGCGTGGGAGACAGGCTGTGGGCTGGCAGGGTTGTCATAGCCTAAGGCTTAGTTTAAGAGTAAGCCTTTCCCATTCTTTTAATACTGAGATCTCTTAATACTAAGATCTTTTCAACACTAAGCTTTTCCCCACACCCTTGACCAGGGGTCCCCAAACTTTTTACACAGGGGGCCAGTTCATTGTCCCTCAGACCGTTGGAGGGCTGGACTATAAAAAAACTATGAACAAATCCCTATGCACACTGCACATCTTATTTTAAAGTAAAAAAACAAAATGGGAACAAATACTGCACATCTTATTTTAAAGTAAAAAAACAAAATGGGAACAAATACAATATTTAAAATAAAGAACAAGTAAACCTAAATCAACAAACTGACCAGTATTTCAATGGGAACTATGGGCCTGCTTTTGGCTAACGAGATGGTCAATGTGCTCCTCTCACTGACCACCAATGAAAGAGGTGCCCCTTCCTGAAGTGTGGCGGGGGCCGGATAAATGGCCTCAGGGGGCCGCATGTGGCCCATAGTTTGGGGACCCTGCCCTTGACTGTTGCATGATGTGGGTGGTGCACTCTTATGAGGAATCCAATTTATTCCCCAGATAAGTGGCTTTGTATCAGAAACTCCCCTATTTGTATATTGGCTTAAACTTTGTCTAAGCTATCTAATAAGTAAAAGACCAGGGGCTCTCACTCTCTGATCTTGCCATCAGCGTTGCAGAGGCCTCGCAATCTCATCCTCTTTTTCTCGGTGAGTCTATTTTAATTCCGCACCATTCTCCCTCAGGACCTGGAATTACTAGCTGCACTGGTTTGCGGCAATAAAGGTCCTTTCATACTTGGATGAATGACCATTTACAATGGGTTATTCCTAGGGTTGGTTGTAGGCTCAAAATGAGAGTCAAGGTATCCAAGGATGAAATTCTAGAGGAAACTAGAGCTTCTCATTTAGTCTGATAGGGCAGATTCTCATCTGACTTTTCAATCCTTAGAAGGGTGTGTGGGTTGTTTTGGATATAGCCAGTGTTAAGAACCATGCCTGGCATACATAAAGTACTTAATAAAAGCTATCATAAATGCATTATTAAAGTCAATTATTATTTTCTTCTTAGAATCTAGGACTTCTAGGAAGACACATGGGAGGATGGCGGTCAAGTGTGGGGGCACTAGACCAATCACTTGGATTCAAATCTCAGCCTATTATTCATTAGCCAGATGACCTTTGGCAGAGTGCTTGACTTCTCTGTGCTTCAGTTTATACTTAACAGGCAATGAGGAAGATTATATAACTATGGTAAAGCACTGAAAACAATGCCTAGCATACATTGAGTGATTAAGAGATGCTGGCCCTTTTGATTTGAATGGATCATGTGGCTTCAAAATCTGTCCAGTTTCAAAACTCTTTTTCTTGGCAAATTTCTCATATCAAGTATCATCCTCTTTATTATGTAAGATGAAAAACAGCCCTTTGTAGCATTTAAACATTTGAAGGAACCACTCTGGGCAATGAGAATTTGATGACAATTATTAAAATCTTAGTTCTTGTCAATTTCCTTTTTTCTGAGTTTCTTCATCCCTTTAAAAGTATCAGAAGGAAAATAATGAACAGATATATTATCTTAGAAAGTATATATGAAATAGAATATTTTAAAAACTTTAAAAAAAATTATTTTATTCATTTTAGAGAGGGGAGAGAGAGAGGGAGAGAGAATGGGGGGAGGAGCAGAAAGCATCAACTCCCATATGTGCCTTGACTAGTGAAGCCCAGGGTTTTGAATTGGCAACCTCAGCGTCCCAGGTCGACACTTGACCCACTGCACCACTGCAGGTCAGGCTTAAAAACTTTTAAAATGAGGCATTATCACCTATGTTGATGATAGGTGGTTAGGTTACAGGATGACGGAGTTTAGGTGTTTGGGGAACCATTTTCTTCTGCAGTCTGTTTCCTGATGGAGACACCATATACATGGGATCGCCCTGCAGAGAATTTGTTCATGATAGTGAGAAAGTATCTGTATTAGAAACCAATCCCTGGAAATCTCAAATATGATATATTTCCCGTGTCTAATCCATGGAAAAAAATGAGATGATGTGCACCACAATAATCAGTATCACATTCTTCTCAAGGCTGGACTCATGCTTAGTTGCTTCTGTGAATTAAAGCTCCTCCATCCACAAAATAGCTCTTCCCCAGACTTAATTTTATTGTGCCACCTGCATCTGTGGCAATTAGCTACCGAATTTAAAAAGTGATGGATGCCCAGACTGGGTCTGTGGGACAGAAATACTAATAGGGGATGAGTAAGAGGGTATGTTGCACTTTCTTGTGGAGGGCAGACCTGGGGTTAGATGGCAGTGCAGGACAGAAGGTTCTGAGGTCCTGGAGGGGGAGGAAGAAGGTATTAGAAAATAGATGAAGATACAGGAAAGATGAGGGGACAGAGATTTTCTTTTCAATGGTAAGTCTATCTAGGACTCATATTTCATATATGTAAAAAAAAAGATATCTAATGAAATGCACAAAATCAAGTCATGGGGATAACACTTCTAATTTTATTCTTTAATCTACTGATATTTACCTTCTTGAATACGGGTCCTCAAATCTTCTATTGAAGATATGAATACTATTGGGAAAATTGTTGTAAGCTCATTGCAAAAGTGGGGACCTTACATTTTCTGTAAAAGGCAGCAAATAATGAGTATATATGAATACAATAAGCATATCTCAAAAAAAGAATGATACAACCTTTATTTTCCATGGATTTTAAAGATACTTCTGCTACATAGTTTATGTACTTTTATGAGATAATAATTTTCCATTTGTATGAAGTTTAACCTTATACAATTTTAAGGTGATATGTTTGGTAGTGTATCTATAATCTTTAAAAAGTTTAGAGTTTTTGGAATGTACAGTGTATGAGGTAAAATCAAGATTACATTAAAAATTGTTTTCTCTTCTGCACTAATTTTGCAGTGAGGCTCAAATGGCAAGTACACTATTAAATGACATTTACTATCAAAAATAGGAGTTCATTTGCGTTACTATGAAAAACATAAGCCACTGTAACCACCACAGTGGCACAGTTTACCATTTTAGACATTCAACTATTATAGAAATCTCTGGGCTACTACACTCAAACTCATTTGTATTGCCAAATGTGGCACTTTTAAGTAGTTTCTAGAAAACAACCGCAATCATTTGTTTTTGGGGAAGATATCAGTCTATACATAAGAGGTTAAATTTAAATAAAATGTAAACATACAGTATATTATAGTGACAGGTCATTCTTACCACTTGGAAAGGCCAAGTTTATCCGTTTCTTTTTTGAACAAAAGTTAATGTTTTTTTTCTACAGCATGGATCATTTGACATAAAACAATTACAACATATGCCCATTCTAATATAAGAGAAATTCTTCAGAGATCTTCAAAGTACAAAACATATGTCCTTTAAAACACAAGTGCTTAGTAATCACTGAAATGCTAACCTCAGCAACTAAAATTAGTGATTCACTATCCTAAAATTCAAATAATAAATTAAAAAGGCTAGTTACAAGTGTTTTACAGATAACAGATATGATAAAACAAGAATTTTAGAAAGTTTCATCACAAACTGTATTATTACTGGCAGTCATTGACATCTAAGCAAGATGTACAATGTGATACTTGACAAAATACAATCTGATCATCCAATAACTCACAAATGCAGGCTCACAAACATTAATGAATTATGCAATTGCAAAGTGCTCTAATGCAACGTTAACCACATGCAATCAACAATTTAGAAGTATCCAAACAGACATTACATTAAACATTAGTTTTTTAATAAAGAAAGCAGCTTGAAGTTTACTGGTGCAAATTAATTTTGTCTTTAAATTTGGTGCCCCAAACAAAAAGGTTAGGTTTGATTATGAACTCTGATGGTGATGGCAGTAGTTGTGGGAGAAGCAGCGAAACTTGTAGGAGTTCTTCAAATCGGCCTATACCAGATAGATGAGTGTGTGTGTATTCCTACACTTTGTATGTTGTTTATATAAATGCCACATATGTACATGTATGTCCTTATACACATATAGTTCACAAAACCAAATCAAAAAGGTTTGAAATTCAGAGTTGATTATGATTACTTCAAAAAAGTTAACTATCTAAAAGCTCTCTGGTTATTTTCCATATTCTCAAGACCTGAAGACGTGCCTTTTGAGTACACATTAAATTATTTTAGGCCAAGTAAACTGTCAGTGCTTTCTGTAAGTGATTTGTCTATGAATTTATGACCATATAGTATAATAAGAACTCCACATCCATCAGACAAAGGCTTTTTTCCATGCATGTCCTTTCAAACAGTTCTGTTTGCTCTGCTCCTCCAGTTATTTATCATAATCTCACTTACCAAATAATTAAGACAAATGAGGAGGTAGAAATATAGCACTAGATTGCTTTCACAGCATCAGACTTACATTTTAATATAGCATGTTAGTGTGAATTTTAATCGTTCTGAATGATTCACTAGCTAATAACCTTTGAAACAGATCAGGTTGTCAGTGACACATGCTGACTGGTCAAAATATCAATTATATATTCTTGCCTCTTAGAAAATTTGTTTGACAAGAAGGCATGTCAAAAAGAAAAAAAAGAAAAATAGAAAAAAGAAAAAGCCCAATCAAACAAAAACCAAAAATTGCTATTTCTGTGGCTTGCATTCTAACAAGGTGCCAGCCTCTACCTAACAATACAAGCACTGAAAATGGCAAAAACGATGTAGTCTAGTCTCAATACCAGTGCTAAATGACACTGTTTTTGTAAAAGCAATACAGAAATAATTTTAGTACATGACAAAATAAAATGTAATACAGTATTAAAAATAAAGTTGTATTTTCACTTGATTACAAAGTACTGAATGATAAAGGCAATCAAAATGGAAAAGAAAGCAAACAGCACAAGGATGACAGCTGCACACTGCTCGTCACTGAGTGCTCGCCGGGCCCTCGTGCTTTCCACAGTGTCCCTGTTGGTGCTGGCTGGCGGTTCAGTCCTCTGAGAGATGAAGAACACTGTTGTGCTGTAGGGGCCGACCAGGTCCTGATGCCCCGCAGGGTCTTGGCACTGGCGAATGGCACACACGCGGAAACGATATTCACAGTTAAGCTGAAGGCTTGAATACCGGAATGAAGAGTCGGGACCCTTGTAAATCTGTTCATAGGTATTAGAAAAAGAGTTGTGTGTGGAGGCTGGGCAAAAAATGAGTGTTAAAATTAATTGGCTAGTTTTAAAATTATTTTTGACATGGAAGCTGGTGAAGGCCACTGATTTTTTATCTTTTAAATGATATTTAAAAAATACTTATCTACTAAAGAACTTACCTGTCTGCTGTATAAGTGCAGGAGAAATTTGAAAAGGTACAATGTAAGAGCTACCCTCACAGAGCTTGCAGAACAGTTAAGAAGTGAAGATGTGCCCCTAAAGTAGCTAGAGAACAAGCAAAATCAGACCATGGGCATTTCCCTGGTTTCCTCAAATGTAAGAAGTCAAACTTGTGAACTCATACATGAAAGGAGAAAGAGTGTCTAAATCCACTTCCCCATTACATCTCTGCAGAACTGGTCCCTGCATAGTTTCAAGTATCTGTTGAATGAAACAATGAATGAATGAATAAGGAGCTTTCTATAGGTGTTTATGGTAAGTCATTTAATAACCTTTGAAGAGATCACTTAGACCAGGGGTCCCCAAACTTTTTACACAGGGGGCCAGGTTCACTGTCCCTCAGACCGTTGGAGGGCCGAACTATAAAAAAAAATTATGAACAAATCCCTATGCACACTGCACATATCTTATTTTAAAGTAAAAAAACAAAACGGGAACAAATACAATATTTAAAATAAAGAACAAGTAAATTTTTTTTTTTTTTGTATTTTTCTGAAGCTGGAAACGGGGAGAGACATGTCAGACAGACTCCCGCATGCGCCCGACCTGGATCCACCCAGCACGCCCACCAGGGGCGAAGCCCTGCCCACCAGGGGGCGATGCTCTGCCCCTCCGGGGTGTCGCTCTGCCGCGACCAGAGCCACTCTAGCGCCTGGGGCAGAGGCCAAGGAGCCATCCCCAGCGCCCGGGCCATCTTTGCTCCAATGGAGCCTTGGCTGCGGGAGGGGAAGAGAGAGACAGAGAGGAAGGAGGGGGTGGGGGTGGAGAAGCAAATGGGCGCTTCTCCTATGTGCCCTGGCCAGGAATTGAACCCGGGTCCCCCGCATGCCAGGCTGACACTCTACCGCTGAGCCAACCGGCCAGGGAAGAACAAGTAAATTTAAATCAACAAACTGACCAGTATTTGGGAACTATGCTCCTCTCACCACCAATGAAAGAGGTGCCTCTTCCAGAAGTGGGGCGGGGGCCGGATAAATGGCCTCAGCGGGCCGCATGCAGCCTGCGGGCCGTAGTTTGGGGACCCCTGACTTAAGACTAACAGAATTGGATCTTAATAGCCAAGTCCTCTGCCTATCCTTTAGGAGGAAAATAGCAAGAATGGAATTCTATGGATTTTCAGGAGTGTGTGTTAGTGATTAAGAGAATACAGAATGGGGGCGAAAGTAGGTTTACAGTTGTCCATATGGAAAATAATTCAAGAATAAACTGTGTTTTATGTACTCACAATTGTAACCTAATTTTCTTTTTTGGGGGGCCTTGATCAGGAGGATGTGGGCCCTTGTAGAGCTACTTTTTCCCACCCTGTATGTATGAGAATGATCACCCCTGGGTCCAAGCTGTGTTCTACCACCTTCTACTCCATGGGATCTTATACCAATTATCTTAGTATAATGTACATATCAGTAGTTATCTTGTATGGTAATTATGATAATGAAATAAACGGCTACTTGTTAAAGCCTACAGCAAGTACTCAATATATGAAGCTATCATTTCCATTAATAAGTCCCTTCCCTGATTCTGTATGTAGGAAAAGCAAGGCTCACGGTGATCTTCCAGCTGAGTTCTCCCTGCTAGCTGGTGGCTATAAGTCAGATTAACCCAAACCTGGGCTAGCATTCTTTCAAACAATTTTAGATGCCTCAATTGTATCCAAGCTGTAAATCTAAATTTTTTACATACTGGTTTGCTCCCAAGGGAACAATCTAAGATCTGTCTCATTTTGTGTTTCCAGAATCCAGCATGTAATAGGTACTTAATAAAAGGCAACTAAATTAGTGAATTATTGACTATTTTTACTTCAAAATGTATTAGCAGTGGATGCTGAGAAGATATACAAAGAAACTCTTATTTAAGAAGGTAAGCCTAAGACAAGTCTTCAAGAAAATGGTGACCATACATTAGTTAGTTCTGAGGATGCAAATGAGCGTTTCAGGAAGTGAGAGCACAGACAGGGTTCATGCCTAGGCAATGGTAAAAGGACTAAATAAATTAGAAGCTTGTATTAAAATGCAGTGTGAAACAGCACATAAACTGAGGCCAACTTAGTAAAAGTAAAAGTAAAGAATAGTATGTATTGTATTTGTCTTATGGGCATAATATGGGTGTTTTTTATTTTTGTTTATAAATTTTTCTTTGCTTTCCATGTTTCCAAATAAGCATAGTAGTATGGTTAGAAAAAACTCAATGAATGGCATCTGACAAATGGCAAAGTGATATGTAAGAGATTTGACAGAAAGGAAGAATATGTTAATATATTAGTAGGAAATTTAAGTTTGATTCCCCAGGGCCACTTTAGGGGTGTGATATTTAAAAAGTGTTTAAGGAATCCTGATCATAAGGCTGAGGGAAGTAAGCAGGAACAGGGACTCTTGCTGTATAAAAACACAAGGTTATGAGGCCTTAGTATAGTTCTAGTTTTTATAGATCATTTTTAGAAATCAATTTTACTTAAATAAAAGCTAACATACTCCCAACCCCCTCCCCCCATTCTTCCAAGAGTTTAAAGCTTTGGCATGAAAATGGTGTTAGTGTTTACAACACTGATGATGTAAGGAAGACGGAGAAGAGAGATGGGAAGGAAGATGACATGAAATTTTCATTTGTGTTTTAGATGTTAGAAGGATATATAAACAGGGAGACATCTTATAGGTAACTTTAGATACAATACTGAAAAAACAAATGAACTTGCTAAAGCTAATTGAAAAAGGTTTTGGCCCTGTCTCAGTGGCTCAGTGATTACAACGTTGTTCTGGTTCATCAAGATCACGAGTTCAATCCCCAGTCAGCACACAAACAAGAGCAACCAATGAGTGCATAACTAAGTGGAACAACAAATTAATGCTTCTCTCCCCTTGCCCCCAAAATCAATGAAAAAATTAAAAAGGAGAAAAAAGAAAAAAAGAGATTTATATACCCAAGTGAAACTATTTAAAATAAGCCTCAAGCTTGAGATAAACTGGGTTAGGTATTAGAATAAAATATAAAAATAAAATAAATAATGCTATTTACGCCTCTCCATCCTTTTCATATTAACAAAGTAAAATTATTGTGACTTTAATAAACAGAAAAGGACAAGTAAAAACTAATTCATAATTTTTGGCCTGGAGCTATTGCTCACATAGTATTACATACAATAAAAACAAAACAAAAATAAAACAGCTCCTTATTTGCTATCAATCAACTATCCATTTATAAGGAGAGTGTGGCAAATACCAATTAATGCAGGTTTAGTTAAGAGAATGGCAGGTAAGAGATTACTGGTTTTATTTTGCATTTCAATTAAGAAATGCAAACTAAATTTAAGCTTGTGAAGTTTGTGCATGTTTAGTTGGCCAAGAATTTTGAAATAGTATGTCAAGTGCAACAGAATTTTACAGAAAAATCTTTAAAGAAAGTTTAGAGCAGCGGTCGCGACCCACAGGTTGAGAACCGCTGGTTTAGAGTTTCACAAATTGGTACTGGTCTTTATTTTGGCTTTGTGAATATATCACATCATGGAGAAAGTAACAATTATAGAACTGGGGCCAATAAAAATAAAACCAGTATCTTACCTGCTTATATCTATCTTTACACCTATATTCTAAAAACTCATTTGGTTGGCTAGATTAATTTACCAAATACCTTAATACTAAAATTCAAAAGATTTCTGTTATCTTAATTTAAGGGTACATGTACATGCTTACTATCAAAGATAACCACTTTAGAAGCTGTTATTATAGAGGAATAAATTCTAATTATTTTTATTTTTTGTGTACATTACATACCCACAAATCTGATTTTACATTGGCTAAATAACTGGGTAATATGCACTGTATACATTATTTATAGCAGTAACTATAAGACTGATTTCAGCAGTACATTACTTTTAGACTGAGTGTCCTTATTTAAACATCTCAAGATTTATTACGCATTTGATTATAATTAAAAGTCATTATTCATTATGATATATAATTAGGCATATGCTATCATATAACTTGGCATATAAGGTCACATGTGAGCCTTCTGTCATTTATGAATACACTATTGCAAATCATTACTTTGTAGTAATAAATGCATGAAAAGAACAGTAAAAACCCTCACAAACTGATCACAACCACACAGCTCTTGTCTCTACCATTACCCCTTTTCATTATTGCTGGGAAAGCTGTAAGTGAACTTGGAGCTTTTAAAGCAGTTCTTAAATTTATTGTGCACAAGTTCTAGAACTTAGGAAAAAAAAAAAAAAGTGTGGGTACCACTCCCAGATACGTATTTAGGTTCATTAGGTCTGCAGGCTACTCTGAGGAGTGCTCTTTTGAGAATCTAAGTTCAGAAAGGAAGAAGTTGTATAGAATCCAACAGGCCTCTGCCCAGTACCCATTCTCTGATGCTGCCGACAGTATCTGGATCTCAGGTGGGGTTTCAAACTCTCTCTTACCTGGGAGAAACTGGCCTGCCTCTTAACTCCAGAGGTGGGCCGTGGTTGGCTTTAGCCCTGGCATAGTCAGGGATGGCTTTGTAACTCAAAGTGCTCTCCCCACCTATCCAGCCCCCCCTCCCCCGAATGTGAATAAGGAAGAGTAAGTTCCATATGGCGAAGGGCAGCCATTGAAGACTGTGAGAGAAACTATGTCCCTGTAGACTTAACTGAGTTTCTGGATCAACCAGTTCTGAAACATGACTACCTTCAGGAGAGGATACTTAATTGCTTATAAGCCAGTTTGAATTGATTTTATTGGTGTTTGCAACAAGATGAACTCTAACACAAGAACTGCCTTAGGTATAGAGATTCCTAGGTGGGGCTGATCTTCTTTGAAAGTGGCTCTATTGTCCCCAATATTTTCACTTCACCTCATTATACCACTTGAAATGGCATTTTGGTTAAAATGCACTTGCTTTCAAAAATACATACACTTTTAAGATTAAAGAGCCAGCAGACACTTGACTTTTGGCATGAATTTTCTCAAGCAAATACTCTTTCTTTAATGCTAATAAGGTCAGCTATATTGTGTATATGGGAGTTATATGTATGCAAGAGAGAGGCAAGAGTCAGAGGAGAGTATAATTTTAGACAATGGGGGCAAGTCTAAATGAGGTGCTGCACAGCAGGGCAGAGCCTCAAGAACGCAGCAAGGGCTAGTCAAAACCTCTGACTGATCAAAGACCTATCATCAAAGGGAAGAATGCAAAAAAATCAATTTGTTTCTAAATCCCCAAACTTAGCAACATTATAGGTTAAACAGGGTTTTACAGGCTAACTTAGAAACTCAACCACCAATTTATAAATACGTATTTTCGCCCCATAAGACGCACCTGACCATAAGACACATCTAGGGTTTTAAGGAGGAAAATAAGAAAAAAATATTCTGAACCAAATGGTGTGTTAAAATATTTAATAAAATACCATATTTTTTGCTCTATAAGATGCACGGGCATTTTCCCCTCCACTTTTGGAGGAAAATAAGTGTGTCTTATGGAGCGAAAAATACAGTAATTCCCCTTCTTAAAAACAAACAGTTCTAGTTCCTGCTGCCATAGAATAAAGATCCACCTACACCTGGCCTCCTCCACTACACACTCCTTTCTTGAGCCTTATTCAAGTTATACTTGAGAACTCAGTTCCTCCTAAGCTTGCCAGTCCCCTAAAAGACTCACTTAAATGACGTCCCTTTTTGTAAGGTAGGTTTTATCTTCATTATGACCTTTTATTTGTTCAGCTATATATAATGTCATGTTTATAATAATTCTGCTTGCTTCCTAAATTTAATTCTAAACATCTTGAAATCAGAACAGTAACTTAATAATTTAGCTCCCCATCATTTTTTCCAATAATTCTTTATATGTAATATTTAAATAATGTGTGCTGAATATCAAGTAAATTTCAAATAAAATATAAAATTCTATGAATGAAATTGAACTCTTAAAAAAAGACTTTCAAACGTTTGAAATATAACTGGCTAACAAATTGTAAAAGTTTTATAAACATTTGAGAAATTTAAATTTAGATGAGCATACATAAGATGAAGTTCTACAGAAATTAGTATTTTAGGTTTTACAGTGTGTGAAAGTGATGACAGGGTTTAGCTTTTAAATTACAATTAGCATTGCTCTTTCATGTAGTGGTATTTGTTAAAATTCATACAGGACTCAAATGTGGGGTCCCTATTTCCTTTAAACATGTAATACAATTACATTTTCTTTAATATTAATTTGGCTTCCTCCTTGGAAGGAAGCCTGCTTATCTGTAAATTATATTAAAATCTAATTATCACATCAATTTGCAGATGGCTTAATAAGAAAAACAATCACATGCCAAATTTAATATGACTTTTTGGGGCCTTTTGTAATTTCAGTTAAGAAATTATACTTCTATACTTAATAAAATTTGAAAGAAAGATATATCTATACTGGAAAATATTCTATTATTAATAGTTATAACAGAAGACTAAAATAAAGATGAATGATTGGTTTTCTAGTGGAAAAAACAAATACAAGATGAAATACTAAAATCAAAACAACCCAGCTTAAAAGCCCTCAAGATCAAGAAGGTTGATAGCAAAAATGGAAAATCAGATAAAATAAATATAGAAATTAGGTTTTTGAGTTGCATAAAAACTTCTTTACCTTTGAAATTTGTTGGCCAGGAAGTTGATACCTTCTCTAGGCTTCTAGAATAACGGTATCTATTGTCATATTTACAACACTGCATTATAATTATTACTGTTATTATTATAAAAGCCTCCTTAATGGTCTCTCCCCTTCTGTCCTTGTTTCAATCTTGGCAAAATAATCTTGTGCCTGATCCTGTGACAATTCTGGTCAAAATCCTCTACTGCTCATTTTACATGGAGTGCAAGTCCAAGTATAGCCTATAGTGCCCCACATGCTATCCACACCACTCACACACCCCCTTCCATTAACTCTACCTGACTTCATCTACCATTCTTCCCCTTGCTCACAACCGCCCTAGCCACACTGCCTCCTTGTTATTTATTAAATTTAATCACATTCCTACCCCAGGGCCTTTACACCTATTGTTTCCTCTTCTTGGAACACACTTCTCCCCATATTTACTTCCTTTGGGTTTCTGTTCAAATGTGATCTGACTGCCTGTATAAATAATACTAGCTGTCTCTCCCCCCAGTACTTCCTATTCCTTTTATTTTTCTCCACTGCAACTATCACTATTTAACAAATGATAGTTTCGTTGCTTATAGTATCTTTTTCTACTAGAAATGTGAGCTCCATAGAGGCAAGGACTTTTTATTCAGTGTTGTATACTGAGTGCCTGATACCTTTTCAAACAATACTTGTCAAATGAACAAATGATCTGTTTAAGTGTAGTTCACATCCAAAAGATTTGAATCCTGAGGTCCTGTGTAGTTACTAATCTTAGAAACATTTTAAATACTGAACACAGTTTTTTCAATTACACTTGACATAATTATATTAGTTTCAGATGTACAACATGGTGATTAGATATTTATATAACTTGTGATCACCCCAGTAGGTCTAGTACCCATATGACACCACACACAGTTTTTACAGTATTACTGACTATACTCCCTTTGGTGTACTTTATATCTTTTGACTCTTTTTATAACTGCCAATTTGTACCTCCTAATCCCCTCACCTTTTTCATCCCCAATCCATAATCTGGCAACTATCAATTTGTTCTCTTTTTATCTATAAATTGAACGAATGTTTTTGAATTAGGAAGATAGAGAGAGCCAATCTTGCATTGAAAAAATTCATAAAATTGAGAATGGTAAAGAAAATAATATTAATCTCCACAGATTATAAAAAAATAAAAATCTCCAATTATATATTGGCACATACCTGTTTGAATTCAGAATCTTTTCCCACCATAACTTGAAGACTGTAAATAACTGGATCTCCTTTCATTGGCTGTAAACATTCCCATGTAATTTCACAAGTGTGATCATTGACTTTCTCTATTTTGGGGGCTGCAGAGAATTAAAAAATAAATAAAATCTGCTCTACTTAATTTTTACTTCGAACATCAAACAGGTACTTGTTTTAATCAAAATCAACAAAACTTGAAAACTTTAAAATTTGGATAAATACACGAAGTACAATCTTGCTGTGGTCACTTTAAAATAACACTTCTGAAATTAATTTTAAAGATATATGCATATACAAATGTGTATGTGTGTGTAAATTTCATTTAAAAAATTCAAGTCAGCATACAGAAACAGATCTATGTTCATGTCTCTATCTCTTCCTTCCTTTCTCTTTAAAACCAATTTAAAAAAATTTAAAGAATTTGTTTTGCTTAACAATCTGACTTCTCTCCCTGAAATCCTAATAAATGAAATAACAATGACTCAAAACAACCAGAATTTGTGAATTTTTTCTTTTAAGTAACAATAACAAAAACAGCTATTGACCTTGTTAGAAACCAGCCTATCCAACTTAGTATTTTTTT
The DNA here is from genome assembly GCF_036850995.1 of Saccopteryx leptura. Lineage (NCBI taxonomy): Eukaryota > Metazoa > Chordata > Mammalia > Chiroptera > Emballonuridae > Saccopteryx > Saccopteryx leptura. The sequence goes on along the minus strand of NC_089506.1, from coordinate 104,627,775 downwards.
GTTAGATTATTAAAAAGATCAGTGACAAAAACCACTACTTGTCTGAATATCAAAATGCCAGATAAAATAGCTTTTATCATTGAGTGAAACTACCAGTAGGTAGGCTTATCTATCAAATTTCTTTCTTACAAATATTGGACTTATACTGCATAATAAATTTTAGTTACAGTACATAAAGCACTTGGTGAAAATGCATTTAAAAATCATTTCTTATTAAAGAAAACTGGAGGCTGTATAACTTACCTTTCAAAGCAGCTGGGACAGATTTTGGAGTAGTGAAAATATACTCTTGGGACAGAGGCCCTTCCCCTGCTTCATTACAAGCTTGAATACAGAATTTATAGGGTGTTGATTCATTAAGCCTCTGTACTTTGTATGTATGACATGGGCCTCTGTACAGGGACACAAACCTAAAATGGAAATGGTTTATTAAAAATAATCCTTGGCCTGACTTTGGCGGCACAGTGGATCAAGTGTCAACCTGGAACACTGAGGTTGCCAGTTCAAAACCCTGGGCTTTGCCTGGTCAAGGCACATATGGTAGTTGATGCTTCCTGTCCCCCCCACCCCCCCACCCCCGTCTAAAATGAATAAATAAAGTCTTAACAATTAAAAAAAACCCTTGACTACCTTATGTTTAAAAACTACTAAAAAAATACAGATGGGACATTATTTAGGAATAATAGCTTACTCCTAGAATTTAATGCCAGGATTGGTTTGTCACTCCAAATCATGTATGTTTTTTCATCAGATGTTGAAAATTACAGAACTGGTAAATTTCCCAATTACATGGTTTTCTGAAACATTATGGCTAAATTTCATATCCAAACATGGTAACTATTTCTTTTTGAGCTTCTGACTGTTGTGTTTTAATATACACATTTAAAAAGTTACTCAGAACACCACAATTTTCATTATAAATTATTCCTACCTGGACTCAAACATATAATTTGTCACATAAAAAAGATAACTCTCAATTCCCAGGCATAATTTTAGCTGATTTGGTGATGTTTTCTAGAGCTTCACATAGCAGTATGAGAGAATATATTATTTCCCATAAATTATCCACTCAAACTGCCTGATGAGAAGTTTAACATTGTACATGTTACCTATAAGTTCAATGTTCCCCAGTATTTTTGATTGGTATTTAATGAATGCGTATATAGTTCTATTAGTCTGAAAACTATAGTCAGGTTAAAAATGAAAGAATTAAAAATAATTCTTATGCGATCCTTTCTGGGTAGCTCATTGTTAGAGCATCATCCCCATACGCCAAGGTTGCAGGTTTGATCCCCAGTCAGGGTACATACAAGAATCAACCAATGAATGTATATATAAGTGGGACAACAAATCAATGTTTCTCTCTCTAAAATCAATAAAACAAAATTAAAAAAAAACTTACATGAATTCTATTTTAAAATTTATATATTTAAGACCCAAGAAACTGAAGAAGCAATTAAAAACTCCTACCTTCCATTCTTATCCTCCATCTGCAGGTGGTACTGGATAGAATCTGTTGACAATATCTTTGGGGTTCCTTCTCCCCATTTCAGCTTAAGGTTTTGGTGGCTGAAGGCAACACATTCCAGACGAGGTGGATCAGGAGGGAGGGGCTTTGTTTTTAACTTTATCATGTGGCTGAAAGGACCAGCCCCAAGGCTATTCAAGGCTTGAATTCGTATTCTAAGTGCCACATTAAAAGAAAAAAAGTTTAGTTTATGATTATTCTATTTAAGGTGTCACTCTTGTCTACGCAAAAACTGACACAGTTTTTATAATGTACCTGTATGTTGTATCTGGTTGCAAATTGTCTATAATATAGCTTGTAACCTTTCCTACTGTCAAAGGCTGTTTATCTCCAAAGTCTATGCTGTAGGCAAGGATTTCTGAACCATGGTCACGAGGCTTTTCCCAGCTTATTGAAAGGCATGTAGAAGGTGAATAATTGGGATTTTCTATATCATCATCACTTATTTCTCGAAGACAAGTTACCATAGCAGGAACTGATGGTGGAGTCACACAGGCTACTACGTCACTGAAAGGGCCTGCACCCACAATACTCAGAGCCTGCAAAATAACAGAGCTCATAGTTAACAACCACATGACCATAAAAATGCTCACAAAACCCTGGACAGAGTAAGTGACAGGCCCTGATCACCTTTACCTGGACTCTGCAATAGTAGGTAGTTGCTGGTGAAAGTCCTTTTACTTCATAACTGAGACCGGGACCACAGTAACATATCTGCATACTTCCTTCAACTCCTCCCCACTCCAATCGATATTCAGTGACATCAGTTCCATTACTCAAAGGGACCTTTAAATTAAGAAAAATGATACAGGTCTTAAGTTCTTTACCCAAAAATATAAAAAATGACTGTTTTTGAATTTCTTTAAAAATTTTAAGCAGGCCTGATGAGGCGTTGGTACAGTGGTTAGAGCATTGGTCTGGGACGCTGAGGACCCAGGTTCAAAACCCTGAGGTTGTTGGCCTGAACACAGGCTCATCTGGCTTGAGTGTGTGGGATCACAGTCATGACTCCATGGTTGCTGGCTTAAGCCCAAAGGTTGCCGGCTTGAAGCCCAAGGTCAAAGGATTGAGCAAGGGGTTTACTCACTCTACTGGAGCCCCCGGTCAAGGCACATATGAGAAAGCAATCAATAAACAACTATGATGTCGCAATTAGGAGTTGGTGTTTCTCATCTCTCTCCCTTCCTGTCTGTCCTTGTCTATCCCTCTCTCTCTCACTAAAAAAAATTTTTTTAAAGCAGAATTAAGACTATTCAATATTACATTTTTATTTAATAAGGGCACTTGAATTTAAGACTGGTCAAAAAAATATAAACTTTTTTCTTTTTTAAAAAAGATTTTATTTATTCATTTTATAGAGGAAACAGAGAGAGAGAGAAGGGGGGGAACAAGGAAGCAACAACTCCCATATGTGCCTTGACCAGGCAAGCCCAGGATTTTGAACCAGAGACCTCAGCATTACAGGTTGTCTTTTCTTTCTTTCTTTTTTTTTTTTTTTTGAGAGAGAGAGAGAGAGAGACAGACAGACAGACAGACAGGAACAAAGAGAGATGAGAAGCATCAACTCATAGTTGCAGCACCTTAGTTGTTCATTGATTGCTTTCTCATATGTGCGTTGCCTAGGGAGCTCCAGCTGAGCCAGTGACCCCTTGCTCAAGCCAGCAACCTCTGGACTCAAACCAGCGACCATGGGGTCATGTTTATGACCCCACACTCAAGCCAGTGACCTTGGGGTCATGTTTATGATCCCAAGCTCAAGCCAGTGACCTCAGTTTTGAACCTGGGTCCTCAGCATCCCAGACTGATGCTCTATCCACTGTGCCACTGCCTGGTTAGGCTAACTTTGTTTTCAATTAGAAATAAAAATATGACTGAATTGCTTTAGAAAGAGTACTTTAAGATAAACATACTTCTAAGTAATCCTATTAAGTAATACAAAATGGTAAATCATACAAGAATATTTTCTTTGTTAAATTTCAAAGGAAACTGAAAATGTAATTATCATTACTGATTATAATTATACACAAAAATACACTGGAGATAATAAATATGAGAAATAGTATTATACTAATTCTTATGAATGTTTCTTCTGAACATTAAGCTAGCTAGCCAGTGGCTAAATATCTCAGTACTGAGACAAAACATTTGATAAAACATAAAGCACATCATGAATAAGAATCTACATACTTGTAATGCAAATATAGCTTATTGAAATGCTTCAAAGAGAAGAAAGAACTCACTTTTTATCATGTGAATTCAATTAGACTTACTCTTTGTATAAAGATAGGATATGAACAGTATCTTTATTATTTTATATCAGGGATCGGGAACCGTTTTGGCTGAGAGAGCCATGAATGCCACATATTCTAAAATGTGATTCCGTGAGAGCCATACAATGGACCCATGTGTACCTTATGCATTATCCAATAAAAATTTGGTGTTGTCCTGAAGGACAGCTGTGATTGGCTCCAGCTACCCGCAACCATGAACATGAGCAGTAGGAAATGAATGGATTGTAATACATGAGAATGTTTTATATTTTTAACGTTATTATTTTTTTTATTAAAGATTTGTCTGTGAGCCAGATGCAGCCATCAAAAGAGCCACATCTGGCTCGCGAGCCATAGGTTCCCGACCCCCGTTTTATATAAACTATTCTAACTTGCTTAAGAAAGTAAATAGAAAATTACAAGTACAATACCTCCCAATTCACTTGGGCACAAGTTGCAGATCTGCAGGTAACTTGAGGGGGCTTGCACTGATCTGGTGGTCCAGGTGCTGTAGTAATATCACATTTTTCTGAAAATGGTCCAAACTAGAAAAACAAATATAACCAGCATTTTCATTTTACACCTACTGACTGCATAGCTCTCCATAAAAATTCACAAATAAATAAGTGTATAATTCCTCTCCTTTAAAACTATCTGGTCATAATATAATTCTAAAAGCATTCATAGAAAGTACAGATTTAATGATCATGAACTTCCCTTACTCCTTCATGAACTGTTTTTTCTGAGAAGGGCAGGGAATTAGGGAATTAGGTAGGTAGAATCAGGCCAAAGAAATAATGTGAGGGAGTAAAGAAATGGATACCAATTAAAAGCATGAGATGGTAGGCATAAATTCTATCTTAAAATTTACAATAATTTCAGAAGGGTCTAAAAGGTATGTTCCTTGGAAATACAGAAAGCAAGTGTTTACTTAAGATGATTTAGACAAATTATTACAAACCTGAAAATACAGATTAAAGATACTAGTATCAAAGACACTATACCATATACTATACTTGGGCTGACAAGATGAGTTATGTATGAACTGCCAACAAAATATATAAATTTGACATGTAAGAAATTTAGAAATAAGGTTACAGATATAAATGCTGAATTCATCTGGAGAACATAAAATGTAGTATAGTTTACTAAAACCCCCAATAATGGGAAGGAAAGCTTAGTTTAATTTTGTAAAATTTTAATTATAAACTAGTTCAAAGAAAGTGTTCCTCAGTTCAGAAATTACTGCTGTGACCTTAGAGAACCTGCTTCCATGCAGAGGTGAGAGGCTGTCATAGTTGAGTGGGAAGGGCTTCGGCTCTGGGTCTGAAAAACCTAAGTCGAAGGCCTGTCTCTATCACTTCTGTTTGTGTGACTATGAAAAAGAGTCTAGTTTCTCTGGACCCCAGCCTCCTTGGTTGTAAATGGAAATATCACCCATTTTGTCTATTTCATGGAGTTGTACAGCTATTTAGATAATATTTTTAAAAATCCACATAAAACCAGAAGTGCTTAAAATGTAGTTTTTATGCAAAAAAAAAAAAATTACAATTATTTGCCAATGGAAAGTAAATGCTACATATAACCAGCCTCAAAAAAACAAATATTTCATCTTATACTCTTGTTTCCACTCTTTGATTTATTAAGCTCTATTAGCATCACCTGAACGGCAAATTTTTGACCAGCTCAAGTGTCACAAACTGTAAGTGGGATTTAAAAATACAAAGGTTCTATAAAATAAGTTATGTTATATACTGACCTCTCTCTCTTATTTATCATATAGGCTTAAAATGATAAATTGCAAAATATGGAGTTACAAATAAGGGGTGTAATTATATGTTATATGAAACACCACTGTGAATGTAATTCAGTCACCATTGTCTTCCTACCCCCATTTTGTTAGCTGCATGCAGTCTGAAGCTGTAAGTCTTCCCAGGAAGCAGGCTGCTCACTGTACATTCTACTTCAGAACCTTGGTAAACTTCTCTGGGTTCATCTTTTTCTACTGGAGACATTTCCACACGATAGCAAGAAATAGGAGCTCCACCATCTACCGAAGGGGGTCCTAAAAGTGGAAAGATTTATGCAACTTAAAAAGGGGAGTATATTTAGTACTAATTCAATTATAATTTATTACCAAAATGGAAATTACCCCATCGTAATTGTATTTCTTTTGCTTTGGGTCTACCCTGTAATCTGGGAGGAAGGCATGGGCCAGGAGGCACCGCTGGAGTCTGCACAAGTAAAGTTTCAGATACCTGCCAAAACAAAAGCAAAAACAAAACAAAAACGCCCCAAGCTAAAGAATTATATTGCTTTTGTTAAAGAAAAATAACACAAACACAAAGATTACAACAAATATGAAACTGTACTTAACTAACAAATGAAAATAAAGTTTTGAATAAAATCAAAACCCAGTTAAATAATTAAAACTCAAATTTTATATAGACAAATAAAATAAAGACACTATGAGTACCATAAGCAAAGTAGGTTACCAAAAAAACAAAACAAAAACAAAATAAAAACTCTTCGTTTTCGCCTGACCTGTGGTGGCGCAGTGGATAGAGTGCTGGCCTGAAATACTGAGGCCACCAGTTCAAAACCCTGAGCTTGCCAGGTCAAGGCACAAATAAGAAGCTATGACTACGAGTTGATGCTTCCCACTTTCCTACCACCTTTTCTCTCTCTCTAAAAAAAATCAATAAATAAAATGTAAAAAAACCAACTCTTCTTCTTTTCATAAATAAAGACCAAAAGAACCCTACCAATACAACTTAACTGATATAATTTCTTTTTAAAATTGATTTTGAGAGAGAGAGAGAGAGAGAGAGAGAGGTGAGATGTGGGAAGCATCAACACGGAGTAGTGGCTTCCTGTATGTGCCTTGACGGGGCAAGCCCAGGGTTTCAAACTGGTGACCTCAGCATTCCAGGTTGACATTTCTGGATATCATTTTTGACCTTGTCAAAATGGATCCATAAATCTCTTCCTAAGGAGGGATGTTTTAACATTCTGTAAATGCTACTTGCTATGTTTAGACTATTTTGGCTACTTTACTGTTCACTGTATTTTTAACCTAAGCACTGATTGATTTAAAACAACTCTTTTTTTCCTGTCCAACTAAAATTAATTAAAATTAATTAAGAATTCATTCATGAATTAAAATTAATTAAAAAATCAAGTAAGTTTTTCCAAGTTAGTATTTGGTATTACTTTCAGCTTCTCTGCAATTAAAAAAAATTTTTTTAATTGAGTGATTAATTTAGAGACTCAGGAAGGGAGAGAAAGGTAGTGGGGAGAGAGGGAGAAGGAAAGGGGGAAAGTGGGAAAGGAGGAAAGGAGGAGAGGGGAGGAGGGGAAAAGGGGAGAAGGAGAGAAGGAGGAGAGAGGAGGAGAGAGAGAGAAGGAGGGAGAGGGTGCGGGAGAGGGGGAGGGGGAAGGGGAGGAGGAGGGAGGAAGGTAGGGAAGGAGGAAGGGAGAGAGAAGCATCAACTCACTGTTCCACTTAGTTGTGCATTCACTGGTTCCTTCCCATATGTGCCCTGACTGGGGATTGAACTCACAACCTTGGTGCTTCAGGAAGATGCTCTGACTAAGCTAACTGGCCAGGGCTATCTCTGCAATTTTTTAAAAAAATGTCTTTTTGTTTTATTTTAAAAGATATTTTCTTTAAAATACTGACACAAACCCAGTGCCATATTCCTTACCCACATTGTATTAAGGTTACACTTAACTTTCTTTCCAAACATTAAATATATGGTCATCACCTTATTCAAAGAGGTATCTTATATAAGAATGCTATAATGCTATATTAGAAATATAGCTTTTCTGGATAGGATTGTAGGAAAGGTTTGCTTTTTTTAAAATCCAGTAGATTTTCTCATTAGATAAAATGAGGCAACTGAATCTCAAGCCTGCTGGATAGAACTGGTACTCAAGTTTCACAATACTTGCATTTTCAACTAAAAGCTTGTAATTCATTTTTAAAAAGTCCTTTTATTGCACTAAATTCTGTTTGAAAAATAATAACAATTATAAATACTCCAAGAAACCATTCTTGGTTAAATTCATTAAAATAAACCAACACTCCCATTAAAAAACATACTTCTCCAGAACATTACATATTTCTCATACATAGTATGGGACATTTTAAATTCATCTTGGTTAATGGGTCTCTAATAATAAATGTAATTACCAACTTTTCTGAAATAAGTAAATATTAGAATCTACATTCAAATAGTAAATGATATTTTGTGGTTTGTCTTGATACACAGTTTAGTTATTTTATTTCTATTTGTTAGGTATGGTTATTAAGCAACATCCTAAAATTTATCTTTATAAAATTTTCTGCAATGTTTTCATATATTTGTTTTTTTCCAAAGCTAAACACCAAGCAGAAAATAGGTATTCACTGAATATAGACTATGAGCTAAGCATTATTACTAGAATATTCTGGTGACTATAAAATTAACAACCTGGGCCACAGAAATTACTTTTATACATGTGTAAATGCATTTTATAATTGAAATGGCATCTGGTGGTCTCATTTCATTTGACCAAAGTTGAAAAAAAAACTCTTTGTAAGTATTACCGCACTCTGTCCTCCATCACTGATGCAATAAACGCGTAAACGATAGAAACAGCCTGGAATCAGTCGATCACAAAGATGTTCCCTAGTAGCTCCACTGTATATCATATCCCATTTGTTTCCTGTAAGGGGAAGAATTATGTTCAATCAGCTCTAAGGTAATGTTTAACGTTTTGGTATCATGGACACGGCAGGTATCCTAGCTTCACTAAATAAGTGTTTATGCAATTTGTCAGAAACAATTTAAGCTTGTTTCAAGTTTCCTGGAAATGATCTAATTTTCTTTATCTGTGTAGCTTCCTAGACAAATTTGAATGACTTTGTTGAAGGGAAATAGCTCTGTAACTCTGTAGAGACTTTGGCTTAGATTGATAATTTGCTTTTAATTAAGCATTTTAAATGTGTTTACTGGTCCAGTAATAACATTATAATACAAAAAGAGTAGAAAAAACCAATACCATAGGAAATTTAGTCTTAATTAAAAGACATCCTTATTTTTTGCAGGCAATAAATCAGTTCACAGAAATAAAGATTGTTAAATGTGTCATTCAAGAATAAAGTTCACTAGGCATAAAATTTATTATTAAAACTAGTATAATGTAAATTAAATAAATTTTGGAAGATAAATTTTCTCTGATACATTTCGGTATAAATCTAACAGAAGAAGCCCTGGCCAGTTGGTTCAGTGGTAAGAGTGTTGGGCCAGCGTGTGGAAGTCCCACGTTCGATTCCCAGTCAGGAATCGAACACAGGAGAAGCGCCCATCTGCTTCTCTACCCTTCCCCTTCTCCTTTCTCTCTCTCTCTTTTTCCCCCTACCACAGCCAAGGCTCCACTGGAGCAAAGTTGGCCCGGTGCTGAGGATGGCTCCATGGCCTCCACCTCAGACACTAGAATGGCTCCGGTTGCAACGGAACAGCAGCCCAGATGGGCAGAGCATCGCCCCTTAGTGGGCATGCTGAGTGGATCCCAGTCGGGCGCATGCAGGAGTTTGTCTCTCTGCCTCGCCACTTCTCACTTCAGAAAAATACCAAAAAAAAAAAAAAAAAAAAAAATCTAACAGAAGAAACTAATTTCAGAAGACTTTAGGTATACTAAACCTGAGCAATGCAAATAAACAAGAAAAAAATAAGAAAATGTAAATGTGATAATATAGGTGTACAGCAGTCTTACATTTGATCTATTATACTTCTGAAGATTACAGCTTAAGGTAGGTTATTACAGGCAAAATCCTAACTGCTTCAAAGAAAAAATTCAAGAGGAAAGAAAAAGGATCACATAAAATGTAAAGTCATGAAGAGCAGAGGCAGACTGACTAGTATAAATAAATGTATTATTTTTTAATTTTTTAATAGTTATTCTTACCATTAGAACCTTCTGCCATTTCCACTACATATTTACTGATGGCTGCCCCTCCACTGTCTTTCGGTGGATCTATCCAAAAAAACAAAATGGTATTAAGCAAAGTATACGCAATTTAAAATGACAGAAATTCCTAATAAACATAATACCAAATCTATGATTGCTTAGAAAAAGCAATCACTTGCAATGTTTTTTAAAATTAGTATCAGCATCTCATTACTCTATTGTTTTTGTATTATGTAGTATATAAGCAGGTGCTCAATAAATGTTCATTTTTCATGAGGGCCAGGATGACCCTGGTAACATTAACTACAAGTTCCATAATCTTCCATTTAATACAGTGCTGCCCCTGCTAACAGTCCTGCAGTGGATCCCAAGGTCTTCCTGTATCAAATCTGAACTTAGTATGTATGTGGTGCAGAGCTGCCCACAAAAAAGATCATCAAACAATGACTCTCACATTTCCTATTAAATTTGCTCAATCTAACATATTTACTTAAATATCTTAAGAATTCTTAATATTCAAATCACTTTAATCAAATATAAAAATAATGATATGCAAATATGTACAATATCTTACCCCAAGTTATTTTAAAACTGTGTGAATGTATCTTTCCTTTTACTGAAGGCTTTAAAGGAACGCCTGGTTTATCAGGGCATGTAGTGAATTCTACTATTTCACTTGGATTACTTTTACCTTCTGAGTTGTAAGCAATAACCTGTGATAAGAAGACAAAAACATGAATTAATGTTTGATACCAAATGATACTGGCTTAATGAACAAAGTGATGAGAGACATAAAGGCTCAATCAAATGATAAAGTTTTCACACTGTGATGGCTTAGTTATGTAAGGGTTGATTGTCTTTGATAGGGATTTAGCATATATGAAGAATGGTCAGTCCTGGGAACACAAGCGTAAGTATAACATTTTGATAGTAAAGAAGAGTCATCATAGGAACAAGCTATAATCTGATGATACCTAATGGGCTTTAGGTTTGTTTCACTTATTCTTTCAATGTCCTTCAGGGTTTAACAAGTTGTCCACAAATTCTTTGAATATTCTTTTTTCAAAAGACAAAGGCTAATTCTTCTTCCTTTTGAACTGTACTTATGGCTTACTTCTAAAAAATCAAATGTAGCAAATATGATAGTGTGTGTAGCTTCCTTAGGGAGAAGCTTTTAGGGTGAAGAACTGGGAAGAACTGAGGGCTCCTGGTAACAAACACTTGAGTGAATTTGGAAGCAAGTCCTTCAGCCCCAGTTGAGTCTTCAAATGACTGGAACCCCAGCTGACATACTGACAGCAACTTCAGAGAAATCCTGCAGTAGAAACACATAGCTAAGCTAGTCCTGAATTCCTGACTCACAGAAACTGTGAGATAATAAATGCTACAAAGCTGCACAGCAATAGATATATATTCATATCTAGGTATTATATTTGACTTTAGCAATTTAATTATATATATTTATATTTCAACCTAGCTCATCGAATGAACTTAATGCTCACAGACAGTATCAAACCTGGTATGATTTTCTCTTTTACAAACCTGCTCCATCTCTGTTCTTCCCCATTGGTAAAAGCACTACCATCTACCTATTTGCTCATGTCTAAAATCCAGGAGAATCCTTGATTCTTCATTCTTTAAAGCTACATATAAATCTACAGTAGTTTCCCCCTACCCCCTTATCTGTGATTTCACTTTCCCAGTTTCAGTGACCTGTGGTCAACTGCAGTTTGAAAATATTAAATGAAAAATTTCAGAAATAATAAGTTTTAAATAGTACAACTATTCCGAGTAGCATGATGAAATCCTGTGCTATCCTGCTCCAGCCTGCCCAGGACATCAATCTTCCTTTGTCTAGCGCATCCAGTATGTAATACTGTCTACCTATTAAGTGACTTAGTAGCCCTCTTGGTTATTAGAGAAAGAAAGGGGGAGTGGGGAAGAAAGAGAAGGGGGAGCGATAGAGGAGAGGAAGAGAGTGCCTGTGTGCCTGAGAGTACTTTTACATAACTTTCATCACCACATGTATTGATAGTAGTTGTATTTTATTATAATTGTTAATTGCTTACTGTGTCTACTGTATAAATGAAACTTTATGATAGGTATGTATGTGTAGGAAAAAACACATGCAGTTTCAGAAATCCACTGGGGGTCTTAGAATACATTCCCCACAGATATGAGGGATTATTGTGTCAGTAAGTACTGTCAACTCTATCTCCACTTCTCAGTTTTCCACAACTACCACCACCTTAGTCAATGCTTCCTTTATCCTTTCTTTTCTAAATGACTGCAATATACCACTAACTAGTTTCCCAGCTTCCATTCCTTCCTTTAATCCCATCTGCTTTCTATACTTCAGACATCACTTTTCAGCTCAGAACCCTTCAATGGCTTCTCATCTTTATCACGGCCTATGTGGTTTCACCCGACTACCTCCACTTGAGTCTTTTGTAATAGCTATTAGTTCCCCTGCCTGGAATGTTCTTTTTGATCCTGACATGCTATATCCTTCTTACTATTCAGATATGTTTAATGTCATTTATGAGAACGCTTCTTTCCCTATCCAAGTAATTGTCACGTCACCCTAATTTAGTTAACATCACTATCTGATATTTGTTTGTTAGCTGTCTATTCCCTCTGCTAGAATATTAGCTATCCGACGACTGCTGTAGTCCCAGGCTTTAGAAAAGTGCTTACTACAGAGTAGATGCTCAATAATTACTGGATAGGGATCACTAATGACATGTCATGACACTATAGACAAGGACCTAAATAAACCTATTACCTCAAATAACTCATGCAGCCCATAAGAACTCAGTAAAATTTAGTCTACTAGTTCAATTTTGCTCAGACATCTAAAGTCCTTCTACACAGAATTCAGATGGCTTTTTCAGGATGTTTCATCACTCTGCTGCTATACAAATTAGACCACAAAGGGGAACAAAACACTTTCCATATGGTACAGAATGTCTGCTAAAACCAAATAACAAAACACTTTCCATATGGTACAGAATGTCTGCTAAAACCAAATAACTAGAGAAAACTTGAAAAATAAGAATTCCCTAAAAACCACAAAGACCCATTATGTTTTTAAAGCTATATAATATTTCAGTATCACCTTCTTTTACTTCAGTTAGCCATAAAGGTATAAAGCCATAAGGTTATCTTCTCCCATCCCAATTTTACAAGTAATCAAAATATTCATTTAGTGCCCACCACAGGGGGAGCATGGTGCTAGAAATTCTAGGTATAGGGCACACTTTACCTTTATTAGAATCTTTATGCAAAAGACAGGCAATATGCATATAATTAGGCAAGAGAGGAAAGATGACTATGGCTTAAAATGGTCCAGAAAAGCTTTGAAAAGGCACAAAGAAGTGATATGGGGTCTTTACGGGCAATGGCAGTGAAAGGGAAAGCACGGGTAGAGAGAGAACAGAAAGCCCTGAGTATAAGAGAAGTGAACAGTAAATAGAGAGCTCTGCTCAGGAAAGAGTAGTGAATCTGGTGAGTTAGCCTGTTCATGGCAGGATGAAAGGAAGTACATTTAAAAAACTGAATTGATCAGAATAAAAAGAACCTATATCAAACCAAGGAAACTTTTTTTCAGAGGGAAAGCTGTTTTAAAAAGGTTAATCTAGGTATAAAATAAAACTTGGATTAGAAGTCAAAAGAATAGCCTGAAAGCAATACAAAATAGGTTTGGAGAGTTAGTATTCTTTAGGACAGAAATAGCATAGGAGAAAGAAAGGCAGACAAGATGAGAAAAAGGAAGGGAACATGACTATGTACTTACTGTCTTAGATGCTGACACATAAGTGAATTTCAAGGATGAAAGATAAGAGAAGTTACTGAATTCAGATACTGCTCTGATTTCTCTCCATTGATGAAAAGGTATCGATGAGACCTTTCAAGTAACAAGTTAAAGTGAAAGTATCTAAGGGCTCTTTAGCCCTTAGACCAGGGGTCCCCAAACTTTTTACACAGGGGGCCAGTTCACTGTCCCTCAGACCGTTGGAGGGTCGGACTATAAAAAAAACTATGAACAAATCCCTATGCACACTGCACATATCTTATTTTAAAGTAAAAAACAAAACGGGAACAAATACAATATTTAAAATAAAGTACAGAGTGACGTCACGGAAATGGCGCCGTGAGCAGCGCGTCCGACAGATCTCCCCAAAATCACAACAAATTTATCAACTAGAAACAGGAAAATTTATCCTCGGAGCATTCTGGAGTTCCACACAAACTGAAAGCGAAAGGACTGTTATCATTTGAATCTGAGAGACGAGGGTGTGGAGGAAGCTACCGCAGGGACGTTCATTCAAGCCGCGAGGAAGTGCGCCTGTGGTGAGTCAGCCCACACTCGGGAGCCGCGAGCAGCCACCGCAGGCGCACGCCCGGTCCGGTTGCAGAGTGAGCACCGCTAACGTTCCCAGCGGCCCGCGCACTGCGAGTGAGAGTTGCCAGCCACCGGTGCCCAGAGCACCCCATTCGCGCGTGTACCCTGGGCATTCCACGCGCCCAGAGCGCCCTGCTGACCCGCACACCCAGGGCGCCCCATCATCCTGCGCCCGGTGCGCCCCAGCCGCCAGCAGCGGGGGGAGTGGGAGAGGCCCCAGGGCGGTATTCCCTACTTGGGAGATTCTCTCCGGGGCCGGGGCACCTCACCCAGCCATTCAAGCTAACAATCAAGCGTTGGGGGAGGGGCGCGCGCAGGCAGCCTGAAATACCTTCGGGAGCACAGCTGCGACCCAATTACTAAAATTAACTTAACCTGTGAAATCTGCGCACCCTCGGTTCTAATTGATAAGATCTCTCTCAGTTCAGCAACCCAAGACAAGAGGCGTGATATTTTTTAGTGCCTCTCGCTAAAGGGGCGGGGGCAACTTCTGATTGATAGAGCCTCCTTATTCAGGGATAAACGCTAACAAGAAGGACTTGGCAGATAATAAGATCTATACTACACTAGTCGCAAGCAGAGACTAGTGCCTCTTCTTCCCAGCCAAAACAGGCTACAAAGTGTGAAAAGCCTGGGTTGAGAGGTCCAACTGAATGCTAGGCGCTGAACAGTCACCTTGACAACAATTGACTCCCACCCCCACCTGATTACACTGGAGGCCCTGACTGCCAGAGCCTTTCCCAAAGCCTTGCACTGAGTGGGGATAGAGTGGGGATTTCCCAGCTCTTTGAGCCTCTTACTCCCCAGGCAGAAGCAGTTGCAGCCTTATAGCTGGATCACGAGGCTGCTAATTCAGGAAGGGGGGACTAGGAGAGAGAATCCAGGAAAGCAAACTCTCTCATCGTTGGACCCTGCAAACGTCAACAAGCCTTGACTACCAGCAAGACTAAAGACAATTATATGACATTGCCATAGAATCCCATCAACTGCAAATCCCTACCTAAGTGTGACACAGGGGCAGAGCCTGGGGTAGAGTCACCGACCAGGAAGAGGGAGAGAAAAGAAAAAAGAAGAAGTTAACATCTCAAAATCAAGAAAAATCCACAGACTTTACAACTTGTTCCACTAATTTGTTGTTGTTGTTGTTGTTGTTTGTTTCTTCTATCTTATTGCCTTTATTTCCTCCACCTCGGTCCTTCTATTCTCTGCCCATCTTATGCTTCCCTTTTCTTGAACTACACTACCCATAAGTGTTACATTTTATTTCTCTTCTTCATCCTCACCCTCCTTTAAGGTTATACTCCAAAACACTTAACTCTCACTCTCTCCTCTTTTGTTTTATTTTGTTTTGCTTTATCTTGTTTTTTTTCTCTTCCTTTATGTCTTCCTTCGTTTTTCTCTTTTTCTTATTTTTTCCTTTCTATTCGTTTTTTCTTTTCTCGTTTTACTTTCATCCCATTTAATCCTCAATCACAAACAAATTAGTTAATTTGGCTTTTTTTGGCTTTATTTTTCTTTTTCGCTTTTGTTTTTTTCTTGTTTGTTTATTTTTGTGGCATTTTGGGTCCTCCCAACCCAAGGTCTCCATTGTATTTAGTCTTCGCTCCACTTAATACAACAGATTTTTACTTATCATTTTTATTTTTTTTCTTCTTTATTATTCTTTTTTTTGTCCTTTTTTCTGGTTCCCTCTTATCCCTCTCATTATATCTCTTAGTTGACCATCACTCACAAGCAAATCATCTTATGCTTGTCTAAGATTTTCTTCCTTTTTTTTTTTTTTTTTTTGCATTTAGTATGTCCCTACTCCCCTTTTTTTGCCCCTTGAACTCTTCACCCCAAATCAGGCCCTCCATTATAGGCACGATATTTCCCTGAGGAGGGGAGAGGAGGGAAAGAGAAGAAAGAAAAAAAGGGGGAAATAATAAATTATTACTGTTTTTTTTTGTGGGGTGTTTTACCTTTTTTTTTTTTTTTTTTTACTTTTTACTCTTTATTAATTCTAATTAGTGCTATCAACAAGACCACCCTCAGATGCCAATAAGAAAGAGGAAATCGAATATTATGGATACAAAAGAAAGAGAGGTAACACAAATAGATGTGGAAAAATCTATGGAGAAAAGACTTAACATATTGGAAGCCTTGGAGCTAAATGACAGAGAATTTAAAATAGAAATCTTAAAAATACTCAGAGATATACAAGAAAACACAGAAAGGCAATATAGGGAGATCAGAAAACAACTCAATGAACACAAAGAATATATTACCAAGGAAATTGAAACTATAAAAACAAATCAAACAGAAATGAAAAACTCAATTCACGAACTGAAAAACGAGGTAACAAGCTTAGCTAGCAGAAAAGCCCAGATTGAAGATAGGATTAGTGAAATAGAAGACAAACAACTTGAGGCACAACAGAGAGAAGAAGAAAGAGACTCAAAAATAATAAAAAACGAGAAAGCCCTACAGGAATTGTCTGACTCCATCAGAAAGAATAACATAAGAATAATAGGTATATCAGAGGGAGAAGAGAAAGAAAATGGAATGGAGAATATACTCAAACAAATAATAGACGAGAACTTCCCAAGCCTGTGGAAAGAACTAAAGCCTCAAATTCAAGAAGCAAACAGAACACCGAGTTTTCTTAACCCCAACAAACCCACTCCAAGGCACATCATAATAAAGATGACACAAACCAATGACAAAGAAAAAATTCTCAAGGCAGCCAGGGAAAAGAAGAGTACAACATATAAAGGAAGGCCTATTAGATTATCATCAGATTTCTCAGCAGAAACTCTACAAGCTAGAAGAGAGTGGACCCCAATATTTAAAGCCCTGAAAGAGAGGAACTTTCAGCCACGAATACTATACCCTTCAAAGCTATCCTTCAAGTACGAAGGAGATATAAAAACATTCACAAATTCAGAAAAGATGAGAGAATTTATCAACAGAAAGCCCCCACTCCAGGAAATACTAAAGGGGGTTTTCCAACCAGATTCAAAGAACAAAAGAAAACAACAGCACAAGTAACAGCTCCACCAAGAACACAATAAAACCAAACTTAAACTGTGACAACAAAGGAAAAAAAGGGGGGAGAGGATGGAGATTAACAGTAGCAAAGGACGATGAAGTGCAGAAATACTTATAAGATAGGGTACTACAATGAATATGGTAGGTACCCTTTTCATTACTTAATGGTAACCACCCTAGAAAAAACCACCACAAAAACACTTGACTTAAAAAAGGTAGCAACAGAGGAAAGAAGTATGGAACACAAACAAACAAAAACAAATGATAGAAAAACAAAAGAGAAGAATCAAACTAGATACAAAACTAACAGAAAGCAATTTATAAAATGGCAGTAGGGAACCCACAAGTGTCAATAATTACACTAAATGTAAATGGATTAAACTTACCAATAAAAAGACACAGAGTAGCAGAATGGATTAAAAAAGAAAATCCAACTATATGCTGCCTACAAGAAACACATCTAAGCAACAAGGATAAAAACAAATTCAAAGTGAAAGGCTGGAAAACAATACTCCAAGCAAACAACACCCAAAAAAAAGCAGGTGTAGCAATACTCATATCTGATAATGCTGACTACAAGACAGAAAAAGTACTCAGAGACAAAAATGGTCATTTCATAATGATTAAGGGGACACTGAATCAAGAAGACATAACAATCCTTAATATATATGCACCAAACCAAGAAGCACCAAAATATATAAGACAGCTACTTATTGACCTTAAAACAAAAACTAACAAAAATACAATCATACTTGGAGACCTCAATACTCCGCTGACGGCTCTAGACCGGTCATCCAAACAGAGAATCAATAAAGCGATAGTGGCCTTAAATGAAATACTAGAACACCTGGATATGATAGACATCTACAGGACACTTCATCCCAAAGCGACAGAGTATACATTTTTCTCTAGTGTACATGGAACATTCTCAAGAATTGACCATATGTTGGGCCACAAAGACAATATCAGCAAATTTAGAAAAATTGAAATTGTACCAAGCATATTTTCTGATCATAAAGCCTTGAAACTAGAATTCAACTGCAAAAAAGAGGAAAAAAATCCCACAAAAATGTGGAAACTAAACAACATACTTCTAAAAAATGAATGGGTCAAAGAAGAAATAAGCGCAGAGATCAAAAGATATATACAGACAAATGAAAATGAAAATACGACATATCAGAATCTCTGGGATGCAGCAAAAGCAGTAATAAGAGGAAAGTTCATATCACTTCAGGCCTATATGAACAAACAAGAGAGAGCCGAAGTAAACCACTTAACTTCACACCTTAAGGAACTAGAAAAAGAAGAACAAAGACAACCCAAAACCAGCCGAAGAAAGGAGATAATAAAAATCAGAGCAGAAATAAATGAAATAGAGAACAGAAAAACTATAGAAAAAATCAATAAAACAAGGAGCTGGTTCTTTGAAAAGATCAACAAAATTGACAAACCCTTGGCAAGACTCACCAAGGAAAAAAGGCACAGGACTCAAATAAATAAAATCCAAAATGAAAGAGGGGAGATCACCACAGACATCATAGATATACAAAGAATTATTGTAGAATACTATGAAAAATTATATGCCACCAAATACAACAATCTAGAAGAAATGGATAAATTCCTAGAACAATACAACCTTCCTAGACTGAGTCATGAAGAAGCAGAAAGCCTAAACAGACCAATCAGCAGGGAGGAAATAGAAAAAACTATTAAAAACCTCCCCAAAAATAAAAGTCCAGGCCCAGACGGTTATACTAGTGAATTCTATCAAACATTCAAAGAAGACTTGGTTCCTATTCTACTCAAAGTCTTCCAAAAAGTTGAAGAAGAAGCAATACTTCCAAACACATTTTATGAGGCCAACATAACCCTCATACCAAAACCTGGCAAGGATGGCACAAAGAAAGAAAACTACAGACCAATATCTCTAATGAATACAGATGCTAAAATTCTAAACAAAATACTGGCAAACCGAATACAACAACATATTAAAAAAATAATACATCATGATCAAGTGGGATTCATCCCAGAATCTCAAGGATGGTTCAACATACGCAAAACGGTTAACGTAATACACCATATCAACAAAACAAAGAACAAAAACCACATGATCTTATCAATAGATGCAGAAAAGGCTTTTGATAAAATACAACACAATTTTATGTTTAAGACTCTCAACAAAATGGGTATAGAAGGAAAATATCTCAACATGATAAAGGCCATATATGATAAACCATCAGCTAACATCATTTTAAACGGCATAAAACTGAGGACTCTCTACCTTAAATCAGGAACAAGACAGGGTTGTCCACTCTCTCCACTCTTATTTAACGTGGTGCTAGAAGTTCGGGCCAGAGCAATCAGACAAGACAAAGAAATAAAAGGCATCCATATCGGAAAAGAAGAAGTAAAGGTATCACTTTTTGCTGATGATATGATCCTATACATCGAAAACCCGAAGGACTCCACAAAAAGATTATTAGAAACAATAAACCAATACAGCAAGGTCGCAGGATACAAAATTAACATACAGAAGTCCATAGCCTTTCTCTATGCCAACAATGAAATATTAGAAAACGAACTCAAAAAAATAATCCCCTTCACGATTGCAACAAAAAAAATAAAATACCTAGGAATAAACATAACAAAGAATGTAAAGGACCTATATAATGAAAATTACAAAGCATTGTTAAGGGAAATCGAAAAAGATACAATGAGATGGAAAAATATTCCTTGTTCTTGGATAGGAAGAATAAATATAATCAAAATGGCCATATTACCCAAAGCAATATACAAATTTAATGCAATTCCCATCAAAATCCCTATGAGATTTTTTAAAGAAATGGAACAAAAAATCATCAGATTTATATGGAACTATAAAAAACCCCGAATAGCCAAAACAATCCTAAGGAAAAAGAATGAAGCTGGGGGCATTACAATACCTGACTTTAAACTATATTATAGGGCCACGATAATCAAAACAGCATGGTATTGGCAGAAAAATAGACACTCAGACCAATGGAACAGAATAGAAAGCCCAGAAATAAAACCACATATATATGGTCAAATAATCTTTGATAAAGGGGCCAACAACACACAATGGAGAAAAGAAAGCCTCTTCAACAAATGGTGTTGGGAAAACTGGAAAGCCACATGCAAAAGAATGAAACTCGACTACAGCCTGTCCCCGTGTACTAAAATTAATTCAAAATGGATCAAAGACCTAAATATAAGACCTGAAACTATAAAGTACATAGAAGAAGACATAGGTACTAAACTCATGGACCTGGGTTTTAAAGAACATTTTATGAACTTGACTCCAATGGCAAGAGAAGTGAAGGCAAAGATAAATGAATGGGACTACATCAGAATAAAAAGTTTTTGCTCAGCAAGAGAAACTGATATCAAAATAAACAGACAGCCAACTAAATGGGAACTGATATTTTCAAACAACAGCTCAGATAAGGGCCTAATATCCAAAATTTACAAAGAACTCATAAAACTCAACAACAAACAAACAAACAATCCAATAAAAAAATGGGAAGAGGACATGAATAGACACTTCTCCCAGGAAGAGATACAAATGGCCAACAGATATATGAAAAGATGCTCAGCTTCATTAGTTATTAGGGAAATGCAAATCAAAACTACAATGAGATACCACCTCACCCCTGTTAGATTAGCCATTATCAACAAGACGGGTAATAGCAAATGTTGGAGAGGCTGTGGAGAAAAGGGAACCCTCATTCACTGTTGGTGGGACTGTAAAGTAGTACAACCATTATGGAGGAAAGTATGGTGGTTCCTCAAAAAACTGCAAATAGAACTACCTTATGACCCAGCAATCCCTCTACTGGGTATATACCCCAAAACCTCAGAAACATTGATACGTGAAGACACATGTAGCCCCATGTTCATTGCAGCACTGTTCACAGTGGCCAAGACATGGAAACAACCAAAAAGCCCTTCAATAGAAGACTGGATAAAGAAGATGTGGCACATATACACTATGGAATACTACTCAGCCATAAGAAATGATGACATCAGATCATTTACAGCAAAATGGTGGGATCTTGATAACATTGTAAGGAGTGAAATAAGTAAATCAGAAAAAAACAAGAACTACATGATTCCATACATTGGTGGAACATAAAAATGAGACTAAGAGACATGGACAAGAGTGTGGTGGTTACCAGGGGTGGGGGGAGGGAGGACAGGGGGAGAGTTAGGGGGAGGGGGAGGGGCACAGAGAACTAGATAGAGGATGGCGAAGGACAATCTGACTTTGGGCGAGGGGTATGCAGCATAATCTAATGACAAAATAACCTAGACATGTTTTCCTTGAATATATGTACCCTGATTTATTAATGTCATCCCATTACCATTAATAAAAATTCATTTTAAAAAAAAAATAAAATAAAGTACAAGTAAATTTAAATCAACAAACTGACCAGTATTTCAATGGGAACTATACTCCTCTCACTGACCACCAATGAAAGAGGTGCCCTTCCGGAAGTGCGGCGGGGGCAGATAAATGGCCTCGGGGCCGCATGCGGCCCGCAGGCCGTAGTTTGGGGACCCCTGCCTTAGACTATACTTTTTTTTTTTTTTTTTTTCATTTTTCTGAAGCTGGAAACAGGGAGAGACAGTCAGACAGACTCCCGTATGCGCCCGACCGGGATCCACCCGGCACGCCCACCATGGGGTGACGCTCTGCCCACCAGGGGGCGATGCTCTGCCCATCCTGGGCGTCACCATGTTGCGACCAGAGCCACTCTAGCGCCTGAGGCAGAGGCCACAGAGCCATCCCCAGTGCCCGGGCCATCTTTGCTCCAATGGAGCCTTGGCTGCGGGAGGCGAAGAGAGAGACAGAGAGGAAGGCGCGGCGGAGGGGTGGAGAAGCAAATGGGCGCTTCTCCTGTGTGCCCTGGCCGGGAATCGAACCCGGGTCCTCCGCACGCTAGGCCGACGCTCTACCGCTGAGCCAACCGGCCAGGGCTAGACTATACTTTTTTAATTAGAGGAACTATTTTTCAGGAATTTTAGGAAACAAGGCTTTTAGGAAACAATCAGCTTTCTGGTGGCTCAGAGTCATAGGGATTGAACATTAGGCTTCTGAAGCCTTTAATTCCTCTCTTAATTTTTCCATTGATTTGAGAGAGAAGCATCAAATCATTGTTTCATTTAGTTGCTCCCCTCTGTTGTGCACACACTGGTCGGTTCTCCTACGTGCCCTGACCGTGGCCTCAGCATGCTGGGGCGATGCTGTATCAACTGTGCCACCGGCCAGGGCTATTTTTTTTTTTTAATTTGGAAAGCAGTCTTGGTCCAGCTACAAGTGAGCCATTTAATGGAATTAACATTGTTGGCTTTATTTTATATGATTTTAAAAAATGACTGCTTTCTTATGCTTTAAATTCCTATTTTAATTCTTCTTTTACCTTTTAAATTCTTTCATTGCTCTAATTTTGTTTTAATATATTTTAGTATTTTTTAGTGTCCGAGGATTGTCTTTAGTATCAAATCTAGAACTCTGGCATTTGGAAAACTTGGTCATTAAGACTTTTATTTTATGTAGCCCTGGCCGGTTGGCTCAGTGGTAGAGCGTCAGCCTGGCGTGTAGAGGTCCCGGATTCGATTCCTGGCCAGGGCACACAGGAGAAGCGCCCATCTGCTTCTCCACCCCTCCCCCTCTCCTTCCTCTCTGTCTCTCTCTTCCCCTCCCGCTGCCGAGGCTCCATTGGAGCAAAGATGGCCCGGGCGCTGGGGATGGCTCCTCGGCCTCTGCCCCAGGCGCTAGAGTGGCTCTGGTCGCAACAGAGCGACCCCCAGGAGAGACAGAGCATCGCCCCCTGGTGGGCATACTGGGTGGGTCCCGGTCAGGTGCATGTGGGAGTCTGTCTGACTGCCTTCCCATTTCCAACTTCAGAAAAATACAAAAAAAAAAAAGAAAAAAAAAGAAAGAAATGATTATATTAAACAAGCACTGCAGGAAAATTTGATAAACTCAAATTCTGAGTTTATCAACTAATGAGTATCTTGTTATATTTTTGTGAAAATTTCTACACAAAAATATAAGCTGGCTTACATGAACTGGTATGTTAATTAGTTCAAGCACTGTCAGGAAATAGCAATGCTTATCATGGTCCAAGTCAGAGCTAAAATATATCCAAGAAGGTATGCTATACTAGAAAAGATAAGAGAAATTTTAGGAGTCTCCATAGCAGAAGAATTTCAAAGTTTGCTAACGTTTCAAGTGAGCAATAATAATATGTAGGGTCTCCATGCCTTAAGCAAGCAAGAATAACATGCAGTCTTTACTGTCTTTTTCTCAAAATGATTCCATCCAAAAATCAACAGATGAGCTAGCTATACAGGCAAGTATTTGTGTTGGGGGAGAGGGGTGGGTTGAGTGGAAGCAGTAGTATTTGCTTAGTAGAAAGTCAAACATCCTGAAAAGAGAAGGGCATGATGAAAAGGGGAGGAGCTTGATCTAATAAATAAATAAATTTACTTTATATTTTTTATTGAATGATTTTAGAGAGACAGAGGAAGGGAGGGAGAGAGAAAGTAAGAGAGAGGGAAGGAGAGGGAGGGAAGGGCAAAAGGAAAAAGGGGAGAGGAGAAAGGGAAGAGAAGGAGGGGGAGGGGAAAGGGGAGAAAGGAGGAGGGGGAAAATGGGGGACAGGAAGGGAGAGAGTGGGAGGGGGAGAAGGGGGCAGAGGGAGAGGGAGAGGGAGAGTGGGAGGGGGCGAAGGGGACCATAAGGGGGAGGGGAAAGGGGAAGAGACAGAGAAAAGTATTCATCTGTTGTTCCACTTAGTTGTATACTCAATGGTCACTTCCTGTATGTGCCCCGACCAGGGATTGAACTTGCAACCTTGGTGTTTCAGGACCATACTCTAACTAACTAAGCTAATTTGCCAGGGCCAATAAGTAAATATATTAAACAGAATTGGGGCAATGTTTCTCACTGATAATGAAGGAAGTCAGAACTAAAAAAAGGGGAAAAAAACTAGTATGAACCTGTGGTGTTGGACTAACTTGGTATAAACTCATCATGATTTAAAAAATAAAAAAAAAAAAAAAATATATATATATAGGCCCTGGCTGGTGACTCAGTGGATGGAGCGTCAGCCCGGCATATGGATGTCTTGGGTTCAATTCCTGGTTAGGGCACACAGGAGAGGCAATCATCCCCCCCCCCCCCCCCGTCCCCTTCCATAGCCAGTGGTTTGTTTGGTTTGAGCATGGTCCTGGGTGCTGAGGATAGCTTTGTTGGAATGTGGGCTCAGGCACTAAAAATAGCTCAGTACTCAAGCACTGGCCCTAAACAGGGTTGCTGGGTGGATCCTGTCAGGGCATGTGTGGCAGTCTGCCTCACCATCTCCCCTCCTTTCACCTAAAAAAAGAATATATATATATATATAATATATATATTATATATATATATTATAATATATATATTATAATATATATATATAATATATATATTATATATATATAATATATATATATTATATATATATAATATATATATATATAATATATATATATATCTGTATCTATGTGTATATCCCCCCCCCCCACAAATACAGTTGTAAACATGTTTGTAAGTACATAAATTATGAGCACACATACATAAAATACAGTTTCCAGCTCTGTCCATTGAGAGGGTGACCAGGAGTAGCAAAATCCTTATAGCAATAAATATATTGCCAGATCTTGGCTTCTAAATGCCACTACAAAGGACCCAGATACTTTGAGAAATAGCCAGTTCTACAGTTAAAGGGAAAGTACAAGACTGGAATGCCATGTGTCAGAAAGGAAAGTCTTAAAGAATAATGGGGGGAGAGGTATGTCAAAAGGATTAACAAGCCAGATTGAAGAGACTTCCAAATCTTAGACAATTTGAACCTCATCTCATAACTGATAATATCCACAGTAACCAAATATAACCCATTCAGTAAAAAAAAATTCATGACTTCATATTGATACAGAAATGTATGAAAAGAGAAAGCTTTTCCTTATATTATAATGCCAACTAATAAAATGTAGAAGGAATGACAAAATACCATGTGGCAACAATTAATCATAGTGATGATTCAGGCAGAAATTATCAATGGGTGTTAAAACGAGTAGGTAAAAGTTTGATGAGGTAAGAAGTTTACATAGTATTTACAAAGTACTTATTATAAAGGGTAAAAGAACTTTATAGTGAAGAAACATGATAGCTATCACCTTCATCAAGTGACTACCAGTAATGAGACAAACTGAAACTGTGCACCATTTAATATGATGCACTGAGAAAAAAGCATTCCTTTTCCTATACATACATATTCTGAGTATGTTTAACCTTTTGAGTGGTACAAATGTTCATGTACATCCTCGTGCCTCCTGACCATCCAGAGTACGACCACACATGTACGTCTTTAAACTCTGAGCTGGAGCAGTAAATGTAGTATGTTCTTCTTGTTTACATAAATTGGTTATCAAACAAACATGATTTTAAGTTAATAAAACTGGAACTGGGCCTTGGCTGGTTGGCTCAGCAGTACAGCGTCGACCTGGCGTGTGAAAGTACCAGGTTTGATTCCTGTCCAGGGCACACAGAAGAAGTGCCCATCTGCTTCTCCACCCTTCCCCTTTCCTTTCTCTCTATCTCTCTCTTCCCCTCCCGCAGCTAAGGCTACAGTGGAACAAAGTTGGCCTGGGCGCTGAGGACAGCTCCATGGTCTCCGCCTCAGGTGCTAGAATGGCTCCAATTGTGTGGAGCAATGCCCCCGAGAGGCTGAGCATCGCCCCCTGGTGGGCATGCCGAGTGGATCCCGGTCAGGGGCATGCAGGAGTCTGTCTGCCCTCACCCCCTCCCACTCTCCCCCCCCCCCCGCCCCCGCTTCTTACTTGGAAAAATACAAAAAACTGGAACTGGAACTAATTTCATTATTTGAAAAAAAACTCCCGGGGATCAGAGAACATGAAAAAAACTCACTACTCAAAGGGTTAAAAACAACATGCACATTTAAAAAGACATTTGTTTCTCATTATACAAAGAGTCCCATCTAACATTAAAACTTTTGAATTTAAATACAGTAGTTTCCCCTTATGTGCATGGATAAGGCCCCCAGTAGATGGTTCCAAGACCGCCAATAGATGCCTGAAACTGCAGATAAATCTAAATCCTGTATGTACTAAGTTCTTTCCTAAACATACATACCCCTGACAAATCTAATTTATAAATCAGGCACAGTAAGTGAGTAAACAATAAACAATAATAAAACAGAACTATTATAACTATAATAAAAGTTGTATGAATGTGGTCACTGGTTTCAGGAGATCCCTTGCTCAAGTCTCTATATAGGCTCAATACTTTCTATCACAACATACTGTCAACAACTGGAACATATTTTCTGTCATGTCTGCCACCCACAAATTTAATGCCTTTTCCACTGTAACTAAGCAGTTACACACTGTGGCCGTAACTTCTGCAGTTTTTTTTCTTCACAATTTCGTGGATAGAAGATTAGTTCTTACTGTAGAACTTAGGAACCTCAAAATAAGATTTTTTTCTCCTTATTAAGTCGATAACTTTCATGTTTTCATTTAAGGGAAGTACTTTATGGTTTCACTTGGGCATATCTGAATTGCCAGCATGACTGACTATTCTTGTGCTTTGGGGCCATTATTAAGTGAAGTAAAGGTTACTTGAAATATGAGCACTGTGATACCATGACAGGCGATCTGATAAGGGGAATGGCTACGAGGTGATTAAAGGGGCAGGGAGCATATACATGTGCATATACTAGACAAAGGGACGATTCATGTCCAGGGCTTGATGGATTGGGAGGTGTGAGATTTCATCATGCCACTCAGAATAGTGCGCAACTTAAAGTTTATGAATTATTTATTTCTGGAACTACCTATTTAGTATTTTCAGACCTCTGTTGACCATCAGTAACTGAAATCGCAGAAAGTAAAACCACAGATAAGGAGGAGCAGGACTACTGTAAAGTGTGAGAAGCACTGCTATATAGTAAGAAAATATAACAAAGTTCATTAGAAAGAACAAGATTATTTAAAATTTAAAACCAAAGGAGTAAAGTATATACTTGGCTTTAAAACAGGAATAATAATAACAAATCTTTTAAGGGCTTTCAAAGCTTACCTTAAATTTATACTTTGTACTACGCCTGAGGTTTTTCACTGTGTAAGACAGATCTTCTCCATCATATTTTGGCTTAAACCCATATCCCTGCAAAGGGAAAACAAATCTTCAATAGATGTCTAACAGAGAAAATGGGAATAATGAATACGTGAAAAGACCCAGCTTTTCCTCATCTTTTATTATGTGCTATGTGATCAATGCTCTGTAGAGTGTAATTTTCATGTGGATACTTCTAACTTGACTGGACAGATGCAGAAATGCTACTAACATATGTAGAAGGATGAAGGAGACCACTTATTTTCAGTAAAAACAGTAGCCAAGAGAAGATTTTTGTGTTAAGGGAAGAGTCAGAGCCAATGGTTAACTACTATTAGTAAGTTTATCTCGAGAACTAATTAAAACTTTCCAGACACATGTTTTAAGAGCTAAACACAACTATAATTAACATAGTTAAGTTGCCCTAAACATAGAGTTGAGTTTAGGTGAATTAAATGATCAATCAGTTGGAATGTCACTTAGGTTTGGGATTGCTATTTACAGCTCCACTGACAATGCTTCATTACTTTCCTGGTGCTATTTTTAAAGTTTTAAAAAACAAATATAATTCATGTACCATAAAATACACATTTTAAAGAATAAAATTCAATGGTTTATAGTGTATTCAAAAGGTTGTATAACCATCACTTAATTCCTAATTCCAAAATAAAGCCTATACTTATTTTTTGGTTAGCAGTTACTTCCCCTCTTTTCTCATTCACTAATTTACTTTCTGTCTCTAAGGATTTACCTGTATCAATATGAATGAAATAACATAATATGTGGTTTTTTGTGACTGAATTCTTTCACTTATGAAACAATGTTTTCAAGGTTCATTCATGTTGTGGCATGTGTCAATACTTCATTCCTTTAAACAGCGGAATGATAGTCCATGGGACAGCTCAATCACACTTTGTTTATCCATTTAGCAGTTGATGGACATTTGAATTGTTTCCACAGTCTGATTGTTATGAATGATGCTGCTATGAACACTTGTGTACAAATTTTTGTATAAACATGTGCTTTCAATTCTCCTAGATATATACCTAGGAGTAAACCAATGCTATTTTTGATTTTTATTGGTTCAAAGTAGCTCTAAAAAGCTATGAACTATATAGAACTAATAAAAGACATTCTAACTCTTGATCAGCTCGGTTCTAGCTCACAGAAGATGAGCCACTGTAACTAGATTTAGGTTTCACGAGGGAATCTCATGTGAGCCTCTTTAAAACTTCAGCACTTGGGTAAGCAGTGTATAAAGACAAGTGGAGAAGGCAGAGATAATATTCCCTTATCTTTCAGAGTAGAGGCTGCAATGATGTTCCCCTTCTCTTTATTTCCCCCCAAACATATATATTTAACAAACAGTCCATGTTGTTCCCAGGCACAAACATACATACAAACACATAAAAAATAAAACTCATTCCTATACATCAAAAAAACTAAAGACTGAGTTCTCTCTCACTCCCAATCCCTCCCTGACAATAGCCAACCAAGGATTTGAAAGATTTGGAGAAGGATCTAAGTAGTGTGTCAGTATGTATTACACTGCTCACAAAAATTAGGGGATATTTCAAAATGAGTATGAAGTGATGAAATATCCCCTAATTCCTGTAAGCAGTATATATTAGGATTAATATCATACTGAAATGTTTTAAATACTCTATTTAAAATACAGATTCATACTCACTGAAGTTTCTTCCTCCATCTCTAAAATGTAAGAAATTCCTTCATCTGATGGTGTTCCTGAAGGTTTACTCCATTGTAAGGATAACCAAGTAACCCCAGCCTTAGTTAATACGGGGCTTGCTGGCATAGAAGGGGCACAGCCTGAGGTGTAATATAAAACTTCTTCACTAAAACCACTGTTGAAACAAATGGTTATTTTTAAGAAGGAATGAAAAAGTGGTATTTATAGCTAAAGCACTAATTTTTGATAAACACTTTTGGAGAAAATGACAATTTTTGATAACTATCTTGAATTTTATAATATCTTATGTTAATCAAATCAGAAAACTAAAAGTAAATTAGCATTCTTTTAAAACTGCAGTTTACGTAACTAACACATTCTCTTATAGCTTTTAACACAACTATATCAACAAAATGATAACTTAAAAGCAGAATTTTAGCAGATAATTTGGACTGTGAATAATTTATACAAATGAAGTTGGGTAATCTAAAATATCTTCTTTAAAATGTATCTTACCTTGTACCATACTCATTTTTGGCCGACAGTCTAAATTTACAACCCATTGCTGGTGACAGTTTCGTTATTTTAAATTGCTTCTGTGAGCCGATGTAACACTGACAAAATTCTCCATTTCCTTTTCCCTGAAAGAAATAGCTAATTATTATATATTGTGTACATTACTATAAAAAGATAAGTCCACATTAATTCCTACTTGACAGACAGTAATATATTAACTAATATACATTAAAAGTCATCTTGTTACATGCATGTCATGGATCTCAAGAGAAAGTTGATCATAACATATCTTTTACATGATACTAACTGTTCATTAAATGCAGAATTCAAAAACTCATGAATAAATATCTTTGTATAGCTTCTTGAACTAAGTACCCTGTTTTAGCCAACACCAAACCTTGGTTTTAGTAAAAGAAACGGCAGGTATGGATCCCACAATCTCTGTGGGAGGAGTGGCAGTGGTGGGAGCAGGGTGATCTTTGATGCGTACAACTGTTGGTGCTCCTCAGTCAATATAAAGTTCTATGCAAACAGTTTTAAGAAAATGTCCCCACCCACTCCCAGAACTCCACCTAGACAGCTGCTAAGCTTCTTTACAATAATGATTTTTAAAGTTACTACTGCCTAGATTTAACACAGAAAATGTATAGGCAGAGAGAAAAGCCCAATTACAGGCACTAAAATTGCAGAGAAAACTCTGCAGGTTGGGGAAACTAGAGTTTTAGAAATTTAGGGTGCTACATAAATCTAGTTTCTCATCTCTACCCATTTTTGCTTACTGTGTCAGTAGAGGTAAAGGGTGGTTAAAGTAACTTCTGCTTCAAAGAAAACCTTTAGTCTGTAACAGGCTGCTTTACTGAACTCCCTTGTCAGTTTTAAGTATTAGTTGATTCTACTAAGTTGTCTAAAAAGAAAGTCACATTTTCTCTAATTATCATTTTGCCCCCTAGGCAAGCCACGATGGCTGTACCTCATTTTGGTTCCCAATCATACTGCAGAATATAACTTCCTGAATAATGTTAAATAAAGGTGGGGATAACTGGTAACTTTTACTTGTCTCTGCTTTGACCAGAAATCCTTTCATTGTTTAGTGATGGTGCTTTGCTTAATATAAAAATAACAATCAAAACAGGAAATACCTTTCAATTCCTAATTTGTTTTGAATTTTAATTAGAATGGGTGCTAAATTTTACCAAATATTTTCATAATTTATCAAGATGATATGGTTTTTCTTTTAAATTACCATCATATAGTGATAGGTTTCCTATTCTAAATTCTCTTAAAACTTTTGGAATAAAACCCATTTTGCTGGGCCTCATTACTCTTAACGCATTGCTGAGTTCCCAAATTATCAATGCACTTTATACTCTCTCAGGCCCCTCCTATTATTATATTCGCGGTGGTGTGGCCAGATAAACAGAGTACTAAACAGTAAAGCCCAGTGTGCCTGCTGTGGTAGGCTGAATGATGGCTCCCAAAGATATCCAGGTCCTAATACCTAAAACCTGCAAATGTTTCCTTACATGGTAACAGCGACTGTACAGGTGTGACTAAGTTAAAGTCTCTGAGATGGAAAGATTACCCTGGTCATCTGGACAGGCCCTAAATAGAACTAGAAGTATCCTTTTTAGAGCGAGGCAAGGGACTTGGAAGATAGAGGAGGAAAAAGACAATGTGGTAATGGCAGCAGGGGGAGTAAAGGCATCTGATGTAGCCATTAACCAAGTAGCAAGATGAGCCTCCAGAAGTTGGAAAAGGCTAAGCAATGGATTTTCCTCCAGAGCCTCTGGAGGAAGCATGGCCATGGTGACATCTTTTTCTTTGACTCAGTGAAAGCCATTTAAGATTTTTGGCTTCTAGAACTGTTAAGAGAATAAATGTGCATTGTGTTAAGCCACCAGGTTTGTGGTAATTTGTTAAAATGAGCATAGTAAATAAATATGCTTGCCTTTAATAGGCTGATATAAAAAAATGATTCTTTAATCAAAGTAATTATCCAAGTGACAGCTTGATGATGGTTTAGCTGGAAAAAGAAAACAAAAACAAAAACAAAAAAACACAGGGAAGTCCAGTCAGTAATATTTTCTAAGAATACAATCAATTCACTCAGGCATTACACAAGATCATTTATGTTTTTAAAGAGAAAATATTCAACTATTAAACAAAATGTTATTTCTGCCTGAGGATATGCACACAATTTTAGCCAAATTTAAAGATTCAATTTACTTACCTCATCCCATTCTAAAATAAAGCTTTGGATTTTAGAACCATTGTCACTAGGTGTCTAAAACAAACAAAACGAGTACAAATTAGTACTTTTGTAAAAGATACTGTGATGATCTGATCTAAGGAATCTCACTGTTGCAGATAATCTCCATGACTTAGCCCTAGAAAAAGTTGCATAGAAAATACAGAAATAAGGCCCTGGCCTGTTGGCTCCAGGGATAGAGTGTTGGCCAGGTGTGTGGACGTACCAGGTTCCATCCCCAGGCAGGGCACATATGAGAAGTGGCCATCTGTTTCTATCTCTCCCCTCTCCCACTTCTCTTCATCTTCCCCCGCCCCCTTGCAGCCATTGGCTGGGTTGATCTGAGTGAGTGCAGGCCCCAAGTGCTGAAGATAGCTCGGTTGGTCCAAGAGTCGGCCTCAGGTGCTGAGGACAGCTCAGTTGATTTGAGCATTAGCCCCAGACAGGGGTTGCCGGGTGCATCCGGTTGGGGTACATGCGGGAGTCTATCTCTTCTCCTCTCAATTAAAAAAACAAACAAACAAACAGAAATATAGCCCTAGAAAATTTACACAGAAAGTTCAGCAACATGTATTGTATACCCATAATCCTTTTAAATGCAAGAACAAAGCAAAAAGTTATTCAAGTTTTTCTAAATATTGAACTGTCTTTGTGAGCAAGAACTCTTAACTTTCAAAATGCTTTAAAAAATCATTTTGTCTTTTATCAGGTATATAGTAAGAACTGTCAATTATAAATCAATCTCTTTTGCTACAGTTACATATAGTAAGAAAACCCAATATAGAAGTATTATTTTAAGATATAAGAAACAAATGCTTATTTAATATATGTAAAGAGCAAGAAAAAGAGCAAGAGCAAGTTTGTCTCCAAAAATAACTGAAATTTAGTATTACGGGGGAAAAAAAGGGAAATAAATGTCCAGTTGGAAATACTCGAGAGAATATTATTACCTTCCACTGCAAAGTGAGTGAATTTTTGGTCCGATTGGCTATCCGTGGTGGATTAGGGATGTCAGGTTCACAGCTCAAGGTGGTAAAGCTTTCAGTTTCTGAGGGAGCTCCCTTTATAGAATTGTATTCTGCCTGGACTCTATGGTGATAAAATAAATAGTTTTATCCTGCAAAATCATTGTATCTGGCCTTTCAATAGCATCACCTTTAAGTACTTGCAAGTTAGTAAGCTGCCCTCTAAATGTTCTATTAAGAAAATAATCATATTAGAAGGGTGGTCCTTATAAAGACAAAAAGGATAGACCAGTGGTTTTCCCCTTTTTTTGACTGCTACTCAAAGTAAAAAATACATTTTATGACACAACTGTCTCTGTGCAATATGTATTTACACACAGGCACACAAACACTACTGAGTGAGCACATGTGGGAAATGAGTATCCTGAAACAATATCCTTAACTAGAGTAGTATAGAGATACTTTTCTATTCCATTTGAATCCATTTTATTTTTTTAAAATGCTGAATGTACTCTACACAAAACTAATTACACGGTCCAATAATGGTTGCAATCCATAGTTTAAAATATACTAGGCTGGACAATACATTGGGTTTATCCATAGGAAGTATAATTGAAAATTTATTTTAATAGTTTAATAGGAATAATCCTAACCTCAAATGTTGTTTTTCAAAATGAAGATTACTAAATGTATTATACTCAGTCCCAACCAGGAAGTCTTTAGTCTATAAAAGTGATTAAATGTATTATACTCAGTCCCAACCAGGGAAGTCTTTAGTCTACAAAATTTTCATAAATTACAATGAAAGATCTACACAGAGCAAAATAGTAAGGTATCCCCAATTAAATTATATAAGAGTTTTGATATCTCAAACTCTTTCTGAAAGAGAATGTAGTAAAAATACATTAGTGTAAGCCAAATATTATTTATGATTCTGTTTTGTAAAAATTTCAAAAGCTGGGACAATTTTCTATTGCTAAACTAGATATTGTAGGCATATTGTACATATTATCTGTATATTCATTCTAATCCCTAGGTCCCACAAACTGGGTGATTAACCCTGCAATATAACAGCTGACTGAAAATGTTTTACTTCTGGGGGACACTGTTAATAACTACACCAAAAGAAAAACCAAATTCCATATTTTTAAATACAAAGTTAAATAAGTTATTTATATTCTAGACTTTTAATAAAATGATTAAAAATAAAATACTTATGCTATATCACAGAAAAGCAACATGTAAGAGTTCCTTACTTTGCATGGTATTCCGTAGCTGGTTTGAGATCATTTAAAGTGACACTTGTTTCTTCTCCTCTGAGGAATAAAAGGTAATATTTCATGGTCTAATAAATAAAGCATTTTGAAGGTTATGCTTTATAAACTCTACAGGCAATTTACAAAATTATACTGCTTCTTACTTTACGAACTGACTATATTCAAATTCCACTAAAATGGAATTTGTCTAATTAGGATATGTGCCCAAAAGTATGCATCTGCACACCACTTTAAAACAAATAGGTGTGGTAAGAAATCAAGAAATGGGACCATTTTATATTATTTAAAAATCCACTTTGCATATAGTTAAAATGCAAAATAACACATACAATACAGAAATCAAAACTACCAAATTTTTACAAGGAGTCTGCCACTATTGCATTTTATTAGAACATAACATGGAACTTTATTTAAACTGTTACAGTTTAATGAGTAGATAAAGTTACCATAATTTATAGTAAAGCATTTCCAATGGCAATTACTACATTTTTAAATACTAGATTCATCTTTTAAACTAATCATTTCATAGAATTATTATTTGGTATATAGTCAACAAACCAGTCTATTTTCTATTTCTTTTTCTTTTTTTCTTAATCATTGTTCTCCATTCCAATTCCTTCATCCAAGTTTCTCTTTCCTCTATGGGCTTCTGTAACCCTTTCTCCTCTCTCCCTGCTTCCTAGCTATCTGTTTTTTAGATTAAAGCCAGAAAATATGAGAAAGAAAACATGTCTCATTGGTGAAAATAAACTTGAATGAACTGGCAGTTGCAGTAGCATCCTCAGAGAGACCTTAATTGGTACAGGGTGAAGGAAGTGACTAATACTCCTCTTGTGCTCTCTGGTCAGACTGCAAATGGACATAAATCCTCTTAACAAGCAACCATGGCTAATTAGAAATGACCATTAACATATAAATACCCTTTATGTTGATGGTCCTCTATCCCCTATTTATTGTACAGGTAGGTTTGTCTCTTTTAAGAAAAATGAATAAATATAAGGAAGTCTCAAAGAGATAAGGAGATAGGACATTTTTATAACCTTATGTTACTAGGTGATACAGTCACTTGGAAGTTTCAATTCCCTTCCCTATACTGGCTATTTTTTGAATAAAGATACCAAGAAGGCTGATGGGTCCAGTGTTCTGTGTTAATTATGATCATTTGATGACTAACCACCTTGTTTACAATCTTCCTGGTGCTTAAATTGTATCTAATAATCAACTTTATTCTGTATTTTTTTATTAGAATAAGCAATGTCTATATGAATAAGGACAGAAAGATAATTTATTTTACAACTGTCAATCATAAATGTCACCATGTTAGCCACTGCCTCTAAGGCTACTTGGTGTATAATACACTTTTGAACCAAGGAAAGAGACTATGGTAGGTTTAACAAAGCAACATATAAATGAGAAATAATAGTATTAAATTCATTTTACAACAGGACATGAACTTGTAAATATAAGAATTAAGTCGAACTCTTCAGAGGAGCAATACCATATTGCATGAATTCATAATCAAAGAGTTCTCCATTTCTGGTTCTGGCTTCTACACATTATACTTTATATTTATGCCTCAGGAATATGTGAATAGTGAAATATCTGTGGGGAGCCTACTGAAAAATACAAAAGCTCAATGTGGCCAGTGAAAACAATTATTCCAAGGGCATGTAGAAATGTGTACCAGCTGACATCTAGAATATAAACATTGAAATCACTATAACTGATCAATTTATAGTTCAAAATAAAAGCATGAAGAGAGAAAAAGTAGAACAAAATTAGTATTAAGCTCTTTATGATAAATCATTAACCTGCATAATGAGTGGGAGTAAAACATAAATACCTACACATAGACACTTTTGTATTTCCCATCTTTTCCAGTACTCGAGACCAAAATTTCATAACCATAAAACTCTGGTATAGTAGTCTCATCTCTTTCGCCATTAATAAAGCTGGAAGGTGGGGACCAGGTAAGTACGATTGTCCTTGCCTGGATGTCTGAGGCCTGCAAAAATACAACATTCAAAAGCTCTGTTGAACAACTGTAACATGTATAATGAACAGTGAAAAATCTAACGAGGTTTCAAAATTAAATAAAATATATCTATCTACTTATATACAATGGGTCACAAATAGAAACCTGTCCATTTGTAGATGAGATATAATTTGATCTGAACTGTTGAATGGGTTAAACAAAAATTTAAAGACATTTGAACCATTCAAAATTATTAGTGTAAACACAGTCAAAAGAAAGAATGGGAGAAAAAAGTTCACTTGTAACATTGGAAAGGGTTCATTTCTCCAACTTACAAAGTATCTTACTATAAGAAAGACAAAAAAAAAAAAAAAAAACTCAAGAGAAAAATGAGGAAAGGACACAGACTCCAAAGACACATAAATATAAATGGGTAATATATGAAATGATGTGTAACTATATCCACAACTAAATATATGTAAATTAAAACAAGATACCACTTTTTTAACCTTCAACATATGAGAATATACAATATAACTATTGTATATCCTATTTTATGGAAGAAACAGATTTAGAAAGGTTAAGTGACTTGTCCCAGGTCACTTAACTCCTAAGTGTGCAGCTGAGGCTAAGACTAGCTTCCACACCCTACATTTGAGTCATATGATTAAGCTTTTCTTCTTTTCTTTCTTTCGTTTCTGGTTCCTCAAATGTGCCACGTTCCAATCATTTTAAATGCTGGTTTCAGTCCTTTTTAAATGCTGGTTAATGTTTGCAAAACTGTCTTCACGCCCTCTCTACAGTACCCAGCTACTACTTTTTTCTTTTTATATTTCAGTTCCATCCTTCTTCCCTAGGAAACTTTAACATTACAATCAAAGTCTTAGTCCCCTTTTATATATTCTTATAGCACTGTATCTCTTTGTTCTGACACTTTACAGATATAATTTTACATTTACTGCACAATGCTTACTCTACTAAGTTCTGAAGGCAGAGGCCATGTCTGCCTTTTGTTTCCAATTCTATCGCCAGCTTCTTAACACAGTATCTGACATTTTGTAAATGGTCACATATTTATGAAATGACTAAGTGAATAAATACAATTTGGTATTCTAAATGAACTAGAGCATGCAAAAACAACCACAAAAAAACAATAAAAAATCCTGACCTAGACTTCACAGCTTATGTAAATCTAATTTAAAAAGGCACAGCTGTAAAACTGTAAAAACAAGTATAACAAAACAAAACCATCAGCATTACCGGTACTTTACGTTTTATGACACAGAACTACTGTTTTATTAAGTTACCTCTTTATCATAATATTGGGCAAGAAATTCTTTAAAAAATTGTTTCAAGCTTTATATGCCTAAAAAAATTATACTTTTAATATTATATAGTATAACAAGTAAATCCTGCTAGTATTAGTTATTATATCATTCAAATAATTCTATTAAGGCGATCAAATTCCTTTTTTAGTCGTGATATAATCTGTATATATATAGATCTTGAAAGAATAATGCCTGAATTTCGATGTCAGCTTCAATTATACTTATTAAACCTACTCTTTCCTTATCTGTAAAACAGGAAAAATAGTAGAGAATTGTTGCAAAAATTAAAGGAAGTAATGCATATATATATTCAAAGTACTTTGGATAGAGTCTGACACTAGAAAGTTTGTGTTCGCTATTATAAAATAATTCTGTATATATATTTTTATGTTTATTTATTGACCTTGCAGGGGGGGGGGGAGGAGAGCGAGAGAAAGACAGGAAGACTGATCTGTTCCTGTAGGTGCCCTGACCAGTGATCAAACCGGCAACCTCTACGCTTTGAGATGATGCTCCGAGTTAGCTGGCCAGGGCTAAATCTGTATATGTTTACATTGATTTACATGTATATGCTCAATTTTTAAAAGAGAACAAATTAGAATGAGACATAACTAGAGAATCCAAATTTATTATTCAGGATTGTCAGAAGAAATAGGACCAGAAAAAAAAAGCATAAACTAAAATCTTGGACATTACTCATAGCCACATTTTTTTCTGATATATCACCTTCGGCAAGAGAAACCAACAAACAAAAATAAACAAATGAGACTACGTCAAACTAAAAAGTTTTCCACAGCAAGAGGAACCATCAACAAATGAAAAGACAACCCACTGAATGACATATTTGATAAATCTGACAAGGGCTTAATATCCCAAATTTATAAAGAACATATAAAACTCAACATGAAAAAAAACCAATCCATTAAAAATGGGCAAGGGCCCTGGCCGGTTGGCTCAGCGGTAGAGCATCAGCCTAGCGTGCGGAGGACCCGGGTTCGATTCTCGGCCAGGGCACACAGGAGAAGCACCCATTTGCTTCTCCACCCTCCGCTGCGCTTTCCTCTCTGTCTCTCTTTTCCCCTCCCGCAGCCAAGGCTCCATTGGAGCAAACATGGCCCGGGCGCTGGGGATGGCTCTGTGGCCTCTGCCTCAGGCGCTAGAGTGGCTCTGGTCGCAACATGGCGACTCCCAGGAGGGGCAGAGCATCGCCCCCTGGTGGGCAGAGCGTTGCCCCATGGTGGGCGTGCCGGGTGGATCCCGGTCGGGCGCATGCGGGAGTCTGTCTGACTGTCTCTCCCTGTTTCCAGCTTCAGAAAAATGAAAAAAAAAAAAAAAAAAAAGGGGCAAGGACCTGAATAGACAATTCTCCAAAAAGGACCAAGGACACAGAGATGGCCAATAGCCACATGAAAATGTTCAATGTCACTAATCATCAGAGAAATACAAATTAAAACCACAATGAGATATCACCTCACACCTGTCAGAATGGCTATCATCAATAAATGAATAAATAAGTATTGGAGAGGATGTGGAGAAAGGGAACCCTTCTGCACTGCTGGTGAGAATGCAGACTGGTGCAGCCACTGTGGAAAGCAGTAAGGAGTTACTTCAAAAAAATAAAAATGTAACTGCTTTATGACTCAGCAATTCCACTTCTGGGAATTTATCCAAAGAAACCTGAAGGACTAATCCGAAAGAATAAATGCACCCCTGTGTTCAATGAAGTATTATTTACAATAGCCAAGATCTGGAAGCAGCTCAAGTGTCCATCAGTACATGAGTAGGTAAAAAAAAAAGGCAGCGGTACATTTACACAATGGAATACTACTTGGCCATAAAAAAGGAGGAAATCTTATCCTTTGGGACAGCATGGATGGACCTGGAGAGCGTTATGCTAAGTGAAATAAGCCAGTCTGAGAAAGACAGGTACCATATGATTTCACTCATACATGGAATCTAATTAACAAAATAAACAAGCAAAACAGAGACTTATTGATAGAGAGCAGGCTGACAGCTGTCAGGTAGGGTGTTGGGGAGACAAGGAACTAAGTATAAAAAAAAGAAAAAATTCATGGACATGAACAACAGTGACTGTAGGGGTTGTGGAGAGGAGGGTATGGGGCGGGGATAAATGGTGATAGATGGAAACTTGACGGGGTAAACACAATAAATCTGTGTATATTTACACTGATGTGTACAGAGGATGTGTTCTAGAATTGTGCACCTGAAATCTAATTGTGCACTGAAACCTAATAATTGTGTTACCAGTGTCACCCCAATAAATTCAATGAGAAGGAAAAAAATAAGAAAAAAAAAGAAATAGGACAATAGTAGCCTACTAAATTTGTGAATGTCTTACTCAAACTTCCTAAAATGAGGTAAAAATAAAAGGTAACTGTAGCAATGGTGTTAAAAGTAACAACTTTTCTAATCTGTTCTAACAAAAATTAGAGCAAATTATTTTTTAGATAATTTAGCACGAAATATTTACCATAGATTTTTTTGGGGGATAAGCAGATCATTTTCTTTTGAAAACCAAATTACTTTTTATCAGTGTTAAATGAATGGCCTATCCTGGCTGAAAGGCCTACTGTCGTCTACTTCTTCCACCACATTCTGTACTATTTTTCCCTCCATTTTATTACACTCCAGTGATAATGGTCTATCTGGCAAAGTTGTCACGCTCTCCCTTTCCTATTCCTTCCAACTTTTGTGACTTTTCTAACTCTTCAGAGGCTCACATAAAAGCTTTCTTGATTGTTCTATTTACATAACTCCCACCTCCTCAGTAACTCATCACATTACCCTATTTCTGTAACAGCACTTTTTACACGCACATGTGACATATATATATATGTTTTATTTACTGGCATATAGTAAGGGCTCAATTCATATTTTGATTGGTTATCATGATGATAAATACCTTGATAGAATGGATAACTATGTAGCTCTTCAAAGAATAATGTAATAACAAAAAGACTGCTAAGAAATAACATAGTAAGAGAAAATAGTTTGCTACACAGAATAACAGGGTACAGTATAATCTTTTTACATAGTGACAAGAGAGCAAATTTATAGCTGGATGTATATATACAAATGAATTGAAATAGGACTAGAAGGAATCCCAAACTGTCAGGCATGATTAAATTGGAGGCGTGGGTAAAAAGATTTACTTTTATTCTGTTTCTGTACTACTTACACATTTTACTGTATTAATTATATAAAATACCCAGATTCAATCAGTCACTGGCACTTTTATTAGCTGCTCTTAAAATGCAGTGAAGTTATAATTCTTACAAAAAGCAGGAAAAAAAAAGATTAATAATCAGAACAATGATCATGGTATTTTAGTTTTTCCTTCTAGTCTTATCTAATTTTTGGTAAAGGTTTTTCTTCAAAAGGCTGTAATTGTGGTATTCACAGTTTGATCCCTAGCATTTTCCCTACAAAAGCACTGTTTAGTGTTTTTGCAGTCTTTCAAACCATATTTTTAAATTGCTATATCATTCTGTCCAGTAAAAACATTCCAATTTATCTATGCATGCCTTGTCCTATTTCTGTTAATATTAGTGCTGCAACATACATTTTTGTTTGTGTAGCTTTTTATTAAGAAACAGGACTGTACAGTTTCAGAGAAGTTTATATTTCTTTTGATTACTATTTAAGAACCCTTTGGGGTCTTAACAACTTTATGAGGACTTAACTGAATGTTAATTTTTTGTCACATCTGATGTAAATATTTTTCCTATTAAAACGACAGCCTTTATGTAGGCTAAAAATCATGCAGAAATTTACATGTAGCCAATTCTACTACCATATGTTTTTCTGATTTCTTCTATTACATCTACACTTATAAAAAAATTGAAGAATATTAACTTTCCTCTACAGTTTGATATTATTTAACTATTTATGCATCAGGAGTTAACTGGACATATTTTATATGCAAATCATGCAAATTTGTTTTAAAAAATTTGACAATTAGTTGTGCCCACATGCTTTATTAGCTCTTAGACTGAAAATGATTTTCAATGTCATTTAGCATATATTCAATCCTTATTTAAGAAATAAATTCTTGGTTGAACATTCTGCTTCACTGATAACATCTGTCTCCTTATGTCAAATCCATATTGACCCATTACTGACCTAATATCTTCCTTATATAGAATTAAGTTTTAAGTAAGGCCTGAATAAAAATATACCAAAATCTTATCTGAACACACTGAATATAAACAGAAAGAAAATACATGAAATACTTACCACTGGTTTGACAATGTTGGAAAGAAGTGCTTCAAAGGCTTTTGTTTCTTCATCTTTTTCTTAAAAAAAAAAAAATTGAAATTAAAGTGCGCTTAAATGCAATCATCTCACTCCCTCCACAATGTTTTCTGAAACTTAGTATTTGAGATATTTTTCTAGTTTTTATTTCTTAATTCACATTCAGCAGCTTGCACCTCTCCAGGATTTTTGTTTTAGTATCTATTTCTATTTTAATCATGATTACTAATTATAATACCAATATATATTTATCTAAACTAGCAAGTTTTTCTTACAGAAAGTATATTTTTATTCATACTTGTAAAAAATATTTGTTCCCTGCAAAGTTCTTACTTGCCAACCTCATTCTTCTTTCTTTTTTTTTCCAATTGATTTTAGATAAAGAAAGGAAGGGGGAGAGGGAGAAGAAGAGGGAGAGGAAGAGGAAAATGGAGAGAAGAAGAGGGAGGAAGGGAAGGAGGGAGGGAGGGGGAGATAGAGAGAGAGAGATAGAGGTACACTGATTTGTTGTTCCACTTATTTATGCATTCACTAGTTGTTTCTTGTATGTGCCCTGACCAGGGATCGAACCTGCAACCGTGGCATATCGAGACAAAGTTCTAATGAACTGGGCTACTCAGATAGGGCTGCCAATCTTATACCTCTTACTGACAAATTAACTATTTGTTTCATTAGATGCCTTAATTATTGTTCCCAAAATAGGAATATAATTGACCTGACCGTAACTTATAAGCCACTACTGATAGACTTGAAACTTATAACTCTTCTGAAACACCAGTGCTGAAAAAGAATGATCGAGAGGTCTCAAAAATATAAAAGAACATTTTTGTAGATATTAATCTAGCCTGGACCAGTTGGCTCAGTGGTAGAGCATCGGCCTGGCGTGCAGGAGTCCTGGGTTCGATTCTCAGCCAGGGCACACAGGAGAAGCGCCCATCTGCTTCTCCACCCCTCCCCCTCTCCTTCCTCTCTGTCTCTCTCTTCCCCTCCTGCAGCTGAGGCTCCATTGGAGCAAAGATGGCCCAGGCGCTGAGGATGGCTCTGTGGCCTCTGTCTCAGGCGCTAGGATGGCTCTGGATGCAATAGAGCGACGCCCCAGATGGGCAGAGCATCGCCCCCTGGTGGGCATGCCGGGTGGATCCCAGTCGGGCGCATGCGGGAGTCTGTCTGACTGCCTCCCTGTTTCCAGCTTCGGGAAAAAAAAAGCAAAAAAAAAAGGTGAAAAAAGGTATTAATCTAGAAGTGAGGAGCCCTTAAAACATTAAAACTTGTTGGTGAGAAGTGAAAATTTTAAAGAAAAGGAAGTAGCACCCAGAGTTCACATTGTGAAGTCACAGGTTAGGGAAAGAATCTAAGGAAAACATGAGGATTTTAAGAGAAAAGAACTTTTGAAGAAAGGAATGGAGAATACTCTACACTGACCAGAGAACAATTTTATTTTCATTTTCTGTTGCATGAGGTTTTAGAACTGTTTCTATATATTTCTGCATGGCTGATTCCAAATCTGAAATCCGTTTTTTGGTGCATGCTCTAGTTTTTATGCAATTTTAATTTTTTTGTTACAGTTAATGGCATGCATTGTTTTTTAAATTGGAGTTAAAGGGCAATGACTCTTGGATTGAACATAACCACAAGGCAATTAATGTTTTACACACATCACTTTTACATAATTGTAGCTGGTTTTTTAAAATTTATTTTAAATTTATTCATTTTTAGAGAGGAGAGAGAGAGGGAGAGAGACAGAGAGAGAGAAGGGGGGAGGAGCTGGAAGCATCAACTCCCGTATGTGCCTTGACCAGGCAAGCCCAGGGTTTCAAACCGGCGACCTCAGCATTTCCAGGTCGACGCTTTATCCACTGCGCCACCACAGGTCAGGCAATTGTAGCTGTTTTTAAATGTAAAAAATTATCTGATAAAAACACCCTCTTATTTTGATTTAAGACTGAATCATGGCTTCTTTGAGTAGGTGTAAATGTAAGAATAGTCCTGACATCTTCTGTTATATATGTGGCTGTTATACACTTCAACATCAAAGGTGCAATATTTCATCATTTGTGATGTGCATATATTGCCTATTTTCAAGTTCGAACCCCTTGGTGATCAAGACAAGAAGTGGGCTTCTCATATTGTGTGTCATAATTTTGAGGAAATGCTTTGTGACCGGACAAAAGGAAAATGCAAAGGAATGCCTTTTGGTATTCCCATGGTTTGGCGTGAACCTAAGGACCACAGCAGTGACTGTTATTTCTGTCTGATCTATACAAAGGGCATCGGCAAGAAAAAATGGCTTATGATCGCATATCCTAGTATTTCTTCAGCAATACGACCTATCCCACACTCTGAGACACTCCTGTGGTTCCAGTTTGCAATGGTTTTATTTCTTCTAAGGATGAAGAAAGTGAACATGGTGATCAAGTGTATTTTGATAAGATGCATGAGAAGGCCCTGGCCGGTTGGCTCAGCGGCAGAGCGTCGGCCTAGCGTGCGGAGGACCCGGGTTCGATTCCCGGCCAGGGCACACAGGAGAAGCGCCCATTTGCTTCTCCACCCCTCCGCCGCGCTTTCTTCTCTGTCTCTCTCTTCCCCTCCTGCAGCCAAGGCTCCACTGGAGCAAAGATGGCCCGGGCGCTGGGGATGGCTCTGTGGCCTCTGCCTCAGGCGCTAGAGTGGCTCTGGTCGCAACATGGCGACGCCCAGGATGGGCAGAGCATCGCCCCCTGGTGGGCAGAGCGTCGCCCCTGGTGGGCGTGCTGGGTGGATCCCGGTCGGGCGCATGCGGGAGTCTGTCTGACTGTCTCTCCCTGTTTCCAGCTTCAGAAAAATGAAAAAAAAAAAAAAAGATGCATGAGGAAATGGTTGTAGAATTAATCTGAAGGGTCTTTTTCTAATGCCAAGCAGTCATTAACCCCTCAGCAGTTTAGCTAACTTGAATTGAATGACTCAGTAAGAGATTTGGGCCTATCAAAGAAAGCAGCTGAGTTATTAGCCTCCAGCCTTCAAGAAAAAAATGTACTTCACCAGTCAGCTA
This sequence comes from Saccopteryx leptura, assembly GCF_036850995.1. NCBI lineage: Eukaryota > Metazoa > Chordata > Mammalia > Chiroptera > Emballonuridae > Saccopteryx > Saccopteryx leptura. The sequence goes on along the minus strand of NC_089506.1, from coordinate 104,583,084 downwards.
AAGTATCTCATTTCAGGAAGTGTGAACAAATTTTTGTGGACTTTTTCTCAAAGACAAACACTTTGTTTACTGTCATGATATCAGCAGTCTTCTCAGCTACCTAGGTGTTATCACTTACAGTCCAACAGAATGGCGGCTATTTCTTGACAGCTCTAAACGGAGTCTGAAATGTGTTCTCCTACACAATGGTAATGTTTATGCAGCGGTTCCAATTAGTTATTCAGTTCATCTGTGAGAAGATTATGACATAAAAATTGTCCTTGACTTTTTGAAGTATGAGGAGCATAACTGGATCATTGTGTGGATCTTAAAATGGTAAATTTTCTGCTAGGACAACAGAGGTTTATGAAGTATCCTTGCTTTCTGTGTTTGTGGGACAGCTGAGCTCTGTGACACAGAGCTCTAAATACCCAACACTCTCCAAACAGGATTCTCCAGTAAAAAAAGCTATATTTTCTAATATGGCTTAGGCTGTGAAGCTGCAGCAAGGCTTTTGATTTATTTCTGCTCGGAAATAGAAAGGTGGTTTCTGTGTTTGTGGGACAGCCGAGCTCGGGAGAAACACTGGACACAGAAGGAGTGGCTGAAATGTGAAGCTCTGGAAGTAGGGATGTAAAATATTGTGAATGAACCTGTAGTTAATTGAGACAGGATCATTGTTCCCCCACTTCAAATCAAACTTGGCTTAATGACGCAGTTTGTTCAGACTTTGAATAGAGAAAGTGAATGCTTTCAACATGTTATTTCTGCTTCTCCTGCCTTGTCTTTTGAGAAAATAAAAGCAGGTGTATTCGATGGACCTCAAATTTGAATCTTCATACGTGACGAAGAATTTGCCAGGAAGATGAATAAGGAGGAGAAAGCAGCATGGCAGACTTTTGTGGCAGTTACAAAGAACTTCCTTGGCAACAAAAAAGCAGAAAACTATGAAGTTCTGGTTCAAAGGATGCTGTTGGCTTTCCACGACATTGGATGTAACATGAGCGTTAAGATTCACTTCCTGAACAGTCTCAAAAATCTTGGAGCCATTAGTGATGAGTAGACTACTGCTAGAGCATCAAATGAGATCGTCCTCAACAAGTACACAAATGCAAGAGCTACAAACGCAAATTTTTGCCTGAATAGAACTTAAATAAGTTTTGTACAAATTTTATGATTAAAATAAGTGTTTTACTATGTTCTATTTTGAAATTGTAGACAAATCTGATGCAATCATATCTTTTAGTGTATTAGTGTATTTACTGCATTATATAAATTATTGTATCTTCACAAAGATGATGCTGAAGAAGACATTCTACTTCATTATGTTAAACTAAATGCTGAAAATTTTACAATAAGATGAAAACCTAAAATCTTGAATTGCAAAAAAACTGTAGCTTACAGAGAAAAACTAATGTCCCATTTGAGATCAGCACACTCGAATTAGGTAAGAACAAGTGTTTTTGTGGATACAACAAAAATTTTGTTCCCCAGTGATACAGTATCTCACTAAATTGGTGAATGACATAAGTAGTTACTGTCAGGAACTTACACATAAGATGTTGGGAAAAATAAAGAGTTTTGATAGAAAACATCATGACCTCATCAAAGGCACATTAAGAAGAGGAATCTGGAAAAACTTTATCTAAGTTTCTGTATCAAATACAAATTTCTCTTGGTTAGTAAAATTTTCAATATAAGTAGAACTACTAATTAAGTGCCTCCAAAATGTAAACAGGAGTACCCCAGTAACAACTCAAGTTCTAAAACATTTTCTTACATTTAGGGGTGTTAGGCTATTAATCTCGTTTATTTTGAGCATGATGAAATGACTAGAAAGTTAGAATATACTTTTAGTCTGTTAAATATTGATGAAAAGTACCAGAGAGCATAGCTGAGTATTTTAAATAGTTACCTTCGATTTCTGTATCGATGTGTGTGCCACCTTTCCCTTTCCCTGACTTGTTCTTTGCTAATCCTGTGTTTACCCCACTAGCATTCTGCCCTTTTATAAGTCCATTATGTTCACTTGTGGGAGAAGGGCATTTTTGGGGTGATGATGGTGGACTGCTCATTTTATCTTTCTGTGTTCCTTGGCGATCCTTTAGTTTTTTCTGCAAACGTTCATACGTTTTACTAGACCTTTCATCTCTAAAGTTGGACCTTCCATGTGTAGAGTGAGCATCTAGAAAGAAATAAATAAAAAACATTTAAAAGGTTACTTTATCCAAATACATGTATAGAATGTGAAAAGAAAATAAACCTATCATAATTATATAAAATACAAAATATTTTGAAGAATAATTTTGTACAGAAAAGCTACTTCTATGTCTCTACCAACTGATGAAACCAAGCTTTGTGACTTGATTATAGATGTAAAATAAATTTACAGAGACATCCCTTTCCTTCACCTTTTCGCAAGTAACAATTATTCTTCATAGAAATAGCTTGGTGGTATGCTATGATTACCACAGGTGCGGAATAAGACTTGAACTAAGCTGTATACAGTTCTTTTACTTTTTTGTAGCCATTACCTTTAGCATCTTTCAACTTCAAACATGTAAAATAGGTAAAAATAAAAATACCTAACTGAATTAAATTCCCTTATGATTCAATAAATCAAATCACTAAAAACTAAAGTTGTAGGAATTAGCAAAAAAGAGTTTATTGCTTACTAGTAACAGAATCTAGGTACAAAGTATTACATCTTCGGATATTATAAACTGAAGGTTGTATTAAAAAAATATATTCATTCTAATAAAAGTCACACATCAATATAATAAAATTAATATAGTCAATAAACAGTGTTAAATCAACTCTCCTCAGCTTATTTTTATTTTAAAGTTAAAAAGTCTCAAAAATCCCAGAAGTTTTAATTTATCAGTGCTTTAAGAAAATTATAATATTCTTGAAATGAGTATTAGAAGTCTATGTACAATGACATTAGAATAAAAAGCATAAGAATTTGGTTATCGACACATAAAAAAATAAGTTAGGATTCTTACTTTTCATCACATAGAAAAATTTACTCAAAGTGCCTCAAAGACTTAAATGTAGTCACTAAAACTATAAAACTTATAAAAGAAAACATAGGTGTAAATCTGTATGATATTTGATTACGTAAGTTTCTTAGATATGACAACTAAAGCACAAGCAATAAAAATATTTGACTTCATCAAAATTAAAAACTTTTCTACTTCAAAGGATACCATCAAGAAAGTGAAAAGACAAGCAAGCAAGAAAAATCTGTTAATCAGATTATCTGAAAAGAGTCTTGTATCCAGAACACATAAAACCTCTTACAACTCAACAATAGACAAATGACTTAATTTAAAAAATGGGTGAAGATTTGAACATCTCTCCAAATAAGATATACAAATGGCCAATAATCAATTGAAAAGATGCTTAACACTCATAGTTATTAGGAGCAAGCAAATCAAAATCATAATGAAATAAATCTTCATATGCCAGGATGGCTGGAATCAAAAGACAGACAATAACAAATTTTAGTAAGGGTACGGAGAAATTTGAGCCTTTATACATTGCTGGTGAGAACGTAAAATAGGGTAGTCAATATGGGAAACATGTCATTCCTCAAAAAGTTTACAGAATTACCACATGACCCAGCAATTTCATTCTTAGGTATATACCCAGAAGAAATAAAAACATATGCTTATACCAAAACTGCATTGGTATTCATAATAGACAAAAAGTGGAGACAAACTAAATGTCCATCAACTAATGACTGGATAAAATTATATCCACATAATGGAGTATTTTTCAGAATAAAAAGGAGTGGAGTGCTAATAATCATGTTACAACTTTGAAATGAACCTTAAAAAAATATGCTAAGTGAAAAAAGCTAGACAAAAAAGGTTACACATTGTACAAACATTTATATCAAGCATACATGTCATATGTACATTGACATGAAATGTCTAGAATAGGCAAATCCACAGAAATGCAGAAATGTTAGAAATGCAGATTAGAAGACAGGGTAAAAGAAATTGGGACTGACTGTTAATAGGCACAGAGTTTCTCTTTGGGAGGGTAGAAATGTTCTGGAATTAGATAGCAGTAGTAAATATGATACATAGTGAATATACTAAACACCACTAAATTGTACACTTTAAACTGGTGAATTTTGTTACATTAATTATATCTCAATAAAAAAAGAAAAATGTAGAAATTAATTAATTAGCACATACTTTTAAAATGTACTTATACAAATGTTTTTTGTATTTTATTTATTACAAGATAAAATAATATAGGAGCCATGGGCAGGGGATATCAAAACTATGTCCTAGAGAGAGCAAGGACTTTATTATGAAAAAGAACTGAGAGGGTTAAAACTCTCAGCAATGAACTAGTAGTGGTCATGCAAAAATTAGTTTCAGTTTCTTCACCTGTTACTTTGCAGAATTTTATCGAGGCTTAAAGTGATACAATACATATATCACAAAATTTAAGCTTAATAACAGTAGTTGTTGACAGTGAAATGTTGGATTAAATTCCACTTTGGGAATACATATGAAATGTGAAAAAGAATCACGGAAGCAGCTATTGGTTATAAAATTATCTATTATTAGGATCTGTTATTAGGATTACAAATTCCTTGGTTTATAACCTCAACTCAATATGACTCTTGTCTTCCATCATTATTAAGTAGCTAGTTTTCAGTTTTTTACATGTCATTTCCCTTCACAGCATTGTGAATCATATTTATATTTAAAATTTTGTATTTAGGGTTTATCTTCTACAAATTTACTAAGCATAAATGACAGGTTTTACTAAGTAAATACAAGAGAAACAGGTGATGAATAAAACAAATTCAGTTCACAGGGAACTGAAGTCAAATACGGGAGAAAGTAATTTTGTGTTCAGTTCTGTGAAAGAAATAAGCAGATTTCAGTTCTACAGACTGATAAACAAAGTCATCCAAGTTGAAACGTAAAGGAAAAAAAGCCCTCCAAGGAAAAGGGGGAAGAGCAGTCATGGCAGAGAATACCACGTGCAGAGGCACTGAGGCAAGAAAGAGCTTGGCGGTTCTGAAAAACAGAAGGGGTGGTGGAGACAAGGGGGACAAACGGGACAAGGCAAGCAGAGGCCACAGGACAGAGCCTTGTCCAGGGCAGTGGTTTGCAATCAGGGCCAATTTTGGCTCCTAGGGGTCACTGGGCAATGTCTGGAGACATTTTTAGTTGTCACAAGTAGGTGAGGATTGAGGGGAGGGTTGGAGTAGTGTGCCACTGACATGTGAGTAGAAGGCAGAGATTCTGCTAAACACCCTAAAAAGCAGAGTCCTATTTCACAACAAACACTTATCCATCCCCAAACATCAAGAGTGCTAAGGATTTCTTGAGAAATCCTGGTCTGGGAAAGGGTTTAAAATTTTATACTAATGCAAAGGGAAGTCGCTGACATAGGGGGATAGTCTGATACATGTTTTAAAATGATTACTCTGGCTGATCTTCGATGGTTGGAGGCAAGAATGACAGCAGAAAACCAACAGGTAGGCTGATGTTGCACTTGTCCTGACAAGAGCTGATGGTGCATTAGATCTGAGTAGCAGTTAAGAAAAAGTAGATAAATTTGGGAAATTTCTAAAAATAAAACTAATACTAAATGATGAAGAGGAATCACATTTTACCACCTGGTTTTCAGCTGAGCAAATATAATACACAGTGGTACCACATACTGAGATAAAGATAACAGTAAAAAGCAGGTTCCATAATTAGATTTATGTTTTAGAAATGCTGTAACTAAGATGCATGAGACATTTAAGTGGAGCTATCAAGAAGCCAGTTAGGAATATAAGTCTGTGGCTTAGAAGAGAGGCTTTGGTGATGATACAAATTTGAGAACCCTCAGTAGATGGTAAATCTACAGGAAAGAATAAGATTGCTATTTTGTGTGGATGGCTGTCTATTCTTCCCAACAATTAACTTCCTGAGGGCAGAGGTTATGTCTTAATGTTTTTTTCGACCTCTCAACAGAACCTAGCAACTTCAGTTAGTAGCATGACAGCCTTCAAGATTTAACAATGGAGTGATTATTCCTGGCTGAATATTTTCTTCAGAGCCTAGAAAGCATAACAGAGGAGAAAAACCTCTTTGAATGTGTCCTCACTTAATATTGCTATATGATATAAGGTACTTCCCCCCTCTTTGATTTTCTGTTGACTCATCTCCTTGAAAGATGATCATGAGATAGAAATACTTGGCCTAGTGCTTAGGTAACAGAAAATGACTGTGACAGTTACTATTTTTTGTTTCTTTTATATAATATGACACTAGTATTTATTATATTCAAGCAAAGAAGAGCCAATTGCATTAAACAGGAATTTTTTAGACATCTTACCTAAGTCTCCATATGCTTGTGAAGACTGATACTGCGGCATATACTGTGTTGCCATGTCTCCAGCTCCGGTCACTGGTGAGTACATGTGGCGTGGTGGAGGGGGCATCATGGTTGGGACAGGGATGAAACCCGGCATAGGAGGATGTGGAGAACGATGTATGACTGTGTGACCACCAGGATGAAATTCTGGTGCCTGAGGAACCACAACAACTCTTCGAACACCATTGTCTTCAATAACCTAAAAAATGAACATTAGATTAAAAGTTTCTTCTACAGAATGTAAGTAATTCTTTTGAAATATGATAGAGTAAGACTTTTTACACCACTAGAAATTAATTTTAAAAATATTATGACCCAGCAATCCCTCTACTGGGTATATACCCCAAAACCTCAGAATCATTGATACGTAAAGACACATGTAGCCCCATGTTCATAGCAGCATTGTTCACAGTGGCCAAGACATGGAAACAACCAAAAAGCCCTTCAATAGAGGATTGGATAAAGAAGATGTGGCACATATACACTATGGAATACTACTCAGCCATAAGAAATGATGACATTAGATCATTTATAGCAAAATGGTGGGATCTTGATAACATTATACGGAGTGAAATAAGTAAATCAGAAAAAAACAAGAACTACATGATTCCATACATTGGTGGAACATAAAAACGAGACTAAGAGACATGGACAAGAGTGTGGTGGTTACCAGGGGTGGGGGGGAGGGAGGATGCAGGAGGGAGGGAGGGAGAGATTTAGGGGGAGGGGGAGGGGCACAGAGAAAACTAGATAGAGGGTGACGGAGGACAATCTGACTCTGGGCGAGGGGTATGCAACATAATTTAATGACAAGATAACCTAGACATGTTTTTCTTTGAATATATGTACCCTGAATTATTAATGTCATCCCATTAACATTAATAAAAATTTATAAAAAAAAAAATTATAGAATCAACAAGATTTTAATTACATTAAGAACATACAAATTAGAATTGAACAACATGAGAAAGTTTTTGTTATATAATGCAATATAAATCTTAAAACACTAACGGGAATAGCAAAATAATAATATAAACAAGCTATGATATTAGGTATTTATCCTATGTGTTACATGCATTTAGTGATGTAGTAAAAATTAAGGGAGACTCCAGGGCATTTTTAGTTTGGACACAATAGGGTCAGGAATTATTTTCCTTTTTCATAGTATGGGTGAGAGTTGAGGGAAAACAAGCTGTGGAAAGAATACAGGTTGTGGAAGAAAAATAGGGAAAAAAATCAGATCCCGACTCCTAAGATCAACCATATACTGAATGAATTTAGGTATAAAATTCTTATTACCATGGCCAGGACAAATTTATTTATTTATTTATTTATTTATTTATTTATTTTGAGAAAGGCAGGGAAGAGAGAGGAACATCAAGCTGCTCCAGTACATGCCCTGACCTGCAACCTCTGCACTTGGGGACAATGCTATGCTCCAACTAACCAAGCTATCTGGCCAGGACTTTATTGTTTTTATCTACTGATTGACTTTTAGAGAGAAAGAAGAAGAAAGAGAGAGGGAGTAAGAAGGGAAGCATTCACTTGTTCCACTCAGTTGTGCATTCTTTGGCTGCATCCAGTATGTGCCCAGACTGGGGATCAAACTCTCAATCTTATTGTTTAGGGATGACACACTTAACCGACTGAGCTAACTGGCCAGTGCTGACCATGACAATTTTAACGGATAATCATTTTAATGGAGAAACATCTAATATATTAACTCCCATTTTAAGAAAAAATATTTGTGGGTTCAAGTCTTAGAAATTACACATTTTTAAAAAGGGGTCACACTATAGAAAAGGATTTCAAAAAAAACACAGATGTCTTTTTCCCTTTAAACCTGACTGGAGCAGCAAGGACATATAGGAAAGCCTAAAATAATACAGAGTTTAATCTCAAAATTTGGAATCCCTCCATTAAAATAGGGTCTTTACCTCCTTTTTTTGTGTGAGAGAGACAGAGAAAGGAACAGATAGGGACAGACAGAAAGGGAGAGAGATGAGAAGCATTAATTCTTTGTTGCAGCTCCTTAGCTGTTCATTGATTGCTTTCATGTATGTGTCTTGATCAGGGGTCTACAGCAGAGCGAGTGCCCCTTGTTCAAGCCAGCGACCTTGGGCTCAAGCCAGCGAACCTGCACTCAGGCCAGTGTGCCTGCGCTCATGCCGGCGACCTTAAGAGTTTTGAACCTGGGTCCTCCGTGTCGCAGTCCGACATTCTATCCACTGCGCCACTGCCTGGTCAGGCAGGTCTTTACCCTTTTATACTGAAGTGTAGAAAATGGCTAACAATACCTTTCCTAAGGAAACAGAAAATAATTAGAAGGTAAAGTGCTAACTTAAAGGCAAATCCTGCCTGACCTGTGGTGGCGCAGAGGATAAAGCGTCGACCTGGAATGCTGAGGTCGCCGGTTCAAAACCCTGGGCTTGCCTGGTCAAGGCACATATGGGAGTTGATGCTTCCTGCTCCTCCCTCCCCCTTCTCTCTCTCTCTCTCTCTCTCCCCTCTCTAAAAATTAATAAAAGAAAAATTTAAAAAAAAAGAAAAAAAAAGCAAATCCTGATATTTTCAGGAGAAAAACAAGTTTTTTTATGCTTAAGAAGAGCAAATTTTATATAAAAACATATGTGCTTGGTAGATATATCAGAAAACACTCTTGGGTACAGACAAGCCTTCATTAAAAGCAAATTACAGGTTTAGAAAGATAGTTGTGATTAAATAGTCTGTTAAACCATCCTTACCTGTTGGAGTGTGAGATAACTTGTCTGTAACACAGGTCTAGAAGACTAAATGAATTCACTGTTTTTTATACAGAAGCTCTGGAACTGCAACGCCTTGCTTCCAGCAAACTGGATGCCTCATATCCCACATTTTCCCTTACTTAATTTAGTTCTGGATTCAACCCTCAAACAAGTGCATATAATTGGCAGACACAAAATCGTCCACCCTAGCTGAAGAGAATCTGGAAACTTTTTATAGCTTTTCAGTCTCTAACCTACAGAAAAGAGCATCAGAAGAAGTTTAGAATGAATTCTGAGTGGCCAAACCATAGGGTCTGTCACAATATACCATTTATTACCTTTATCAACTCTCTAACTCACAAATCTCAAATGATCCCATTTCCAATAGGATTCAAGTCCATAATCTTTAACCTGGCATTCAACCTGGTTCCAACCTACCTTACTAGCTGTGTCTTTCTTCTACCTACCTGAACCTTAATTCTAGGTAGGCTGGTATATTAAAAAACCTATTTTCATACTGACTTAAACATTTTTGTACCTTTTCCTCTTAACTTTTGCTTCCCCTTAATCAATAACCACATGGATCTTATCTATCCTTCCAAGTCTATTTCTAACTTTACCATCCCCACTCATTTAAAAAAATATTTGTTTTTGAATAAAACAAAGACTGGTAATTTAGGAGAGAAAAAGTTTAAGTGATGTTTTTGTGGGGGCTCAGACCCACAGGGGCAAACAGAACAACGAAAGTGAATTATTTATGCTGCAAGGTGATAAAATAGTATAGAAGAAAACAGCAGGTAAGAGTGCATTAAAAGTATTGCGGGAGGGGGACAGGTTATAGAATAAAATAGTGTTCAAAATAGGCCTTTACTGGCAAAATGAAATTTGAGCACAGACTTGAAGAAACTGAAGGAATTAGCCATACAGAAATTTTGAAGTGTTCTGGGTAGAGGGAAGAGTTAGAATAAAGCCCCTAAAGTAAAAGTGCCTGGATTAGCATAAAAGAGGAGGAAGGACAGCATAAAGGAGGACAGAAATAGTTGAGGTCAAAGAGATTAGGGGGTGAGGGGTGGCCAACTCAGGTAGGGCTGTACTGGCTATTAAGGACTTAAAACTTCAGTATTTACTCTCAGTGGAATGGGAACCCCAGAGTTTTTTGGCATAAGAGTGATATAAGCCAGTGGCTCCCAGCCAAAGGTGATTTTGCCCCTTAGACATTTGGCAGTATCTAGAGCAGGGGTCTCAAACTCAACTCAGCATGTGGGCCGCAGAGCAAGATTACAGCCGTTCGGCGGGCCGCACTAGGTCTACAAAAGGCAACTGTTACGCAACACTTTTCTCACTGCAGTTGAAAACAAAAAAAAAATCAGTACAACAAGCACAATCGTACATGCAGTTTACTCAGTGTCACAAAACGACCAGAAACTGTAGTTCGCATCACAACTGCTGTTAACTAAGCTAATATCTAGCTAGGATGCTAGAGAAATGAAAAATACAAGTAGGCCCCTAGGCTTACTTAATTTTATCCAAAATATTTTGAACTTCATGGATTAGTCTGCGGGCCGCACAAAATTGTTCGCCGGGCCACATGCGGCCCGCAGGCCGCGAGTTTGAGACCCCTGATCTAGAGGTATTTTCGGTTGTCATAATGTGGGGGTGGGGGGAGTGAGTACTATTGTTAGCTAATGGGTAGAGGCCAAAGGTTAGGGATTGTTGGGCAGATAAAATGTATTATGCTCACTTTGTTAAAGATTACGCTGCCCACGTGAGGCCGTAGCCCAGGTGATATTAATGTGTGTTGAGAATCCTTGTAGCCTGGGGCTTGGTTTTGGGATTAAGCCTTTCCCACCCTTTTTGATGTAGGGCGGTACAATCCAATCATGCCTCGGAGAAGTGACTTTGTATTAGAGACTTCCCTGTATTGTATATTGGATTAAGAGTTTGGATTGCTACACTATAAAATGGGGACAAGTGGGAGCTTGGACTCTTGGTTCCTGAGATTAGCATAAGAGAGCAGAGGAGAGCAGAGAAAGGCCACGTGGAGTAGACCAGGAGAAGCAGCCAAGATGGCAGAGTGCTGAGAGAGAAGCCAGTTTGGGCAGAGTTTGTATCTGGGAGCTGGAAGGAGATGGTGAACTGAGGAGAATAAGGCCGGTGAGCTAGAAACCTTTGATTCTAGGAAACTCGGATAAGTCAGTGGCTTTGTGAGCACTGAATGTGAGTGGGTTTTGGAGCCCAGTGTGTGTTTTTACTTGCCTGCCGGGTGCAAGCTAGGATTAAAGACTATGGCCCACCAGTTTTTGGCTCCGTTGTTTCTTTACCGACTGTCCGAATCCAATGCGAACCTGCATGGGCCGGGCTGCTCTGATGGTGGCCCTTGCCCTGCCTGTTGGCTTTACAGGGATGCTGCTAAATAACCTATAAACAACTCCCTACAAGAAAAATTATCAAGACTACAATGTCTTTAGTGCCAAGGTCGAGAAATCCTGATATAATCTTACATTTAATAGGATTACTCTGGCTGTTGAATTGAGACTAGACCATAGAGCAAAGGCAAAATCAGGAAAACTGTTCAGGAAACTACTGTTGAAATCTAGACAAGATGGTGATGGCTTAGACTGGGTGGAAGCAATGAAGATTGTGAGAAGTGGTTCATAATTTGCATATGTACACTGCTCACCAAAATTAGGGGATATTTATAGCCTCATACTCCTTTTGAAATATTCCCTAATTTTTGTGAGCAGTATATAAAGGTAAAACAATAAGATTAGCTGATGATTCCATTGGAAAAGTGAGAAAAGAGGTTATAAAAGGATGGCCTTTCATAAACTGTGATGGGGAAGGCTGTAGGGTAGAGTAAGTTATTTGGGGGAAAGATTTGGGATGTGAGGTTTTCAAGAGCTTGGTTAAGTCTATGAAACATCTAAATGGAGAGTTCAAGTAGGCAGTTAGATATAGTAGTTTACAGTTCCAGTAAGACTGGGAAAGGACAACCAAGTAAGGTAGGAAGAAATCTAAGAGTGTGGAGTGTGGAGATGTCTATCAAGGATAAAAGATCAACTTTGTCAAATAATGCTGACAGGCTAAGATGAAGAATACCTGACCACTGACTCTGGCAATGTGAAAGTCACTGTGACCTTAATGAGAACAGTTTTGGTGTAATCATAGGGGCAAAGTGTGATTGGAATGGGTTTAAGAGAGATAGTGGGGAGGAAAATTAAAGAGCTAATAGCACAATTTTGGGAAGTTTTCCTACAGGGGGAAAGATAAAAATAGGGTAGTGGTTGGTAGTAATACAGTCAAAAATTTTTTTAATTTGTTGTTATTGGAACAATTACAACATGCTGACAGACTAATAAAAATGATCCATCAGAAAATAAACTGATGATATAGAAGGGAGAGAAGAAAAATGCTAGCGAAATGTCCTTGAGCAAACAAAAGGGGAGGGATCCAGGACCCCAGGGGCACACTGGGTCTAGACAGAAGAATGTATGTCTCAAGATGACAAGCAGAGCATATAAATCCAGATGCTTACAGAGATGTGGGACTAGGAGCTGTTGGGCAGATAAAATGTATTATGCTCTGTAAAGCCAGGAGCCACAGCTGCCACTATCAAAGCAGCCTGGACCATACAGGTTCGCATTGGATTCGGACAGTCGGTAAAGAAACCATGGAGCCAAAAACTGGTGGGCCATAGTCTTTAATCTAGCTTGCACCCGGCGGGCAAGTAAAAATACACACTGGGCTCCAAAACCCAGTCACATTCAGTGCTCACAAAGCTACTGATTTATCCGAGTTTCCTAGAATCAAAGGTTTCTAGCTCACCAGCCTTATTCTCCTCAGTTCCCCATCTCCTTCCTTATCCCAGATACAAACTCTGTACAAACTGGCATCTCACTCAGCACTCCGCCATCTTGGCTGCTTTTCCTGGCCTTCTCCACGTGGCCTCCTCCCGCTGCTGGCTCTATTCTCTCTGCTGAAGATAATCTCAGGAACCAAAGAGCCAAGTCCCGTTCTGCCTCCATTTTATACTGTAGCTTCACAACCTCTAATCCAATATACAAAATAGGGAAGTCTCTAGTAGAGTCACTTCTCTGAGGCATGATTGGATTGTACCACCCCACATCAAAAAGGGTGGGAAAGGCTTAATCCCAAAACCAAGCCCCAGGCTGCAACGATCCACAGAGACACACATTAATATCACCTGGGCAATGGCCTCCACGTGGGCAGTGGCGCCATCTTTAACAAAGTGAGCATAATACATTTTATCTGCCCAACATGCTCACTTTGTTAAAGATAACAGGAGGAGGCCGTCGCCCAGGTGATATTAATGTGTGTTGGGGTGGGCTAAAGGCAGGCAGAATCCTTTAGCCTGGGGCTTGGTTTTGGGATTAAGCCTTTCCTACCCTTTTTGATGTAGGGCGGTACAATCCTATCATGCCTCAGAGGATGACTTTGTATTAGAGACTTCCCTGTTTTGTATATTGGATTAAGGGTTTGGATTTCTACACTATAAAATGGGGACGGAATGAGAGTTTGGTCTCTTGGTTCCTGAGGTTAGCATGAGAGAGCAGAGAAAGTAGAGCCAGCAGCGGAAGGCAGCCACGTGGAGGAGGCCAGGAAAAGCAGCCAAGATGGTGGAGTGCTGAGTGAGATGCCAGTTTGTACAGAGTTTGTATCTGGGATAAGGAAGGAGATGGGGAACTGAGGAGAATAAGGCTGGTGAGCTAGAAACCTTTGATTCTAGGAAACTCGGATAAGTCGGTGGCTTTGTGAGCACTGAATGTGATTGGGTTTTGGAGCCCAGTGTGTATTTTCTACTTGCCCGCCGGGGTGCAAGCTAGAATTAGGGAAAATGGCCCATCAGTTTTTGGCTCCGCTGTTTCTTTACCGACTGTCCGAATCCAATGCGAACCTGCATGGGCCGGGCTGCTGTGCTAGTGGCCCTGGCCTTAGCTTCTGGCTTTACAGGAGCCTAGATGGTTTCTTCTGATTGCTCTCCATGAACCCTTCCCTGAACACCACAATCTCAGTCATGTCTCTCTCCTATCACTTCCACTGCATTTGTTCTGTGTCAATTGTTAGGCATAACAGTGTAGTATTTGTTAATTTTCTAAATGCATATGTCTTAGTCTATAACTTAACTGAAAGTTCCTCTAGAGATGTGTATTAACTAGAAGTATTTAATACTCATAACAATGCTACAATCAGTATTATCATCTCTATTTTTTAGATAGGTTATCTGAAGCATAGAAATGTTAAATAACTTGCTAAGGTTACACAGTAAGTAGTGGAGCTAGTATTTGAACTCAGGCAATTTGGCTTCAATTCTATGTTCTCTTCCAATTTATGCGCATAGAATCCACAAGTACTTGGTCTTCTAGTTTTTTCCCCACCTCTTTTTTAAAATTTCACAACACAAGTGAGATCTCACTAGAGAAAAAGGAAAAAATTTCATAAGCTATCTTGCTTATGAAATTAAAACCATTTTTTTCTGCTAAAAAAGAACACTTAAAAAACAAAGACAAACTTTGGGGAAGGGAGAATGGGGAGTTATTATTTAACAGGTACAGTTTGTTTTGTAAGATGAAAAGATGGTAGTGATAGTACAACAGTGTAAATGTACTTATTAATGTCACTGAACTGTACATATAAAATGGTTATGGTAAATTTTTTGTTATATGTATTTTATCACAATTAAAAATGACAAAAAAACTAAGATATTTGGGGTGGGGGGAGGGGAGAAAAAGAGCCAGACTAGGACTAAGTGAGTATGGAGAGCTCTAGCTCAACCACTTCAAGTAACCATGAAGTGGTAACTTTAGTGTGAGGCTGGAGACCTCAAAACTACCTGCTAAGTCTCCAGCTGCTGAGAAATGGCCAACCAGGTAGACACTGAATTTTTCCCATAACGGGGTGCACTACTGGTGATGATTAAAATAAAATCAACAAGTTGTGAAAAGGAAAAAAGAAGAATCCAAATTAGTTTATGTAAATAAAAATTAAAACAAAGACAATGAAATATAAATCAAATGGGACAATTATAGCATAGTCTACCTAACCACATATGCCACATAATTTCTTTTCCTTTTAAGTGAGAAGAGAAGAGGGGAGATAGTGAGACAGATTTCTCCTTGTGCCCCAATCGGGACCCACTGACAACTCCTGTCTGGGTGGATGCTCAAATCAATCGAACTATCCTCAGTGCCTGGCTGTAGCGGAGCAACCAAATGGCGCAGTGATTGGCCCACCATGAAATCTGGAATGTTCACTAGTGGGTGGGAGGAACCAGGTTGACCAGCACTGCAAAAGTGGGTGGTTTTTATAAAAAGGTTCACCATCACAGTACTAGTCCAATGCTCTATCCACATCCACTGCATCACCGCCTGGTCAGGTGCTACCACAAATTTCTAATTAGGCAAAGCCGTTTTCTTTCTTTTGTTGAATATAGACATATTGAGAGGGGCTGCAGAAAAAGGAGTTTGTGTTTACTGACATTTTATACTGTGCCTTCTCCACCATAATATACAGTCCATGATAAATATCTTTTATTTACCATTTTCTCCCCACTTGCTGGTGTATTACATTCAGCATATGCTCAATTTTTGTTGAGTAAATAATATGAACAGAAATAAATGTATTCTGCTACTTCTACTAGAATAATGTATTTCTTTCCCC
This sequence comes from Saccopteryx leptura, assembly GCF_036850995.1. NCBI lineage: Eukaryota > Metazoa > Chordata > Mammalia > Chiroptera > Emballonuridae > Saccopteryx > Saccopteryx leptura. The sequence continues at coordinate 104,567,284 of NC_089506.1, read as the reverse complement.
TCTTACAACACCATGCTAACAGCATTCTGTGCCTTCTTCAATTCTTACAAATTTTTCTTACCCTCTACTCTATGGCCTCACCATGAATGCAAAACTATTCCTACTTCAAGCTATTCTATAATACCAGTATTTCTGATCATTCATTCATCAGATATTTATTTTATGTATTTAAACACACACATATGTTAGTAAGTGACCACTAACTTTCTCTCTAGCTCTAACTATAACTTCATCCTCACCTAAACCTCTAAATCCCCCTACCTTCCAGATTATCATGCTGCCTGTCTTTTTGGCTGTTTTCCCCAGGAAAGACAGAGAAGATAGATCAAACCAGTATACAGAATCTCTGGAAAATTTACTGGCCTCATTGCTGCATGCTGACATAAAGGCCAAGCCCAGCTCAAAACTGTAATCTGAAACTTTTCCTGAGTTGATACAGGCCCTTTCCCTGCATTATGAGATCTACAATCCCCTCCATGTTAGGTACCCATTCATCACCACAGCAACCCACAGTCCACAAAAACAGGAGACCATTACAAGAAAGGCAGAAGGAGAGAACTTTTGATGTTGCCTTTCAGGAGTCCCATTCAGGTTGTCTATATTCTTTTTTTGAGTAAGTCATTCCGTTCTTACTAAAATACCAAGTGTTGAGATAACAAGTTATGCTTGTAGTGCCTATTAGTATTATTTGACAGTAAATTAAGTCCCTTTGAACTGCTGTCACCTTTTGCTTTCTATCATTAATTACTTTGTGTTTGAGTTTTATAGTTTTTGTATCTTCCCCATTTGATATCTTAGTTCACTGGCACACACTTCTGCCTCTATGCAGTATGTCAAACTCTCACAAACTTCCCTTTCTTATTTATTAAATTACCATAATAAGACTCATTAAAGTTTCTTATAAAATTATGTTTGTAATTAGAAAAATGGCTAACAGAAAATATACTAAATATTTACCCAAAGTATTTCTGGATATTTAATGTAATTTTTTCTTTCTATCCTTTGATATATTTCTCAAGTTTTTCTACATAATAATAAGAAACATAGTTTAAAATACACAACTATATTTGTTCTTTATCACTAAATATATTTTAAATTGCCTGTTTGCAAAGTTAATATTCCTTTAAGCTTCTGGAACAATTTCATTTTGCTTTATGCATATCATCATTTTAATTAGCTTTAGGTCTTCCTATCACATTGAATAGTATCTTATCTAGTGTCATGGTGAACAAAACAATTTTTAAATAATAATTTTTTAAAATGATCTATTTTTCTGATTCAATAATAAAAATTATTTGTATAATTAAAAAATTAAGTCTCACTATTCCAATTAATGTTGAGTGGAATGCTACAGTATCAAAGCTATAAGGTGCAAAGACTATAAAATAAACAACACTGTAGAACTCTTAAGAATGCAAAGGATGAATAAATATCACAACCAGCAATTAATAGCAGGCCTGTGTAAATTGCAAATAAGAAAAATAGAACCAGCCCTGGCCGGCTGGCTCAGCAGTAGAGTGTCGGCCTGGTGTGTGGAAGTCTCAGGTTCAATTCCCGGCCAGGGCACATAGGAGAAGTGCCCATCTCCTTTTCCACCCTTGCCCCTCTCCTTTCTCTTTCTCTCCTTCCCCTCCCACAGCCAAGGCTCCATTGGAGCAAAGTTGGCCTGGTCACTGAGGATAGCTCCATGGCCTCTGCCTCAGGTGCTAGAATGGCTCCGGTTACAATGGAGCATCGGCCCCTGGTGGGCATGCTGGGTGGATCCTGGTCAGAGGCACATGCAGGAGTCTGTCTGCCTCCTTGCTTCTCAGAAAAATACAAAAAAGGAAAAAAAAAGAAAAATAGAACCACTTACTCCCAAGGTATGACACCCTGACTGTCTAATGTTATTCTCAAAAATGAAGCTAAAATATATGTATGAGTTAATAACAAGCTCGTATCTAAAGTGGTTCTAAACTTAACAGGTACATGCCATTAGTATAAACATCATACATTTGTAGGTTGATACATCCTAGATAAATCATGATTTCTTCATGTTTTATAAATCTTAATCTTAAATTAAGATCCAGCTATCTTTTGGCCTTTTCATTTTTCTGCCCAAAATGCTCTTAGGTTTATGTATGCCACATTATTTCCTCAGTGATAGAGCTAAAAAGTCCCAACACCAGATTTTTATTTTTGTTGTCCTTCCTTGCCTAACCAAACTTTTTAAGATACATAAATTTTCTGAATCCCATTAGTATGTACTGAATCACATGATGATACAGCAAAAAATATCATTTGACCCTCCTTAGGTCACTGGCCTTCAACAACAGAAACACATAATGCAAAGGATGAAGGTGATTTAAGCTGGTGCCATGAAGAGAGATCAGTGCATAAAAGCCTGAAAGGAGACTACAAATGACAGCTGTTTATAGGGTTAATATATGTGCTACTGAGTTCCTGCTGAGCCACATACAGGTTATAGTTTATTATTGTATATGTGTGTCTCGATATTTGGTTCAACTCCTAGTTTCTAAATTTGCTATAGTTATGTTTGCTTACATGTCAGGTTTTGGACAACTATCAAGTACTCATCTGTGCAAGAACCTGGATCTTAATAAGTATTTTATACCATCAGGAATTGTGTTTTCACAGAGATGTCAAAATGCTAGAATCCATTCTTACATAGTGGTACTTAAATTATTTCAATAATCATGTGTTGGTCACATAAGTTTGTAAATATGATATATGTTTGCTAGCTCATAGTTTGCATTGGGTGTGAGAGACAGGCTGTGGACTGGCAAAGTCATTATAGCTTAAGGCTTAGTTTTAAAACTAAGCTTTTCCCCACACCCTTGACTGTTGCATGATAGGGGGTGGTGCACTCTTATGAGCAGGGGTCCCCAAACTACGGCCCGCGGGCCACATGCGGCCCCCTGAGGCCATTTATCCGGCCCCCACCGCACTTCCGGAAGGGGCATCTCTTTCATTGGTGGTCAGTGAGAGGAGCATAGTTCCCATTGAAATACTGGTCAGTTTGTTGATTTAAATTTACTTGTTCTTTATTTTAAATGTTATATTTGTTCCCGTTTTGTTTTTTTACTTTAAAATAAGATATGTGCAGTGTGCATAGGGATTTGTTCATAGTTTTTTTTTATAGTCTGGCCCTCCAGTGGTCTGAGGGACAGTGAACTGGCCCCCTGTGTAAAAAGTTTGGGGACTCCTGCTTATGAGGAATCTCATTTATGCCTCAGATAAGTGACTTTGTATCAGAGGACTTCCTTGTTTGTATATTGGATTAAAGGTTTTGATTTCTATACTACAAAATGGGGCAGAGAAGCCCATGCAAGAGAGCAGAGAAAGGCCACGTGGAGGAGAGAAACAGCCAAGATGGCGGAGTGCTGAAGGAGAAGCCAGTTTGTGAAGAGTTTGTGTAGAGAGAAGGAAATGGGGAACAGAAGTGAATGAGGCTAGTGAGCTAGAAAGCTTTGATTCTAGGAAACTCGGATAAGTCAGTGGCTTTGGGAGCCCTGAATGGAAAGGTAAGTGTTTTCCCACTGTATGTATTTCTTGCCCGCCGGGATGCAAGCTAGGATTAAAGCTGATGGTCCACCAGTTCTTGGCTCCACTGTTTCATTACCGCCTGTCCAAATCAAATGCTAACCTGCATGGGCCAGGCGGCTCTGATGCTGGCCATGGCTACTGGCGATACATCATGAAACTAGATTTTTGTCTTTGGATTATTACTCTGTGAGATGGAAAATGATACAGTTCCTACAGATAATCTTAAATTAAGATTGATAATAGTAGCCACTAGACTCACATAATCCATCCAGTAAGATTGTTATTAAAGCTCATTCACTTACTTGACAAATACCGTATTTAAAAAACATCTACTATATTCTAGTTACCACAGAACAAAAATAATTAAAAAGTACCTCCAATCCTCAAGGAACTTAAAATAGATACTGTTTTCTCTTATGGGATTTTAAGTTCCCTGTATGTAATATACATAATACATAACAAAGAGTGGTTTGAATAACTTGACTTAGGTCTTCAAGGATGGGTAGAATTTCAAAAGGCAGAAATGAGGGAATGAATAACATGCCCTAGATAACAGCATTAATAAAACTATGGAGGAAAAAAAAACATCAAGTGAGATGTGAAAGGGATATGTCATTAGATATATGAAGAAAAGGGTACAACGGCCAACAAGGACAGCTTTGTAAGGCCTTATATGTAAGGAATCAAGACTTCCCTGTGTGAACAAGCCAACTAAAGGCTCTTTATGATAACAGAAGTGAAAAGATCAACATAATATAGGAAGATTATTTTAGTGGCTCTTGGCCTAAAGATATAGAACCTCTACTTGGATGATTATTTGATTGACTTATAAGTATTTATTGAAACCCTATTATATAACAAGTACTGTACTCAGCATTGAGGAAATAAAGATGAATAAGAGTGCTAAAAAATCTGGTCCTGTCACCTCTCTGACCCCATTACTTACTATTTTCTGCTTGAGGACTCAGTCTAGCCACAATGGCCTCTTTGCCATTCCCACATGTGGTTTTATCTTAGGCCAGTGGTCCCCAACCCCCGGGCCGTGGACCAGTACTGGTTCGTGGGCCATTTGGTACCGGTCCGCAGAGAAAGAATAAATAACTTACATTATTTCCGTTTTATTTATATTTAAGTCTGAATGATGTTTTATTTTTAAAAAATGACCAGATTCCCTCTGTTACATCCACCTAAGACTCACTCTTGACTCTTGTCTCCTAAGTTCGACAATTATATTTAAAAATACCACAGTTTTTACACCGGTCGCATAATTTTATTTTGTGCATTTATCTGTCCCACCCTAAAGGCCGGTCCGTAAAAATATTTTCTGACATTAAACTGGTCTATGGCCCAAAAAAGGTTGGGGACCACTGTCTTAGGCCACCTGTACTGGCTCTTTCTGTTCCCAGAATTCTCTTCCCCCAAGTAAATGCATGGCCAACTTTCGTCTGTCTTTCGAGACTTGGTTCAAAAGTCCTCTGTCCAATAAGATCAAGTCTGACCACACTGACCACGCTATTTTAAAAATGTAACCAGCTCTATCTTCTTTCTTTTCCTGCCCCTACCACTCCCCACCCCACACATTCTATAACTTACCCATTTATTATGCTTACTTCTTGCTTCTCCTCACAATAATTTAAACTACAGAGGGACAGAGGTCTTTGCATCTTTTATTTGTGGATATATCCCAAGCATCTAGAAGAGTGCCTGGCCTTTAAGAATACTCAATAGATTTTGCTGAACACTGTTGAATAGGGGACCTGTAAGAATTCATAATCTCAGGAAAGAGAATTTATAAACAGTGTGATTCATTCACTGAAGGAGGGATCTACACAATGTGCCATAAGAACCCAAAAGGAGAAATACCTGGAAAGGTTCAAGAAAAGCTACTTCTAGGTAGTCATGAATGAGAAGAATAAGATTTTGCCATAAAAATAAAAGGTACTGTTAGCTGAGAGAACAGGATACCCTATTATTGCACTGAAATTATTTGTCTTAATCATCTTTCTGTCACTAGTATCCAAGACAGAATTTGGCACACGATGCTATTCAATACATGTTTGTTGAACTGAACCTATGCCAGAGAGAAAAAAACCCAAGTATGGTTTTATGTAAAGGGAGAAAGGCCTGCAAAGAAGCAACCAGAGAAGTAGAAACAATCAGGACAGCACTATGTCAAGGAAACCTGACGTACTTCATATTAGTGATGTCAAATGTTTAGAGGTCAAAGAGGATCAGGCTAGAAAAAATTCCTTTGGGGTTAGGACATATCAGAGCAGATTTAGCAGGGTAATACAGACAGAATACATACTAAAATAAATTAAGGATCAGTGTGTTTAAATAAAGTAGAGACAGTAGCAGAATACTTTTCTGAAAAGCATACAAAGTACTTTTAAATATGTTATTTCACCTTACAGTGAGGACACTGAGACTTAAAGAAGTTGATTTGTCCAATACCATGCGGCCACCCAGGGTTTAAAATAAGACACACACCCAGCTTTTGTGACTCTAATTTGCTTACTACTTCCAAGTCTTCCTACCAGTATGGCCTTTTTTTTTTTTACTATCATTCATGTAGTTTCATAGAGTAGGCAATGAATCCACCACAATATCCCATCAATATCCTGGCATAATCAAGGAGGAAGTAAGAGAGGCCTGAAGAAAATTTCAAGTGTAAATTTACTGGAAGGAAAAGAAACTGGATACTTCCAAAAGGATTTGAGACAATGAGTATAGACTACACAGAATCTAACCAGCAGGAGATACTGAACATCTGCAGATCTTATAATTTAATTCAGTTTGCCTGTGCAAATAAGTTAGCTATACTTGACTCTTTGTCAGAGCTTTTCAACTGGTGAGCAGGAAAGGCATACAGTTGTGTGGTGATACTGATCTCCTTAGTTCAGGTCTATAGGTCTCAATTCTCTTTGATTTACCATGGTTATTACAGGCAACTGTGAGCCACTGCATGAATAAGGTTGGAAGCATTATCTTAGGTTACTTCTAAACAAAAATTGATTTAAAAAAATGTTAGTGTAGGCACTGTTAAACCTTAAGAGAGTATTTACATTATTCACATATTCAGAGAATAAAACTCTAGAATTAACTTGTTATTATAATTCAACATCCAAATGGTGAGTGCTGCCAATTTTGTTTTTCCTTCTTTCTAAATACAATAAATGTACTAAAATACTTGAAACAGATTTACCAAAAATATACTAGTACCGGGTAAGCTCCAGGACTAAAACTGTATTTTTTTAAATCAAAATTAACGAGACATTATGATCACTGTTATATAGGTATAAGAGAAAAATAACATAAAAATATACCTGTGGGGCATATCCAGGAGGCACGTAAATAGGAGGCACAGAACCATTTGGTGACATCATTGGAACCTGAGCAGGACCTGAATGCAACACAGAAATGATGTATTAATCCAGGCTTATGCAGCAAGCTAGAGTTGAAAACAATTTGAATTATACTTGAATACTTCATCTAAACTAAATATTGAAACTAGCAGAGATTATATAACTACAAAAAGAAATTCAGATGATTCAAATGTTATAAAATATAAAAGTTTATCTTACAAAGCACACTGATCGATTACCCTTGTGTTTCTCAAATTCGCATGGTGATTGCAAGTTACCTGGGAAGCTTTTAAAAATACAGATTTTCAGGCTCCTCTAGAGATTTTTATTTAGTATGCTTACAGGAGATGGGGGTGGTGATGTCTTGAATCAGTGTATTTATTTTACAAATAGTTCATGTGGTTCTTATTATTATGCAAATTATAAACACTGACCTAGAGGAAAATAAAACCAAATTTTGCATATAAAATCAATGAAAGATACAAAAGGCAAAATTTTGAAAAGCAATAGGAAAAATCAGGAAAAAGTCAAGAGGTAAAAACAATAAAAGGAAGACTAGTTAGGGATTTGGAACTGGCTTTGTTAGGGTTAAACCTCTTACATAATGTGTAAGTTATGTGTGAGAACAAACAAAAATGCCACACATGTATATTTAGCCAAAGAAAAATTTTTTGTTTCTTACACTGAAAAGTTCTTTAAAAAAAAGGAAATTCAACTTGTCTTATTCTGTATTTTATTTAACTTTTATAGTGTTATCTTTTCCCAACAATTTTTATATTATTCTTATTTACCTTCTCTTTTAACCTGAGATAAAACAGGCACTTCAGGAAGGTGTGCTTTCTTCTTTCTAGGAACAAAAACCTTGCTTTAACTAACTTTAAAAAAATCTCACATTTGGATACCCCTTTCCTGGTAACTTTAGACTGCACTGTCCCATCACCTACTAGTTATAACAACTTGAAATGAAACCTCATTTATAAGGAAGTAGAGGTATCCAAGAATCTGATGAAGAAAGCAATGGGAAACAAAATCCAAAATGAAAGGGAAGAAATCACCACAGATATCATAGATATATAAAGGATTATTGTAGAATACTATGAAAAACTATATGCCACCAAATTTAACAATCTACAAGAAATGGGTAAATTCCTAGAACAATATAATCATCTTAGACTGAGTCATGAAGAAGCAGAAAGCCTAAACAGACCCATAAGCAGGGAGAAAATAGAAAGAACTATCAAAAACCTCCCCCCCCAAACAAACAAACAAACAAACAAACAAACAAAAAAACCTCCCCAAAAATAAAAGTCCAGGGCCAGATGGCTATACTAGTGAATTCTATAAAAAATTCAAAGAAGGCCCTGGCCGGTTGGCTCAGCGGTAGAGCGTCGGCCTGGCGTGTGGGGGACCCGGGTTCGATTCCCGGCCAGGGCACATAGGAGAAGCGCCCATTTGCTTCTCCACCCCCACCCCCTCCTTCCTCTCTGTCTCTCTCTTCCCCTCCCGCAGCCAAGGCTCCATTGGAGCAAAGATGGCCCGGGTGCTGGGGATGGCTCCTTGGCCTCTGCCCCAGGCGCTAGAGTGGCTCTGGTCGCAGCAAAGCAACCCCCCGGAGGGGCAGAGCATCGCCCCCTGGTGGGCAGAGCATCGCCCCTGGTGGGCGTGCCGGGTGGATACCTGTCGGGCGCATGCGGGAGTCTGTCTGACTGTCTCTCCCCATTTCCAGCTTCAGAAAAATACAAAAAAAAAAAAAAAAAATTCAAAGAAGATTTGGTTCCTATCCTTCTCAAAGTCTTCGAAAGAAAAATTAAAGAAGCAATACTTCCACATTTTATGAGGCAGACATAATAACCCTCATACCAAAACCGGGCAAGGACAACACAAAAAAAGAAAACTACAGACCAATATCTCTAATGAATACAGATGATAAAATCCTAAACAAAATACTAGCAAATTGAATACAAAACACATTAAAAAAAATAATTCACCATGATCAAGTGGGATTTATCCCAGAATCTCAAGGATGATTCAACATACGTAAAAAAATTATCATAATACACCATATCAACAAAACAGAGAACAAAAACCATATGATCTTATCAATAGATGCAGAAAAGGTATTCGATAAAATACATTATTTTATGTTTAAACACTCAACAAAATAGAAGGAAAATATTTCAACATAATAAAGGCCATTTATGACAAACCATCAGCTAACATCATATTAAATGGCAAAAAACTGAAAACTTTTCCTCTAAAATCAGGAATAAGACAAGGCTGCCCACTCTCTCCACTCCTATTCAACATAGTACTGGAAGTTCTAGCCAGAGCAATCAGACAAGAGAAAGAAATAAAAGGCATTCATATTGGGAAAGAAGAAGTAAAGGTTACACTTTTTTGCAGATGATATGATCATGTATATAGAAAATCCCAAAGACTCCACAGAAAGGCTATTAGAAACAATAAATCAATATAGTAAGGTCACAGGATACAAAATTAATATATAGAAATCTATTGTTTTCTTATATGCCAACAATGAAACTTCAGAAAATGAACTGAAAAAAAAATAATCCCTTTTATGGTTGCAACAACAACAAAAATACCTAGGAATAAACATAACAAAGAATGTAAAGGACCTATATAATGAAAACTATAAAGCATTATTAAAGGAAATCGAAAAAGACAATAAAATGGAAAAATATTCCTTGTTCTTGGATAGGAAGAATAAACATAGTTAAAATGGCCATATTACCCAAAGTAATACACAAATTAATGCAATTCCCATCAAAATTCCAATGTCATTTTGTAAAGACATGGAACAAAAAATCATCAGGTTTATATGGAACCATAAAAAACCCTGTATAGCCAAAGTAATCCTAATGGAAAAAAAAACGAAGCTGGGGGCATTACAATACCTGACTTCAAATTTTACTACAGAGCCACAATAATCAAAACACCATGTTATTGGCAGAGAAATAGACACACAGACTAATGGAACAGAATAGAGAGCCCAGAAATAAAACCACATATACGGTATATGGTCAAATCATCTTTGATAAAGGAGCCAAAAACATAAAATGGATAAAAGAAAGCCTCTTCAATAAATGGTGCTGGGAAAACTGAAAAGCCATATGCAAAAGAATGAAACTCAACTACAATTTGTCACCTTGCACAAAAATTAATTCAAAATGGATCAAACACCTAAATATAGGATCTAAAACAATAAATTACATAGAAGAAAACATAGGTACTGAACTCATGGACCTTGGCCGTAAAGAACATTTTATGAATTTGACTCCAAAGGCAAGGGAATTAAAGGCAAAGATTAATGAATAGGACTACCTCAGACTAAGAAGCTTGTGCACAGCAAAAGAAACTGACAACAAAACTAACAGACAGCCAACTAAATGGAAGATGATATTTTCAAACAACAGCTCAAATAAGGACCTAATATCCAAAATATACAAAGAACTCATAACACTGAATAACAATCAAGCAAACAGCCAATAAAAAAATGGGAAGAGGATGTGAACAGATACTTCTCCCAAGAAGAAATGCAAATGGCCATAGATACATGAAAAGATGCTCATCTTCACTAGCTATTAGAGAAATGCAAATCAAAACTACAATAAGATACCACCTCACACCTGTAAGATTAGCTATTATCAACAAGACAGGTAACAAGTGTTGGAGAGGCTGTGGAGAAAAAGGAACCCTCATTCACTGTTGGTGGGAATGTCAAATAGTACAACCATTATGAAAGAAAGTATAGTGGTTCCTCAAAAAATTAAGAACAGAACTACCATATGACCCAGTAATCCCTCTACTGGGTATATACCCCCATAATTCAAAAACACTGGTACATAAAGACACATGCAGCCCTATGTTCATTGAAGCTTTGTTCACAGTGGCCAAGACATGGAAACAACCAAAAAGCCCTTCAATATAGGTCTGGATAAAGAAGATGTGGTACATATATACAATGGAATACTACTCAGTCATAAGAAATGATGACATAGTGACATTTATGATGACATAGATGGACCTTGAGAACATTATAATGAGTAAAATAAATCAGAAAAAACTAAGAACTGTATGATTCCATACATAGGTGGGACACAAAATTGAAACTCATGAACATAGATAAGAGTGCAGTGGTTACCAGGGGGAGGGGAAGGGAAGAGAGGGACATAAAGGAGGTAGGGGCAAAAAGAAAACCAAAAGGTGATGGAGGACGATTTGAATTTGGATAATGGGTATACAACATAATCGAATGTCAAAATGATCTGGAGATGCTTTCTCTAAATCTATGTACTCCAGTTGACCAATGTCACCTGTTAAAATTAGTTGTCTAAAAAAAAAAAAAGCAATGGGTAAAGGATTCCTTTTGTGTGTGTGACAGAGAGAGTGAGACAGAGAGAGTGACAGAGATAGACAGGAAAGGAGAGAGATGAGAAGCATCAATTCTTCGTTGCAGCACCTTCATTGTTCATTGATTGCTTTCTCATCTGTGCCTTGACTGGGGGGCTACAGCACAGCGAGTGACCCCTTGCTCAAGCCAGCGATCCAGTGACCTTTGGGCTCAAGCCGGATGAGCCTGCGCTCGGCAACCTCAGGTTTCAAACCTGGGCCCTCCACGTCCCAGTCCGATGCTCTATCCACTGTGCCACCACCTAGTCAGGCAAAAAGGATTCCTTTTATATGTAAAATTTCAACCTGCAGTACATATAATGGATCCTGGTTATGAGAGCAATAAAAGAGGAGAGGCTTACTCATAGGCAGTAAAGAAACAAATTTCACTGGTAATATTATACATACTTCAGAAAAACAAAATAAAGAGCATGGAGGTTGGCAGAAAATGTAGATATAGCCCTTTTCCTCTTTATAGATATAAGTGGTTGTGGGGGTAGGGAAAGGGAGGTGAGAAGTAGGGAGGGAAATAGAAAAGAAAATGTAGAAAAAGGAATTCAGAAGGAGAAATACTAAATACTGGTAAGAAAAGAGGGAGAGGATAGAAAAAAGGGATGAGAAGGAGAAGAAGAATAAAGGCAAGAAGGAAGAGAGGAAAGGGCAGAGGAGAAGAGGTACAGGAAAATAGGGAGAGTAGGGGAGAAGACAGGAAGAATGCAGAGGGTTGGGGCTGGAAGGGAGGAAGTGAAGGAGGAAAAGGATAGAAGAAAGAGAAGAGGAAGAGGACAGAGAAGAATGAGAATAGGGAAAACACGTGGTTGAGAGGCAGTATGGAGTGTATGTGTATGTGTGGGGGGGCAGACTACCAAATTATGCTATGTAATTTATGATTGTAAAAATAAAATACTCTTCCCATTCAGACAAGCCCATTAAATACATGAAGTTGTTTAGAATATTATCTTACAATAGCTAATTAATATACAGCTAATACTAATGTACTGTGTGCCAGGCCCTTTATGTATTTTTTCTTTTCATACTCATCCTATTAGGGAAACATCATTTTCCTGATGTGAAAAATGAGGCACAGAGGTTAAACTTACCTACATGGTGGAACTATATAGAATTCAAAACCAGGCGGTTTCATTTCTAAGGATACAGCTCTACAATATCTGCAGGAAGCATTAAAATACTACGCATTACTGGCAACTGATGTAATTTGAGATATAAGCATGCTCTGATGCTTTTAACAAAAATTAAGGCCTCGTTGTGTTTATATCCTTGAAAAACAAGAAAGGAAGAACAAAATTTCCCTAAATTTAAGACATTACCTATTACTTTACTAAATAAAGCTTATGAGGTGCTTTATACCTCTAGGCAAAAAAGGCTTCGTCCAAAACTTACCTTTTAACTTCTATGCGCTGGACTCGAGAAAATGAGAACAGTTTTAAGGTAATGTTGGTTTATTTTTATTAGCTAATTTACACAAAACTATAATAAATTAGCTTATGAATTCTGGCAGTTGGCTTACACAGAAATATCTTATGTAAAATTTAGCGGGGAACCAGAAAGAGAATTCCTTGAAAATCTTATTTGCAATCTTAAAGGATTTAACATTTACTGAGATATTATATATGCCAGGGACTGTGGTTCCTTTCTCTTGTTGTCAAATTTAATCCTTCTATCAAGTCATCAGTATAGTTTGTTTTTAGCCATCAGAATAAAAAATTTACTGTTAAGTAATTTTTAACTTGTAAAACTATGTAAGTGCTCTGAGTTGCCCTTCTTTTATTAAAATATGAATATATAAGTACTATGTAATTATAATTCAAACCATACTATACTCTGGAAGCTGTCAAATAGTTTATAATTTAGTAGTATGAAATTCTACTTTATCCTTTAATTATATTTAAGTGTGATACCAAAAACATAATAAAACAAACCCAAAATAAAACAGTAGTAAATACATTCATTACCAGTTGCAGTCTAAGAATAATGATGAACTCATTTCCCTAGGAAGTAATCACTTCACTCTAGAGCAAGTAAATTTTTTTATCCTGAGGCAGAAATGGAACCTGATTAGATTTTTTAAGACAATTCAGGACTACTATATTTATATGTAAATATGAGTGTGAAGTAACATTTAACACTGAACTTTACATAAAACTCCCATTGTATAAACATAGTAAATATAAGTATTGGTGTTTGGAACTACAAATTTACACTTCTGTTGCTACTCCAACTATAGGAGCAAAATCCCAAAACCTTATATACTTGATGCAAATATATGATTACCACCTTAGTACTAATAATACTTTTTAATTTAGGAAGCACTAAAAGATTAACTACAAACTCTAATTAAAAGCAGTGAGGAGGATTTTATTCCTAAGAAGCTAAATCTGGTACAGACTGTACTATTAAATGCACACCTGCACAAGAGTAGCTATATCTGAATAGCTGTAGATAAACCTAGCAGCTTCTGAATAATTTACATGATTTGAACAAAATCTGTTCCAAGTCATAGAGCTATTGATTATTTTAAAGGGCATATTTCCTATCCCAAAACCTTTCCAAAGAAGAAATAATTCTATTCACCAATTGTCAAGAATTTTGAAAGCCTTTCACCTTAATTCCTTAAAAGGGTCATCAATAACTTATTAAAGGTGGTATTTAATCTAGCATAAATTAAATTCTATTTTGTTAGCCTAAGTCCACTTAAATGTTTCTTTTTTTTTTTTTAATAAATCTACAAATATTCCTGAGTTTAAATTCTTAAATCGAAACGGGCTACACATTGTTGGTTTGCTACACATTCTCTTTATAAGCAAGCTTTCACAATGGCTTCCAAATAATCTGATGCCAATTTTCAGATTTAAGTTGTAAAAAGAAAAACCTATGAAAACGCTGGAAAGGAATATTCTGTGGAATATAAAACCAGCCCAAATCGAGAGTCTTATCATTTATAACTATGTGGCAACAATATATTTTTATAGCGATAGACTTGGCAGCTACTGAAAACACAACACACACACACACACACACACACACACACACACACACACACGACTTCAGCTTAATACAATGCTTTCTGTGTTTTAAAATAAAAACAGAATGTTCAAAAGCAGTCAGCAAATCTTACCACTCATTTTGTTTTTACAGTAGCAGCAGAGAACAAGACAATCCAACAAGGAAACAGCGTAGTACACGTTAACAGCTTTAATTGGAGAACGGCTCGGGTTTTTTTTTTTTTTTTGCAAAGCTGCGAGGAAAAGAGCCTTTGACCGCGTCACGTGATGTCTATCACGTGACCTACAGTTAACCGCGGAAAGGGAAGTGAAAAGAAAGCAAACGTTCCCGCTGACAGCGTTTCGGATATATGTAGTCAATGATTAAACAATTTCTAATGTCGCTACCTTAAAAATGACCTGACCATGTTTCAGACTTTCTTATGAACCAACAGAGATGCTCAGCAAAATACACGTACAGAAATATGTATCTGACGTAAAACGATTCTCTTTGCTTAAACTTTCCCCTGGTAACATCATCTTCTAATTCAAATTTTATTATATGGCCTGTTGCTTTTCATTTAAAAAATTTAGGAAACATATAACATTAATTTGGAAGATTCACTCGTAAAAACTATATATAAATTTTCTTATGCCTTAGACCTTTTCACGTGCTTCCTTGAAATGAAACCTGACTCTCTCCTAGCAGTTTTTCAGTAGCCCAGGGGAACGGAGGCTTCTCACTCTCTTCTGAGGCAGTCTCTAGATACCTAAGGCTGCTTCCCCATTACCACTGTTGTTCTCATTTCATGCTAAACTTTCTTTTTCCTTGAGATTATACTTTACGAGTATGTTACCCTCTACCCCATCTAACTGTCATGCTCATACCTCACTGAGAACTTTTGCACACTTACAGTTCTTTTTTTCTCTAACCCAATGTTTGCCCATGAGTACAATGACTTTAATGTCCAAAAAACCTAGCTCCAAACTTTCTTGTTTTCCTTCATTCTGTTTTTAGTAACCCATGGTCAAAGACCCCTGATATTTTAAGCACCCACTGGGCACCATATACAGTTATTACAACATTATTGACTATGCTGTACTTCACATCCCCCAGACTATTTTGTAACTAGCAGTTTGTATTTCTTAATACCTTTACCTTTTATACCCAGGCCCCAACCCACCTCCCCCCTGGCTCCCATTAGTCTGTTCTCTGTATCTATGAGTCTTTTTCAATTTTGTTTGTTCACTGTTTTTAGATTCCATATAAGTGAAATCATGTTATTTGTCTTTATCTGACTTACTTCACTTAGCATAATATCCTCTACTGTCCACGCTGTCACAAATGGTAAGATTTCATTCTTTTTTATGGCTGAGTAATATTATATTGTACGATAGCTTTTTTATCTACTCATCTATTGATGGGCACTTGGGTTGCTTTCATATCTTGGTTATTATAAATAACGCTGAAATGAACATAGGGGTGCATATATTTTTTCAAATTAGTGTTCCAAGTTGTTTTCAGAAATGTAGCTAGAAGGTTCATAAGGCAGTTGCATTTTTAATTTTTTAAGAGACCTCCATAATGTTTTCCATAGTGGCTGCACCAATCTGCATTCTCATCAACAGTAACATAAGTGTTCTTTTTTCTCCACATTCCCACAAACACTTGTTATTTGTTGACTTAATGATGATAGCCATTCTGACAGGTGCGAGGTGGTATATCATTGTAGTTTTAATTTGTATTTCTCTGATGCCTGGTGACGTTGGGCACCTTTCAAGCATCTATTGGCCACCTGTATGCCCGCTTTGGATAAGTGTCTATTCAGAACCTCTGTCCATTTTTACATGGAATTGTTTGCTTTTCTTTTTTTTTTTTTGGTGTTGAGTAATATGAGTTCTTTATAAATTTTGGATATTAACCCCTTATCAGATATATCATTGGTGAATATCTTCTCCTATTCAGTAGGTTGTCTTTTTATTTTGCTGATGGTTTCCTTTGCTGTGCAAAAACTTTTGAGTTTAATGTAGTCCCATTTCTTTTCCTTTTGATAACTTTGCCTTAAGGAGCTACATCAGAAAAAATATTACTAAGAGAAATGTCAGAGATTTTACTGCCTAGCTTTTCCAGGAGTTTTATGGTTTTCAGCCTTACAGTTAAGTCTTTAACCCATTTTTGGGTTCATTCTTGTACACACTGGTCTAGTTTCATGCTCTTCCATCTATCTGTCCAATTTTCCAAACACCATTTATTGAGTAGACCTTTTTCTTTACCCCATTCTATGTTCTTACCTCCTTTGTCAAATATTGACTATATAGGCAGGCATGAGTTTATTTTTGAGCTCTGTATTCTGTTCCATTGATCTCAAAGTCTGTCTTTTTTAAAAAAATTTTTATTTATTCATTTTTAGAGAGGAGAGAGAGAGAGAGAGAGAGAAGGGGGGGAGGAGCTGGAAGCATCAACTCCCATATGTGCTTTGACCAAGCAAGCCCAGGGTTTCGAACCAGCGACCTCAGCATTTCCAGGTCGACGCTTTATCCACTGCGCCACCACAGGTCAGGCTCAAAGTCTGTCTTTATAACAACAACAGTACTGTGTTGTTTTGATTACCATAGCCTTGGAATATAGCTTGATATTAGGTAGTGAGACACTTCCAACTTAGTTCTTCTTTCTCAAAATTGCTGCGGCTATTTTGTAATTCTGGATTATTTGTTCTAGGTCTGTACCTGTGCCATTAATATTTTGACAGGAATTGCGTTAAATCTAAAGAGTGCTTTGGGTAGTATAGACAATTTAATGACATTAATTCTCATCCGTAAGCATGATACACACACACACTTCCATTTATTTGTTTTAATAATTTTCTGAATACAGGAAATTTACCTCCTTGGTTAAATTTATTACTAGGTGTTTATTTTTTTTGAGGCAATTGTAAATTAGCTTGTTTTCTTCATTTCCCTTTCAGATAGTTTATTACTGGTATATAAAAATGCAACCAATTACTGAATATTAATTTTGTATACTCCTATTTTACTGAATTCATTCATCAGTTCTAGTAGTTGTTTTGGTGGATTCTTTAGGATTCTCTATATACAGTATCAAGTCATCTGCAAATAACAATAGCTTTACTTCTTTCTTTCCAATCTGAACGCCTTTCCTTTCTTCTTGTCTGATTGCTGTGACTAGGACTTCAGTACTATGTACAACAACAGTGGTGAAGGTAGACATCCCTGTCTTGTTCCTAATCTTAAGGAAAGTGCTTTTGGATTTTGCCTATTAAGTATGATGTTTGCTGTGGGTTTGTTATATATGACCTTTATTATGTTGAGATATGTTCCCTCTATTTCCACTATGCTATGAGTTTTTTTTTTTTTTTTTATCACAAATGGGTATTGTAAAATGCTCTATTAATAGGATATTATTTTTATTCTTCACTTAGTTTATACGGTGTATCATGTTATTTGATTTGGATATTGAACCAACCATTCACCCCAGGAATAAATCTCACTTGATCATGGTTTTTGATCTTCCTGATGTATTACTGAATTCAATTTGCTAATATTTTGTAAAAATTTTTGCATCTATGTTCATCAGGGGTATTTGGCCTGTAATTTTATTTCAAATGTCTTTATGTAGTTTTAAAATTAGACTAATGCTCGTCTCATAAAATGAGCTTGGCAGTCTTCCCTCCACTTAAATTTCTGGAATAGTTTGAGAAAAACAGGTGTTATTTCTTCTTTAAATATTTGGTAAAATTCACCTGTAAAGCCATACAGTCCAGAACTTTTGTTTGTTGAAGATTTTTTGATTACTGCTATGATTTCGTTAGTTGTAATATTCTGTTCAGATTGTTACCTCTTGTTCATTTTTGAAAGATTGTATGTATCTAGAAATTTACCCATAATCTTTTGGCACATAGACATTCATAGTATTTTCTTATAATCTTCTGCATTTATCTGGTGTCTGTTGCGTTTTTTCCTCTTTCATTTCTGACTTTATTTGGTTCTGCTCTCTTTTATTTTTGCTGAGTCTGGTTAAAGGTTTATCGTTCTTGTTTATTTTTTAAAAGAGCCCACTCTTGGTTTCACTGATCTTTTGTATTGTGCTTTAGACTCTATTCCGTTCATTTCTGCTCTGATCTTTTTTTTTTTTGGTATTTTTCTGAAGCTGGAAACGGGGAGAGACAGTCAGACAGACTCCTGTGCGCCCGACCGGGATCCACCCGGCATGCCCACCAGGGGCGACGCTCTGCCCACCAGGGGGCGATGCTCTGCCCCTCCGGGGTGTCGCTCTGCTGCGACCAGAGCCACTCTAGCGCCTGGGGCAGAGGCCAAGGAGCCATCCCCAGCGCCCGGGCCATCTTTGCTCCAATGGAGCCTTGGCTGCGGGAGGGGAAGAGAGAGACAGAGAGGAAGGGGGGGGGGTGGAGAAGCAAATGGGCGCTTCTCCTATGTGCCCTGGCCGGGAATCGAACCCGGGTCCCCCGCACGCCAGGCCGACGCTCTACCGCTGAGCCAACCGGCCAGGGCCTCTGCTCTGATCTTTATTGTGTCCTTCCTTCTGTTCACTTTGTGCTTTGTTTGTTGTTTTTCTAGTTCCTTTAGGTGTAAAGTTAAGATTGTTTACCTGAGATTTTCTTGTTTCTTCAGGTAGGCCTGTAATGCTATGAATTTCCCTCTCAGGACTGCTTTCACTTGTGTTCCAGAGATTGAATTGTGTTTCTACTTTCATTTTGTTTCAAGGTAACTTTTGATTTCTTCCTTAATTTCATTGTTAACCTATTTATTGTTTAGTAACATGTTATTTAGCTCAGTGGTTTTCAAGTTTTTTACACCTGGGGACCAGTGAAAACAGAATTATTTAGGGGACTGCTGAGAGAGAAATCACACTAAGCATAAGCGAAGATTATTGGGTCTAAAATCTTCATGTAACATCAGGATGGTTAACTCTTTCTCAGACTAGCATAAAGTGTCTAGCGGGCTGGCACTTGAATAACACTGACTTTAGCCTCCATGTGTTTTGTGTGTTGTTCAGGCCCCCCCCCCTCCCCCGGTAATTGACTTCTAGTTTCATACCACTGTGGTCAGAGAAGCAGCTTGATACAGTTTCAATCTTCTTAAATTCACTGAGGCTTGTTTTGTGTCCTAAAATGTGATCTACCCTGGCAAATCTTTCATGTGCACTTAAAAAGAATGTATAGCCAGACCTGTGGTGGCGCAGTGGGATAAAGCGTCAACCTGGAACACTGAGGTTGCCGGTTCAAAACCCTGGGCTTGCCTGGTCAAGGCACATATGGGAGTTGATGCTTCCTGCTCCTCCCTTTCTCTCTCTCTCTCTCTCTCCCCCCTCTCTCTAAAAAAAAAAAAAAAAAAAAAAGAATGTATAATGTATACTCTGCTACCCTGTGGTGAAATGCTCTGAAAATATCAACTCATCTGGTCTTGTGTGTCATTTCAGACCACCGTTTCCTTGTTAATTTTCTGTCTGAAAGATCTACCCAGTGATGTCAATCAGGTGTTAAAATCCTCTACTATAGGACTATATTACTGTCAATCTCTCCGTTTATATCAATCAAGGTTTACTTTATATATTTAGGTGCTTTTATGTGGTATGCATAAATGTTTACAAGGCTTGTATCTTGTTGGATTAATCCTTTTATCATTATGTAATGTCCTTCTTTATCTATTATAGTTTTTGTTGTAAATTGTTTTGTCCGATATAAATGTTGCTACTGCAGCATTTTATTTAGTCTCCATTTGCACAATTTATGTTTTCCTATTCCTTTACTTTCAGTCTGTGTGTATCTTCTGTTTTGAGATGGATTTCTTAAAGACAGCATCCATATGGGTGTTGTTTTCTTATCCATTCAGCTATCTTATGTCTTTTCATTGGAGCACTTAAACCATTTACATTTAAAGCGATTAATGATAGGTAGGTATTTATTGCCATTTTATTCTTTATAATTATGTTTCTCTTGTTTTTCCTTTCTTCTTAAGGAAGTTACTTTAACATTTCTTTTGGTGATAATGAATTCTTTAGCTTTTTCTTGTCTGGGAAGCTCTTTATTTCTCTCTCAATTTTAAAGGATAGCCTTGCTGGATAGAACAGTCTTCTTTGTAGGTCCTAGCTTTTCATCACTTTGAATATTTCATGCCAATTCCTTCTGGCCTGAAATGTTTCTGTTGAGAAATCGGTTGACAGTTATGGAAACTTCCTTTTATGTAACTAATTGTCTTTCTCTTGCTGCTTTTAAGATTCTCTTTTTGTCTTAACATTTTAATTATATATCTTGGTATGGGCCTCTGGGTTCATCTTGTTTGGGAATCTCTGAACTTCCTGGACTTGTATTTTTCCTTCACAAGGTTAAGGAAGTTTTTAAATCATCATTTATTCAAATACGTTCTTGTTGGGCAGATAAAATATATTTGCTCACTTTGTTAAAGATGGTGCTACCCATGTGGAAGCCCGTTGCCCAGGTGATGATATTAGTTGCCCTTCTTACTCGGGATGGGCGTGATTATATTAATGTGTATTGGGGGTGGGCTGTGGGGCAGGCAGGATCCTTGTAGCCTGGGGCTTGGTTTTAGAACTAAGCCTTTCCCACCCTTTTTGATGTGGGGTGGTGCACTCTCATGAGGAATCCCATTATGCCTCAGATAAGTGACTTTGTATCAGAGACTCCCTTGTTTGTATATTGGATTAAAGGCTTTGGTTTCTACACTATAAAGTGGGGCAGACCCGGAGCTTGCTCTTTCTCAGTTCCTGAGATTAGCATTAGAGAGGAGAGCAGAGAAAGGCCATGTGGAGGAGGCCAAGGTAGACACCTTTGATTCTAGGAAACTCGGATAAGTCAGTAGCTTTGTGAGTGCTGAACAAGTAAGTTTTGGAGCTCAGCATGTTTTTACTTGCCTGCCGGGTGCAAGCTAGGATTAAAGCTAATGGCCCACCAGTTTGTGGCTCTGTTGTTTCATTACCGTCTGTCCGAATCCAATGGGAACCTGCATGTGAATGGCCATGATGGTGGCTACTGGCTTTACAGTTCTCAAATCTCTTGTTCGCTCTCTTCTTCTGGTACCCCTATGATGTGGATGTTGTTACACTTAATGTTGTCCCAGGGGTCTCCAAACTTTTTACACAGGGGGCTAGTTCACTGTCCCTCAGACCATTGGAGGGCTGGACTATAAAAAAAAAAATTGAAGAAATCCCTATGTACCGCACATATCTTATTTTAAAGTAAAAAAATAAAACGGAAACAAATACAATATTTAAAATTTCAAAGAACAAGTAAATTTAAATCAACAAACTGACCAGTATTTCAATGGGAACTATGCTCCTCTCACTGACCACCAATGAAAGAGGTGCCCCTTCCAGAAGTGTGGCGGGGGCCGGGTAAATGGCCTCAGGGGGCCACATGCAGCCTGCGGGCTGTAGTTTGGGGACCCCTGCCATGCGACCTCCTGCCTCAGGCTATCCTCAATTTTAAAGAAAATTCTTTTGTGCTCTAATTGGGTATTTTCTGACACCTTGTCTCCCAAATCGCTTATTTGATTCTCTGCCTCATCTATCCTGCTGTTGCTCCTTCTAGTGTATTCTTCATTTCAGATATTGTATTCTTCATTACCGACTTTTTAAAAAATGGTTTCTATGTCCTTTTTTATGCTTCCTTTCTTTTTGTTTAAGTTCCCATTGAGTACATCCATTCTTCCCCCTAAAGTCTTTGAGCACACTTAAACTATTGTTTTGAACTCTGGACCTTGCAGTTCTCTTGCCTTCATTTCATTTAGTGCTTTTTCTCCAGATTGCTGTTGTTCTTTCATCTGGGGCATGCTTCTTTGTATGCTCATTTTGGCTGTTTCTCTGTATTTGTTTCTGTATATTAAGTAGATCTTCTATTTCTCCCAGAGTTGCTATGGTGGCCTTACATAGTAGATGTCCTGTGGGTTTCAGTAGTACAATCCCCTGATCATTTGAGCTAAGTGATCCACTAATGTCCACTGAGTAGGTTATGTGAGCCTTCTGTTGTAGTTTAAGTCTTGACGGCTACTGTCTTGTCCATGGGTGGGGATGACCCTTAGGCGGGCTGACTATGAGGACTGACCCTGGCCACAATGCACACAAGTTGCTTTGTGGGAACTGACCTCATGAAGTGAAATATGCTCTAGCACAGTCTGGTGCCTGCCGAGATCTCCCTTTCAGTGTGCTGCTGTGGAGCTAGCTAAGTTGTGCTCTGAAAGCTACCACAGGGCTTGTTGGTTCTGGGGCCTCCTGGGAGGATCTCTGGTGTAGGTCAATGTCAGATATTGGGATACCCTTTTGGAGCTACAAAGCGATCTACAGTTTGTGGCTACCTATATTGAGCCTGGATATGTATGGAAGGGGCCAAGCTATATACTAAGATCAGCTGCCAAAAGTACAAAGCCCAGGTCAACAAAAGTCCCAAGGCACCCCAAGATCTGCCTCTGTCTGCCAGCTGCTCCACCAACATGGGTCTGCCTTCCAAGCATGTCTGTGTAATAGGCCAAAGCCAGCAGATTCTTCTGTAGGGCACAAAATTGGCAGGGTGGAGACACAGGGAGTCAGTAAGGTGGGGCTAGTGGATCTACTCTGGGAAGGTGTCACTGGTCTGGTACAAGGGGGAGAAAAATGGCCCTGTCCCAGAGCCACACAACTCAGCCTCTCCACATGACCATCTCTGACACCCCCTGAAACCACCAGAACTACCTCAAGAGCTCTCTAAGGAAGTCTGTACTGCAGGCACATGCTGGCTGCATTGTTTTCATTTTCCCTTTTTACCTGATAAAATGATAATTTTAACAAAACTTAAAACATACTTGATTTTTATTTTCCCATCACTATCAAATATTATTCAGAGAGCTCTCTTAATAATAGCATTACATGCCGTATCAGTTTATTTGGCCTTCTTGATAACATTTTAACACATTCCTGAACTACTGATTTTCAGGTAAGCTTCTCATCACAAGCACTAGCACTATACAGGGGGTCCTCGGATTATGACACAGTTTCGTTCCTACAACTGACGTAACTCGAATTTTTCTATAAGTTGAAACACACCTTAACCTGTCACTTACCTATCCTAACACAGTTGTAAAATCATAATCTAGAACATAAAAATACAACTAAGCCACAGAAAAAGGAAAAGGACATAAATATACTGTACCATACACTGTACTGTGTGTATATCTTCCGCTGCAAGCAACCAAACTATAGTTCACCCATGTAGTGCATAAGTATGATGCTAACAGCGTTAAGGTGAAACACGTATCAATTTTTTAAAGTTTTTCCGGGAGTGAGCATTGAAAACTCAAAACATCATATGTTGAGAGTGTTGTAATACGAGGGCAACCTGTACTTGGGTGACAATATTTAGAAGCACTTACTGCATACCAGCCACTGGTCTAAGTGCTTCACAGAAATTAACTCATTCAATCTCGACAAAATGAAGTAGAATAACTACTATTTCCATTTTATAGGTGAGAAAACTAAGAGTTAAAGATGTTAAGTAAATGGGAAAGTCTCACAGCTAGTAAGACGTAAAGAGAATTAGATGTTTAGCTCTGAAATCCATGGTCTTTATCATTATATCATGCTATCTCTGTTCAGAATATATTACAAATTATAAAATGAATGAGAAAACTGCAGCACAATAATAACGATATTCACGTGAGGACAAATTACAAATAGAAAAGCACTGAATTTTTGGAGAAAAGATACCACATAATACAAATATCTGTTGCTTACATATGTGATAACAAAGCAAAGTGGACCTAAATGAATCTCATTGAACTGTTTCAAAGACAGGTTCTTACAAGTTTCTTAAGTTAGAATATCTTACGGAAAACAGTCAGTGAATCAATAGCCAAACTTATTCTAAAAGATAATTTATAGTGATTAAAAGATACACACAGCACCAATAACAAAAGCTAAGCCCCTCACCAAATAAAACCCCCAAATAAAACAGGAGACAAATTAAAGAACAGAGAAAATTATGATAGAAAAATGATATAAGTAAGAAGTGAGGCTGGTCTTATTCTCTCCCTAGAGTTGGGATATAAAACTTCTCTAGTTTCTATGAGCTGAAATGTGATTAAAATTAAGACTCAAAGGGCCACAGTATCGAGCTAGTTCCTCTCCTCGGCAGATGAAGAATTTTATGTCTCAAACTGCCACAGAACGTGGCCCTAATGACTTGGCATGTCAAAATCAATAATCAGTGACATGCAAATTAAAACCACAATGAGGTACCACCTCACACCTGTCAGAATGGCTATTCTCAATAAGTCAACAAATAAGTGTTGGCGAGGATATGAAAAAAGGGAACCCTTGTGCATGGTCAGTGGGAATGCAGATTGTCACAGGCAATGGAAAACTGTATGGAAGTGCCTCAAAAAATTAAAAAATGCAACGGCCTCTGTCCCAGCAATTCCACTTCTGGGTATATATCCAAAGAAACCCAAAACAGTAATTTAAAATAATATGTGCACCCCTATGCTCATTATAGCATGATTTACAATAGCCAAGATATGGAAGCAACCCAAGTGCCCATCAATAGACAAGTTGATAAGATAGTACAATGAACTATTACCCAGACATAAAAAAGAATGAAACTTTTGCATCTTTGACAGCAAATGGGATAGACTATTTGCTAGGACATATCTATAGGGTATTATGCTAAGTGAAATAAGTTAGAAATAGACAAATATCACATGATTCACTTATATGTGGAATCTAAAGAACAGAATAAATGAACAAAGAAAACTGAAGCAGTCTCAAATATACAGAGAAGAGACTGATGGGAGCCAGAGGGGAGGGGGCTAGGGAAACTAGGTAAAAAGTTGAAGGTATTAAAAAAGTACAAACTGGTATGTAGTTACAAAATAGTCACAGGGACGCAAAGTATAGCACAGGGAATATAGTTAATAATGTTGTAATAACTACATATGGTGCCAGGTAGGTGTTTGAAATATCATGGGAATACTTTGTAAAGTATTTGATTTTCTAACTACTATGGTGTACACCTGAAATTAACGCAAAACAATACTAAAAGCTATAATTAAAAAAAAAAGTTAAAAACAAAACAAAAAAACAAAGCAGGCATACCCCAATGCTGACTTCTGCCATACAATATATAAAATTTAGTAAAGCATTAATAGTCTTACATTAATAGTCTTACCCTCAAAAATATCTAGTTAATAAATGAACAGCCAAGATAGCAAGACAGCTTGAATCAGCTGACTTGCAGGAAGGGGCTGTTAACTATGAGGCAAATTAAAAGTTGGAAGAGTTAATATTGATTTCTGTCAATAAATAAACAAGATTAGTTGTTTATTAAGGTTGCTCTTAGGCCTGACCAGGCAGTGGCGCAGTGGATAGAGCGTCTGACTGGGACCTAGGACGCAAAGGACCCAGGTTCGAAATTTTGAGGTCGCTGGCTTGAGCGAGGGCTCACCAGCTTGAGCATGGGGTCACTAGCTTGAGTGTGTGTAGGAAAATGGCTGGAGACTACAGCCCTGAGACAAGTCTTTGATGCGGACTTGCAAATGCCAAGTCCTCCGGGGGCAGAACGCTGCTTGGCAAGCACTGATAAAACTGTTTAAAGGAAACAGCTAATCCCTATGGCCTTTTCCCTACATACCTGAAAGGTATGCATCTGAATCCATTCTATACTAATTTGACCCAGGCTCTGCCAATTTGCTTGATGAGTAAAGAAACGAATAAATATGATGAGGCTGCAGAGATCTGGGTTCTCAGTCCTAGAGGCTGGGAGTCCCCTGTACCCCATCTTTTCTTTACATCATGTCTTGTGTGTGTTTTCTTAAGTCCTGCAGTGCCTTCCTTTCGTGCACACCATTGCCCATTCTTAAAAAGACTGTCTCTGATCATGATGGTGCCCCTGACTTTTTAGCAGTATTAAGGTATAGGTTCCAAATAAACATCTAAATAAACATGTGCTAAACTCATGAAGCTTAGACCACAACTGATGCATGCCCATGGAATCAAGGGACCAAGGAAAGGGTAACGAAATCCATTCCTGGGCAGTGACTGATAATGATATATGCAAATAATCTTAGGACGGTAAGGGGAACAAAAGATTAGAGCCTATAACTTTGTTTTTTGGGCACAAACCAAACCTTGTTTCTATTAAGTCTCTCTTATTGGCTTGCCTATGTTTTTCCTTTCACCCTTTTAGGGGCCTGAGTTAGCTTGCAGATCTGGCAATCTAGTATTTTCTTTTGCTATACTTTTACCCTTTACTTATGTTAAACTAAGATATCAATTTAACAAAGTCTTACTTTACATGATGCATGCAAATAGGAAGCAATGGTGAGGATTATCCTAAAATTAGATATATTTTGGATTGACTGAAGGTAGGGGTGAGGGCGGCTGGATGAGGTTAGGAGTCCATTCTAACACAGTATTTCCCAAGTGTTTGGATTTATGTGCCAGTTAATTTCAAAACAAATTCTAGAGACGCATTAAGGTAACTAGCTTTTTATTTTCCTTTTAATTAGGCCAAGTAATGAAATAAAAATGACAGAAGGGAGAATTAAGGACAGATAGAAAAAAGTCTATTCTATATTACCATATCATTTCATAAAGAATATTTTTAATCTCAAAACAGCTGGAGGGGGTTAAGTTCATTAATTGACAAACAGCTTTTGTTATATTGAGGGGCATAAGAAGTTCTTTAAAATATATTTTAAAAAAATGTTTTATTAAAAACTACATTAAAGAGCACTTTTAAGAACTTCTTTATATTGAATATCTGAATATTAAAGAGAAATATAAGAAGAACAATTATTATTAGTGTATATCTATGTATTTTAATTTGTTAACTATGCTGTCTAGAATTCCGTATCGCTGGTATTTAACTGAAATTTTCTTTTTTCAATAGTCTTTTTTTTTCCATAAAACTTCTTGCAACTATTGTATTTTATGGTTAATTATTTTGAGGCTGAGGATATCTTCAGTTGACTCTTCAATTATACAAGGTGGGACAAAAGTAGGTTTACAGTTGTTTGTATGAAAAATAGTACAATAATAAATAATAATACAAGAATAAACTGTTTTGCATACTCACAACTATAACCCTACTTTTTCCCACCCTGTATTTTAATTTAGGACTATAACATTTACATTAAAATATTCTGATTCTGAGGTGCTGACTGGTGAGCTGGGAGCAAATTTTGCCATGTGAAGGATATTCTTCAGTTCTATTTTTTTATCTTATAAAAATTGTGCAAATATTCAGTCCAAATATTTTCACTGATACTACAATGCCTTCAAATACTTTTACAAAAAAAATTTATTGAATTTTATTTATGATTCTTTTGAATGTTTTACCAAATTTAAGACTTTTTTAAGCTCATAGTTACTGAAAGGGTTTATTGCAAAGTAAAAAAGCACTGCCAATAATAAACAGTTATAGATTTATATAAAAAATGACAAAACCAGGCTATTTTTTATATATTTTGTGGCAGGAATGTTTAGATTTTGTTTACTGCATATATTTCACATTCACCTAACCTATAGGATTCCCACTGAACCCTCCAACTTGTGGCCTGATGACACCAAGTGGACAGCATGGGCAGCAGCATCTCATATGACTTCTGCCACTGCCACCTCTAGGAGACTGGAAGGAGTTAGCAGTTTTTAGCCCTCTGTATCAAAGAGTACTTTGCTTATTTTACTGTGAAGTCCCTTAACTGCTCTCCTTGACTTCCTTCTGGCAAGGGTCAGGAAAAGAGAAATGGTTTGTTCTGGTTGCCCTTATGATTTAATCACAGGTTAAAGTAATAATGAGAGGAATAACCTGCTTAGAATTCTGAGATCATGGCAGAAGCTGGAAATACACTATGATGGTCAACCAGATGCATCATAGCTTATTTTAATGTAACTACTAGTTACAGTAGATAAAAAAAATAAAGTCTGGGACAAATGTTAAACTGGTTACATCCTAAGATGATAGCAATAAGGTAAGACTGTTCTAGACAAACTAGGACATAAGATTACCTTATCAATAGGAAATGCTTATTTGTTAAGGCTACAAAACACCTGGCAACATTTATTCACATGAGGCAGGCAATTAGCATAGGTCTTGAGTCTAGGAATTTAACAAATCTGTCATAATTTGAGAGCAGAATGAGGCAGGAAGTTACTGAAGAAAGAGAAAAGACCAAAGTCATTATTCACTGCTTTGACGATTTGGGGCCTCAGTATGATTCAGAATGATGGCAATTTAATTTATGTATGTACACGTAACTGAAAATTTCTATAATTATATTTGCTAAGTATTTAGATGCATCAGTGATAAGCATACTAAGAAAGTTTGAAGAATGAGTTCATATTATGGTTAGAATTTACCTTAAAAACAAAACTGAATTACTATATATATAGACAAAAAACTTAAAGTAGATGTGTTTACCAAGCATGTGTTTCTAAACAAAATGTATTTTGTTTTTTTGTTTAGAGAGCTACAAAGACTGTGATATTAATGTGAATGCATACAGCAGCTTGTGAACATCGCTATTTTTAGTATCAGTCTAATGTGAATAATGATGAATCATTTCTTTGTAATTCTAGTAGGAAATAGTGCTTGGGATTTATTACAGCACATTAGGTTAACTGTCTCAATAATTGTACACCCAGACACTGACATCATATAGGCAGTGATAGGGATCAATGACGCAAATCCTGTCAGAATCAAACATGAAGGCCACCCGTGGTTAAAAAAAAATAGTGTGCCTACGTGACAGGGCCGAGCAGTCATTTAACAGACTGCATTAAATCATCATTGCTGATGTTAAAAACAGCTGTGCTAGGTTCTTTTTACATATTAGCTAAGCTTTTAAAATTTTCATTATAGATTTTCCACATAACAGATATTTACCTTTAAGTTTCTTCACAGTACTATGGTTTAAGGTCTGGACCTCTAAAAACATGTCTTAAGGTTTCACCAGCCACATTAGTTATCTAGAAAATGGTCCTGTAGTCAGGTTTAGACAACTCTTTGGCAAAACATACCACCATTACTTAAGCATTTTATACAACATATTGTGCTTGACAAATAACATTTAGATTTAGATATGGAACACTATAGGGTAGACTCACAATTCACTGCTACCTCAGAGTCTTTTTTCCACATCACCTTTTTTTGAGGCTTTTAATTTTACTGACATCAAAGTATTGTTTTATGGTGACACATAGTTTGGAGAAGAAGGCTTATTATGAGTAAACATATCTAAGGTTTCAAAATCTCTTCTCCTTGAATTAAACATATCTACCTGAAATTAGTTCATTTCCTGAAACAAGAAGAGAACCTATCCCTGGGGACCTGGCACAGAATGTTCACATCCTGCTGTAGGTTCTTCTCAAAAGAAACTGGGCTTCTCAGCCTAAGCAATACCCTTCCACCTATTTTATCACTTCCCAGAAGAACCGAACAGCCAAAGGTAGATGATATCTGGAGGTGCTTAATAATTTTGTTGTATCATCATTAACCTGAAATAATTCAGCTAATTTGAAAACATGGCAAGGATCCTTTCTCATGCTCTCAGGCACTTACTTTCATGTTTCTTCAACTAGTTGGTTTCTTAGAAAAAATTGGAAAAAAGGAAAAGCAAAGTCCCCTGTCCCCCATCCTAAGGTTCATTTGTTTTTTCAACTGTTAATCATCTGAAAGAAATATTGGGAAAACATAAAAATTACTGAGATAGTTGTCTTCGTATTTCTTTTATGAGGAGTCCTCCTTAACCTAGATTTTCTATGTTAAAAACCAAATGCTATTTCAGTTGAAAACATTTCTATCTTTACCACACATCAACTTTCAGCAGAAGACTGGACTCTAAGGTCTTACTTTTCTTCTATCATGATATATATTTTGATCATTTGCTGTTTTTCCCTATTTTATCCTAGTCATTCCAAACTTCTCAAGGCGAGCCCCTACCAGCTAACATAATCTTAAATGGAAAAAGGAAGATTAAAAATCCACTGTGTTGTTGGCATGCAACAGCTGCAAAGAGTAAGAAAAATACTCCACAAAAGGCAAAGATAGGAATAGAGGCCTCATTTCCCTCTCATTCACTTCAGGTTCAAATATTACCAGACTGGGAAACCGAGTCTTATTTATGTATATAGGTAATTTATAATAAGATTAAGCAGAGGCCCTGGCTCCTCTAATTTCTGTGTTATACCTGTACATATGCTATTCTTTCTGCCTCTAAGATATTTCTCTATTTTATTCTTTCTGGCTAACTTCTATTTCTTTAAGCATCAAGCTTAGTTAGGCTTTCCTCTTCTGGCCCTCAATAAGTATCTGAGCACACCTAATTCCATCATATCACATATTACTCTGTTTTAATTGTAGATACTTGCTTGTCTCCCTCCCACTAGGTTATAAAGTGGTATATATCTTTCAAATGGCCATCAAGAAAAACTGTCCTTCAGGACAGGGAGAAATTTAGGGCAAATTCTCCAAGAAAAAAGCATGCATTTAGTTGTGTTTTCTGTGTTCTGTCAAGCAACTGAGCATGAGTGACTGAGAACAAAAGGCTGAGGAATTTCTACATATTAAAATTACATATAAAAACGCTAAAATATGATATTTTATTGTAATGAAAAAGAGACTTTCCAAAAATGCTAATAAAATGAAACAGAATGGGATGTCAAAGACAGAACTTTGTTGATCTATAAAGAATGGAAAGAGGATTTGATTAAAATTTACTCTCTAAAAGTGAATCTACATCTTTAAGGTTTTGAGATTAGAGTTTTATGTTAAAATTATGGCTAGCAGAGAGTTTACTTAACCTCTGGAGTCTAAGAGAAATTAATACACACCTGCAAGAAAATCTTTTAACACCATTATAATTATGTTATTGCATGACTCTTATGGTAAATGGCAACATATATGGATGTGCATTAATATAACACCATAACCACAGTGGGGAACACAAGTCATGCTTGCAGATATAAGAGTCTGAGAAATGAAATTAGGCCAAATGTTGGTTGCCATGTGAGAGAAAATTGAGAACTGTGAGAATTCTACATAAGTTGGAAAAAGATAGATTTTTCCATCTCTGTATTTAGGTATATATTAAAAATTACATCCAACATACTGCCATATAAGAAACGTTTTTTTTCCTGTTTCCTGGACAATCTCTGCAGATGGTACGTAAATCATATTACATAAATTCTTTGTATAACTTTATATAAATTCTTCTTTACAACTTTATATAAATGTTCTCTGAAGATCCTAGCCTTGCCTTATTCCAACTATGCTTGGGGGAAAAAAATAGGAAAGTTTATGCTTAGGTTAGAATGCTTAATTAGCACTTCCCTTAGTCCAAAATTGTAAATACAGTAACTACAAGGATAAACTAAGATATATTTCTTTATTTATAATTCAGATGTCTTTCTCACCAGGAAATCCTTCTACTGAAGCTAAATTTAGAGAGTCTGGTTTTTATTTTTATTAAGAAAAGTGATCTTTCTAGACATTCTTACACAGGGTTAGAAAAACATATGCAAAGCACAAAGTAGTTTTGTAGTAAATACTGGTCTCTTTACCTAGCATTCTTTCACAGAATGGTTTGGTTAAATAGAGAGGATCCAAATAAATACATCATTTTCCATAAAACAGCCTTGCTAATACTGATACATTTTTGAGGTTGAGAAAATTCTCAACATTTAAATTATTTTTTGTCTTGGGATTGTTTTCTGATCTCAATATCAGAAATTTTAAAAGCCAGTTCTAGGCCCTGGCCAGTTGGCTCAGTGGTAGTGCGTCGGCCTGGCGTGCAAGGGGTCCCGGGTTCGATTCCCGGCCAGGGCACACAAGAGAAGCACCCATCTGCTTCTCCACCCCTCCCCCTCTCCTTCCTCTCTGTCTCTCTCTTCCCCTCCCGCAGCCGAGGCTCCATTGGAGCAAAGATGGCCCGTGCGCTTGGGATGGCTCCTTGGCCTCTGCCCCAGGTGCTAGAGTGGCTCTGGTCGCAACAGAGCGGCGCCCCTGAGGGGCAGAGCATCGCCCCCTGGTGGGCAGAGTGTTGCCCCTGGTGGGCGTGCCGGGTGAATCCCGGTCGGGAGCATGCGGGAGTCTGTCTGTCTCTCCCGGTTTCCAGCTTCGGAAAAATACAAAAAAAAAAAAAAAAAAAGGCCAGTTCTATATTATGATATCAAATTTATATATTTCATTTTTATGCCTTCATAATTTTCAAAAATTATCAGATTATTATGTGTAAAAGCTTGGTATGCTCATTTTTTTTTTAGGTTTTTTTTGTTTTGTTTTGTTTTGTTTTGTTTGTGACAGAAAGAGACAGATAGATAGAGACAGAGAGGAATGGAGAGAGATGAGAAGCATCAATTCTTCGTTGCAGCTCCTTTAGTCTCCTTAGTTGTTCACTGACTGCTTTCTCATATGTGCTTTGACCAGGAGGCTGCAGCAGGGCAAATGACCCCTTGCTCAAGCCAGAGATCTTGAGCTTCAAGTCAGTGACCTTTGGGCTCAAGCCAGTGACCATGGGGTCATGTCTATGGTCCCATGGTCGCAAGTCAGCAACCCAGCACTCAAGTTGGTGAGCCCACACTAAAGCTGGATGAGCCCACGCTCAAGCTGGCGACCTTGAGGTTTTATTTATTTATTTAATTTTATTTTTTACAGAGACAGAGAGTGAGTCAGAGAGAGGGATAGACAAGGACAGAAAGACAGGAACAGAGAGAGATGAGAAGCATCAATCATTAGTTTTTCATTGTGCATTGCAATACCTTAGTTGTTCATTGACTGCTTTCTCATTTGTGCCTTGACCGCAGGCCTTCAGCAGACCGAGTAACCCCTTGCTGGAGCCAGCGACCTTGGGTTCAAGCTGGTGGGCTTTTGCTCAAACCAGATGAGCCCGCGCTCAAGCTGGCGACCTTGGGGTCTCGAACTCGGGTCTTCCGCATCCCAGTCAGAGGCTCTATCCACTGTGCCACCACCTGGTCAGGTGACCTTGAGGTTTTGAACCTGGGTCCTCCGTGTCCCAGTTTGACGCTCTATTCACTGAGCCACCACCTGGTCAGGCTTTTTTTTTTTTTTAGTTTTTACTAGCTAAAATATCCACTTGTTGCAATAAAAGTGATTGAATGGGTCACTATTTTCCTTAATGAGCTCAGGATATCAGCTCAAGAAAAAAAAAACTACATTTATATGATTAATCAATTAATACTTGTCAAAATTATCATACAGAAAGTATAAAGAAGGGAAAAAAATTCCTGTAATCTCCTACCATAAAGGGACAGGCACCTGAAGAAAATGTGTCAACATTATTTTTAAAAAATATACATTCAGGCCCTGGCCGGTTGGCTCAGTGGTAGAGCGTAGGCCTGGTGTGCAGAAGTCCTGGGTTCGATTCCCGGCCAGGGCACATAGGAGAAGCGTGCATTTGCTTCTCCACCCCTCCCCCTCTCCTTCCTCTCTGTCTCTCTCTTCCCCTCCCGCAGCCGAGGCTCCATTGGAGCAAAGATGGCCCGGGCGCTGGGGATGGCTCCTTGGCCTCTGCCCCAGCCGCTAGAGTGGCTCTGATCGCAACAGAGCGACGCCCCGGAGGGGCAGAGCATCGCCCCCTGGTGGGCAGAGCGTCGCCCCTGGTGGGCATGCCAGGTGGATCCCGGTCGGGAGCATTGGGAGTCTGTCTGACTGTCTCTCCCCGTGTCTAGCTTCAGAAAAATACAAAAAAAAAAAAAAAAAAAAAAAAATATATATATATATATATATAATACATTCATTAAAAGTAAAATTTTTCCTTACTACAAAAGGGCTAATTCTACTGATATTCTTAAGAATGTATAATAAAATAAACGGCCATCAAGATTCAAGTCCAGACTCTGGCTGGTTCACTTGGCAGACAGAGTGTCGGCTCGGTGTGCAGACATTCTGGGTCCGAACCCTGGTCAGGGCACATATGAAAGGCAACCATATGCTTCTATTCCCATGCTTCTATTCCCATCCTTCTTCCCCTTCTCACTCTTTTCTCCCCTAACAGCCAGTGGCTCAACTAGTTTAAATATTGCCTCAGGTGCTGAGGATAGCTTGGTTGATTCAAGCATTGGCTCCAGATGGGGGGTTGCCGGTTGATCCTGGTTGGGGCGCATGTGGGAGTCTATTTCCTCTCCTCTCATTAAAAAAAAAAAGAAAGTTAACTGTACCACAGAATATAATTCAATCATGA
This sequence comes from Saccopteryx leptura, assembly GCF_036850995.1. Classification (NCBI taxonomy): domain Eukaryota; kingdom Metazoa; phylum Chordata; class Mammalia; order Chiroptera; family Emballonuridae; genus Saccopteryx; species Saccopteryx leptura. The sequence continues at coordinate 104,532,738 of NC_089506.1, read as the reverse complement.
AAGTAAAATTAATCATAGTCATAATCCCAGTAATTATTGAATGGTGTGTACAACAGAGGACAATGTTCTTGAAGGACATCTTAGAATTCTATCTCCCACATCATTTAAGTTCTGGCTTCAGGTTCTTTTATGTACATTTTTGTTGTTAAAAAAAAAGGTTTCTTGTGAGAGAGAGACATGAAGGGAGAGAAAGGAGGAAAGAGACGAGAAGCATCAACTTATACATAGTTGCTTCACTTTAGTTGTTCATTGTTTCTCATATGTGCCTTGTCGGGGAGGAGTGGGGGAGGTTCAAGCCAAGCCTATGACCTTGTGCTCAAGTCAGCAACCTTGAGATGTCGATGATCCCACAGTCAAGTCAGCAACTCCGTGCTCAAGCCAGTAACCCCATGCTCAAGTTGGCAAGCCAGCACTCAAGCCAAGGAGCCTGTGGTATTACCAGCAATCTCAGGGTTTCAAACTGGGGACCCCAAGTGTCTGTGGCTGATGCTCAATTCACTGTGCCACCATCGGTCAGGCAAAAATGAAAATAAAATTTTTAAAATTTATTTTTAAAAATTGTGATTAAAATATACATAACAAAGTTCTCCATTTTAAACTATTTTTTAAAATTAATTTTAGAGAGAGGAAGAAGGGGAGGGAAAGTGAGACAGAAACATTAATCTGTTCATGTGTGTGCCCTGACCAGGGATTGAACTGGCAACTTCTGTGCTTTAGGATGAAGCTCTAACCAACTGAGCCATCTGGCCAGGGTAATATTTTTTCCCCCTTCTTCTTTTCCAAGTGAGAGGAAGGGAGACAGAGAGACAGAGTCTCTCATGTGCACTGACCAGGATCCACCGAGTAATCCCTGTCTGGGGCCGATATTCTGCCCATCTGGGACCATGCTTACAACCAAGCTATTTTCAGTGTCTGAGGCAGAGGCTCTATAGAGCCACTCTCATCACCCTGGGCCAATGTGCTTGAACTAATCAAGCCATGGATGGCTACAGGAAGAGGAAGAGAGAAAGAGAGAGAGAAGGGCAAGAGGTGGAGAAGCAGATGGTTGCTTCTCCTGTGTTTCCTGACTGGGAATCAAATCTGGGACATCTACACACCAGGCCAACACTCTACCACTGAGCCAACTGGCCAGGGCCAGTAAGGGTGATTTTAAACTATTTTTAAGTCATAATTTAGTGGCATTAAGCACTAACACATTGTTGTGCAATCATTGCCACCTTTCATCTCCAGAACTTTTTCATCTAACAAAACTGAAATTTGGTACACACTAAACAATAATGCCCCATTTTCCTCCTTGCCTCTAGTAATCACTATTCTACTCTCTGTCTCTGAATTTTACTACTCTAAGAAGAATCATACAGTAATTGTCCTTTTGTGACTGGCTTATTTCACTTACTTTTTATATACCTTTGAACTTAAATCTTAATACACATCAAAAACGACTAAAAAGGAGTTGCAAGGTAGGAGAAAAAACAGAACATGAAACCTATAGAAGGAAAAGTCAAGAGAACAATGTTTCAAGAAGAAAATAATACACTACATCAAATATTGCTGAAGAGGTCAAACATGATGAGAACCGAGATCACACATTTTGGCAATATAGACCTTTGACAAAGGTATGATACACTAACAAAATAAAAAGACAGCTCACTTATGGGAGAACATATTCACCAATATGTCTGATAAAGAGTTAATAACAAAAATTTATGAAGAACTTATAGAAGTCGACACCAAGATGGGAAGCAATCCAATTAAAAAATGGGCAAAGAACCTGAGTAGATACTTCTCCAAAAAGGACATAGAGATGGCAAATAGGCATATGAAAAAATGCTTAATCACTAGAGAAATGCAAATTAAAACCACAATGAGATATCACTTCACACTTGCCAGAATGGCTTTCATTAACAAATCAACAAACAAGTGCTGGTGAGGGTGTGGAGAAAGGGAACCCTCTTGCACTGCTGGTGGGAGAGTATGGCATTACCTCAAAAAATTAAAAATAAAACTGCTATCCCACTTCTAGGAATATATCCTAAGAATCCAAAAACACTAATACAAAAGAAGATATGCACCCCAATTTTCACTGCAGCGTTGTTTGCAATAGCCAAGAGTTGCAAACAGCCAAAGTGTCCATCAGTGTAAGAGTGGATAAAAAAGCTGTGGTACATTTATACAATGGAATACTATGTGGCAGTAAAAAAGAAGGAAATCGTACCTTTTGCAAAAGCATGGATGGGCCTGCAGATTATTATGCTAAGTAAAATAAACCAGGCAAAGAAAGACAAATATCATATGATCTCACTTATATGTGGAATCTAATGAACACAATAAACTAAGGAACAAAACAGAAACAGAGGCAGGGTCACAGGGAACAGATGGACAATTGTCAGAAGGAAGGGGGAAGACGGGACAGGATTAACAAAGGTGAAGGGATCAGCCAAAACACATACATAACACATACATACAGACAACAGGGTAGCCATAGCCAGAGGGAAAGGTGAAGTGGAAGTAGAGGGGGGAGGGCAGTGGGGGGGTAAAATGGGGGTGGAAAGAGTCTTTGTATGGGGCAGCAGGGAGCACGATATGGTGTGTAAAGGGTGTTATATTGACTGGGACACTTAAATTAAAAATAAAAAGAATAATGTACTCAATCTAGTTTAAAAGAGAGATTACCTATATGTTGTACATAACTATTCTACTGAGGTCATTTTCTCAGTTAATAAATATTTCCTAAGTGTATATAGTGCCAGGAATAGACTTCATTGACACAGCACATTTCTTTAATTTTTTCAGATATTAAAATATGAAGATTAAAAATAATCAGAATGGTCAGTAAAAAACAGTATGTCTAATGGGCGAACATTCACTTAAGTAATGATGCCAATTGCAACCAAAAGCCTTCAGTAAATTTGACTAATATGTAATCATAATAATAGAAAGGAGCAAACATCTGAGAAATTATGAACAAATAGCAAAATTTTTCTTCTATAGAAAAGATATTTCAAATTTTTTATCTTTTACCTAGAACCTAACAACTACTTTGAAACAAAAATAAATAACCATGTGAATGGTCATTTAATTTCCAACCTCTCTCTTATGAAAACATGTTACCATTTTTTTACTTAGATATACTATACTCATTGTATAACTATTTAGTATAATATTTTTTAAAAGAAGCTTTAAAACCCAAGCGGAACAGAAACTACCTTGGATATGCAGTTTTTAAAGAGTAATTAGTATAAAAAGTGCTTAAAATAAAGATCCTCTCTCTAGCTCTTCTTTTACTTTTGATTCTCCTCATTATTTAAAGAATCCAAATTCATTTTTATTTCTTGCCTTTAAAATTATCTAATTTTCTATTTCCCCCTCATTCTAAATCAACCTGTTTTTCTATCTTCCTCATTCCCTAGCTCTTAGCTACCTTTAATAGGTGGTTTTTTTCCTAAAATAGAAAAACAAGTCACTTAAAAGAAAGAGAAAATTACACTCAAAATAAACATTTTATATTCATATTTCTGCCTACTTAATAAGATACTATTTTGTGAAGCCAGTTCAAAGAAGACACAGTTCCTGCTAGGTCCATTTTATTCACTAACCAATATTTAAAAAGTGTCAGATGCAACAGAGTTAATATAAACTATTTCATATATTTATATTTCTGGGTCTTAATTTCCTTTTTCCATCACTTATTAATTTCTCTTCTTTAATTTAGGGTTTTTTTGTCACTTATTTTAATAGATCTCACTAAACTGCTTTAGATTTCCTACTTCCAAAAGAATAACTCTAACAAGCTCATTTTATTCACTAGATTCATAAAAAATAACCACAATTTAATTTGCCTTTGTTTTCCTTTCTAGAATAAATGTTGCAATTTTCTCTTAACTAAGTCATATGTAACATGGTTTCTCTTGAAAAGTAACATTCAATAGCTTTAAGGGACAACCTGGGACAATTACACAATGTACTTATGATGAGTCATAGTCATTCATTTAACCTAAAACGGACTAGATTTATGAATGGATGATCTGTTATACATTTTCACAAACAAGACTCATTAGTGTTTCAAAACTAGTATTTTAAGCTTCTCTATTTGAACTGAAGATTTTATCTTATAAGGACTTGTAAAGGGCAAAGTTTTTTTTTAAGGTTTTATTTATTCATTTTAGAGAAGGGGGAGAGGTGGGAGGAGCAGGAAGCATCAACTCCCATATGTGCCTTGACTGGGCAAGCCCCGGGTTTCGAACCGGTGACCTCAGCATTCCAGGTCGACGCTTTATCCACTGCGCCACCACAGGTCAGGCTAAAGGACAAAGTTTTTAATAGAATAATATGATTTCCAGCAGTATGAAAAATAGTTACCCAAGCTTTACAGCATTTTCTAAGGGTAGTTAAGATTTTCTAAGTAATGCATTAAGGACATAATGTTTCCATGGTTTGGTTTGTTAAATTATGAAAAACTAAACACTGTCTACTAATATGGGAATTAGAATCAGCTTGAGTTACTTATAATTTCTGTAGAAGTAAAGAACTTGGTTAAGTTCAGTCAGATTTGTAGTGATGAAAGTCAGTAGGCCAAAGATAATCAGTAATGTAAAAAAAAATATTCTTAGAACGTTGATCTCTCTATTACTAAAAAAGTTTAAAGGAAAGTGCTATCAGTCAGCATCATGGTAGAGATAGATGGTTACTTTGCCTCTTTCCTTCAATGTACAACTAGTAGGGACATTCACCACTTAAAAGTTTCTCTGCTCAATATACTAGGATGCCTTAAGAGATCCACCTATGTGTACATCTGAAAATAGGTGGACTGGAATAAACAGGGGAGGAACTGGAGAAATGGCAAGAACCGTGCCTGTGATCCCAGTCCCCCAGCTGTCCAAACTGAGCTCACTGGCCCAGTGAGCACAGTAGCAGCAAGAGACAGGGCCCCGATTCTGGCCCCACAAAACCACCACAGTGAAGAAAAGGGGAGCTGTGGAATTGGAGCCTGGGACTCCAGCTCCCTCCCATAGCTGTGGCATTGCCTGCACTATAATAACCTGGTAGTAGCAGCAGAGGTGGTACACACGACTCCTGGCCACAGTTGTGCCAGTGATCACAGGGAACCTGGCAGCAGTGGTGGCAGGGCTCAAGATCTCAGCTCCCCTTCCACCCACGCCATTCCCCCCCAACATGGTGGTGGAGTCCAAGACCAAGGTGATCATCCGACACAGTAGGGGTACCCACTATCCTGGTGACACAAGCAGCAACCCTCATAATTATAGCAGCAGCAGAAGGCACAAGCAATGATGAAGGCTACTACAACATCTCTGGCAGAGGTTGTGGAGGGTGGAAAATGCTAGCTCTCAAATACAGTTAGAGTCAACCTAGGTAAGAAAAACCAAAAACCTGCAATACAGCGCCATCTGCTGGAAAACAAAAGACAAACTTGTAGTCACCAACCTGTTAAACTGTTAAACTATTTTTTATTTTTTATTTATTCATTTTAGAGAGAGGGAGAGAAAGAGAGAGAGAGAGAGAGAGAGAGAGAGAGAGAGAGAGAGGAGAGAGGAGAGACAGAGAGAGAGAGAAGGGGAGACGAGCTGGAAGCATCAACTCCCATATGTGCCTTGACCAGGCAAGCCCAGGGTTTTGAATCGGCAACCTCAGCATTTCCAGGTCGACACTTTATCCACTGCGCCACCACAGGTCACCAACCTGTTAAACTATTAAGATCAAAGTAAATAAAGCTGTAGCTAAATAAGCAAGGTGTTCGCCATTTTTCAAAGGCACTGGTAAAAGAACAATCCAATAAACACAATGAATATTCATGATATCACAAAAACAAAATAATTCTCCAGAAACCAAACCAAGCCATGGAAAACTATTATCTAAATGACAGAGGATTCAAAATAGTCTTGAAGAAAATAAGATACAAGAAAACTCAGAACGGCAGTTCAATAACCTCAAGAATAAAATTAATGAACAGAAAGATTACTACAGAAACTGAAATTCTAAAAAAGAAAGGAACAGAAGTTCTGTAACTGAAAAACTCAATAAATGAGATAAACAATGCACCAAAAAGTATTGGAAATAGAGTAGACTATACGGAAGAGAGAACTTGTGAGCTCAAAGATAGAATGTAGATATAATAAAGTGGAAGAGGAGAACAAAGACTTTTTTAAAAGTGAAAGAACTCTATGAGAACTATCTGATCTATTAGAAAGGGCAACGTAAGAATAATGGGTATCCCAAAAGGAAAAGAAAAGGAGAACGGAGAACCTGTTTTAAAAAATAACAGATGAGAATTTTCCAAACCTGGGGAAAGAAGTGGACATACAACTACAAGTAGCTCATAGAACATCTAATTATCTCAATGCAAAAAGACCTTCTCCAAGACACATTATATTAAAAAATGTCAAAAGTCAATGATAAGGAAAGAATTTGATAAGCAGCCAGGAAAAAAGACAGTAGCATACAAAGGAATCCCCATTGGGCTATCATCAAATTTTTCAGAAGAAACTCTACAGGAAAGGCAAGAGTGAAATGACATCTTAAAAACTTAAACTGAAAACTGCCAGCCAAGAATACTCTATATGGAAAAGTTATCCTTAAAATATGAAGGAGAAATAAAGGCTTTCCCAGAAAACACAACCTGAGGGAGTCTGTCACAAGACCTGCCTTACAAGAATGTTCAAAGAGCTCTTCTACCTCAAAAAAAGAAAAGGCAAAAGTACACAAAACTTTAAATAAGGAGGTAGACAGAATAGAAAGGTGAACCAACTTTCAGAATAGGATGTTAAAGACTTAATTATAGTCTAGCACAAAGGTTTTAAAGGGGGGAAAAGTGTTAAGATGAAATATAGTTACTTCAAATTGGTAACACACAACACAAACAGGGATAATTTGTCACAATAAAAATACAAAAGAGGAGGAAAAGGAAAGAACATATATAGGCAAATGAAAATGCTATAAAAAAAAGGACTGTTTTATCTATGAGATGTTTTATGCAAACCTCATGGTAACCACTAAACATAAAAAAAAAGAGGAAATGGAGGAAAACATCATTGAAAATCACCAAACAAAATTAGTAGACAGAAACAAAGAAAAGAAACAATGGAGATAAAGAACAATCAGAAAGTAAAAGATAAAATGGCAGTAGCAAGTCCTCCTATAGCAATAAGCAGCCTAAATATAAATGGACTGAATTCACCAATCAAAAGGCACAGACTAGAATAAAAAAAGAAGACACAAGTACATGCTGCTTTTAGTTGATTCATCTCAGTTACAAAGACAGGCAGGCTCAAAGTGAAGGAGTGGAAGCTGAGATTCCAAGCCAATCGCATCACCCCCACCCCCGGAAAAGAGCAGATATAGCCATATTTGTATCAGACAAAGTTGACTTCAAACCAAAATAATAAGGGACAAAGATGAATATAATGTAATGATAAAGGGACAATCAACAAGACATAAAATTTATTAATATATATGCACCCAAATCAGGAGCATCAAAATATATAAAGCAATTATTAACAGACCTAAAGGGTGAAATTGACAGTAATACAATAATATTTGGAGACTTTAATACACTATTTACACCAAAGGATAGATCATCTAGACCAGGGGTCCCCAAACTACGGCTCGTGGGCCACATGTGGCCCCCTGAGGCCATTTATCCGGCCCCCGCTGCACTTCCGGAAGGGGCACCTCTTTCATTGGTGGTCAGTGAGAGGAGCACTGTATGTGGCAGCACCGCAAAGCGCGGCGTCGCTCACGTACAGTACTACTTCCAGTGATACGGGACGCAGGCGTCACGGCTCCAGAAGTGCATCATATCACTTGTTACGGCTAGCAGTGACAAATATGGAACCGGACATTAACCATCTCAATAGCCAAAAGCAGGCCCATAGTTCCCATTGAAATACTGATCAGTTTGTTGATTTAAATTTACTTGTTCTTTATTTTAAATATTGTATTTGTTCCCGTTTTGTTTTTTTACTTTAAAATAAGGTATGTGCAGTGTGCATAGGGATTTGTTCATAGTTCTTTTTATAGTCCAGCCCTCCAACGGTCTGAGGGACAGTGAAATGGCCCCCTGTGTAAAAAGTTTGGGGACCCCTGATCTCGACAGAACATTAACAAGAAAACATAAGTCTTAAATGACACATTAGACTAGATAGACTTAACAGAACATTTCATCTTAAGCAAGAAAATATACATTCTTTCAAGTGCACATATATTATTCTCAAGGACAGAGTATATGTTCAGAAATAAAACAAGTCTCAAATTTAAGAAGACAAATCATATCAAGCATATTTTATAACCATAATGGTATGAATCTAGAAACTAACTTTAAGAAGAAAGCTGAACAAATCACAAATATGTGAAGATTGAAACAGCATGCTACTGAACAACTATCAGGTTGATGAAAAAAAAAAACAACTAAGGAAAAATAAAAAATACATAGAGACAAATGAAAATAAAAATATAAGATGCCCAAATCTATGGGATACAGCAAAAGCACTACTAAGAGAGATGTTTATAGTAATACAAGGCCTACCTCAAGAAACAAAAACAATCTCAACTAAACAATATAAACTTACTTTTAAAGGTACTAGAAAAAGAGGAAACAAAGCCTAAACTCAGTAAAAGGGAAAAAAAAAGAAACAGAAATAAAGCTAGAGACTAAAAAACAAAACAAAAAAACAATAGAAAAGATCAATAAAATAAAGAGCTGGTTTTTTGAAAAAAGAAATAAAACAAACCTTTAGCTAGACTCAGTAAAAAAAAATAGAGACAAGACTCAAAATTAGAAATGAAAAAGAAGTTTTAACAGATACCACAGAAATGCAGATGACCATACAGAGTAGTTCTGAGAAAGGCTATATGCCACCAAATTGTACAACCTAGAAGAGATACAGTCTTAGGATCATACAACCTTCCAAGACAATCATGAAGAAATAGAAAATCTTAATAGATCTATCACTAATAAGGAAATTAAAAGCTATCAACTCCCTCCCCAAGTTGACTTGGTCAAATGATCAATATCCAGGCATTATCTATGGCTCACTATTTGGATATTTAAATAGACATTTCTATATTACTGTACAATCTTAACTGATGTTCATAATGAAGACACTGAGGCAAAAAAAAATTCCTACATACAGAAGTATATTTTTAGTACACAGATGTTACCAAAGCAAAAAACTATACCAATATACTTAAATATATCTTAGCAGTGAATTTTAATAAATATTGACAGCATGGCTACTAAACAAAGGGCATTATTTTAGCACACAGAATTAGAGATAAAAAAGAACAATTTCTGTTGTTAAGGGAACAAAACAGAAGGAAGCTAATATACTTTAAAGACTTTAGTAAAGTAAGGGTTTTATGTAGCAAGTGAAAGACAGCATTATTGTTCCTGCCCCCTTAAGATTCAGAAGTTCAGGGGAAGTTTCTCTCTCAAGTGTTTATTTCATTAGAAATGTGAATTAATAAACTAACTAGTTGGCATCCTGTTTATAAGTCTATTCTGAACAATACCCAATCACTGGCACAGTAACTATAAAATGTACCTGTACACAGATATATTTGATAAATTTAACTCTCAGAGTATTCCTCTCAAAAATTAACTAAAGAGGTCTCAATTTAATTAACAAGTTGTTTTGGACTCAAAGAATCTTTAGTTAGAATGAATGTTGGTGCATACCAATCAAGCTTCTTCTATGCAAGAACTACTTTTACAAAACCATCTAAGCAGTGCATGAGCACATATGATGAGAGATGAAACTCTGGCATAACAAAGCAATGACTCCATTTTTATACAGCCATATTGTTGGATAGTTCTTCCCTGTGCGTCAAAATTTGCTTCCCAGAAACTCTCACCTGTTAGTCTAAAGTCTGCCCTCTAAAGGTGCAGAAAACAATGTATTCCAAGTTGCAGCTCTTTCTCTTAAGTTAAACATCCTTCACATATTTTTGTCTTTTATAATAGTGACTTCATGATTCTGTGCTCTTTGAGTTACCTTCATGGGTTCAATCTCAGTTTGTCAATACTTTTTAAAAACATGTTAAAAGGGGCCCTGGCTGGGTTGGCTCAGTGGTAGAGCATTGGCCTGGCGAGCAAAGAGTCCCAGGTTCGATTCCCAGCCAGGGCACACAGGAGAAGCGCCCATATGCCTCTCCACCCCTCCCCCTCTCCTTCCTCTCTGTCTCTCTCTTCCCTGCCCGCAGCCAGGGCTCCATTGGAGCAAGGTTGGCCCGGGTGCTGAGGATGGCTCTATGGCCTCTGCCTCAGGCGCTGGAATGGCTCTGGTTGCAACAGAGCAATGCCCAAGATGGGCAGAGCATTGCCCCCTGGTGGGCATGCCGGGTGGATCCCGGCAGGGTGCATGCAGGAGTCTGACTGCCTCCCCGTTTCCAACTTCGGAAAAATACAAAAAAAACCCCCACAAAAAACATGTTAAAAGGATACAACCCGTTTTGAACTTACATTTACTATATTTTTGTAGTCTAAGATTTCATTTCTTTCACTTTTGCAAATGAGATTAACTAGGTAACTCATATTTAGCTCTAGTTGTACTAAAATAAGCAAGTTTTATATATAAAGTTAAGTCATCCATTCCTGCACGTACTAGATACTGTCAATTGTTTTTGTGCACAGGATATAAAGCCCCTTTGTGAGTTGGAGGAGTCACCTAGGTGTACCTATAAGTGCTGATAACCCAGGAGGCAGTGGTAGATAGCTATAAGATTCCTGTTGCAGAAGATGTATCTTTGCTGGTAGCAAGTAATATTGAATTCTTAGTGGAGAAAAGGCATGTGTACAATCATCAGTTGATGATGATTTACCAATCAGACCAGTTCTGTAGCATGGTTTGGGGCATTGTTCCTGAATCATAGAGCCTTGAATCTGGCTCTCTATTCTTCCCAAAGCCTCTAAGATATCCAATATTATTTTCTTAAAGTAATATATTTTTTAAAACTCTGAAACAATCACAAACTTATAAAAAAAGTTACATGTCCGAGGCACAAAAGAACTTTCTTCCCTAAACCATTTAAAATAAGATGCTGTTATGTGGGATATTCTAGTATGCATTTCCTATAAATAAGGTCATTCTCTAATACAACACCACAACTAGCAAAATCAGAAACTGTGTTATTACTATCTGTTACAAGTTGAACTGTGTCCACCCAAAAAAGATATATTTAAGTACAAGCACCTCAGAATGTTACTTTTTTGGAAAACTGGGTCATTGCAGATATAATTAATTAAGGTCAATCTAGAGTACACAGTGGGATCCTAATCCAATATGATACCCTTGTAAAAACAGGCATGTGAAGATGGAGACAGAGACTGGAGTGGTACATCTACAGCCAAGAAATCTAGAGGATTTCTGGCCATTACCAGCTGCTAGGAGAGAGGTATAAATTCTCCCCAGAAGGAACCAGTCCTGCTGACACCATGATCTTGGACTTCCAGCCTCCAGAAATATGAGACATTAAATTTCTATAGTTTCAAGCCACTCAGTTTATGGTACTTTGCAATTAGAAAATAATAAACCATCTAATTTTAAAACCTCAAATATGATTTACCAGTTGTCCTAACATGCTTTCTAAGGATTTAGTTCAGAACCACATACTGCATTTAGTTGGCATGTCCCCTTATTCTTTCAGTCTGAACAGTTCCTCAGTCTTTCCTTGACTTTCATGACCTTGACTTTTGAAGATTATAAGTTACTTATTTTGCCGAATGTCTTTACGTTTGTCTACTATTCCCTTGTATTTTTATATTTTTATCTATCTATCTATCTATCTATCTATCTATCTATCTATCTATCAAGCAAGCCCCATGAGGCTGGCTGGCTATCTATCTATCTGAGCAAACCCTGCGAGGCCATGGAACCAACCTCAGCACCCAGGGCCAACTTGCTCCAACCAAGCCATGGCTGCAGGAAGAGAAGAGGGGGAGAGAGAGAGAGAGAGAGAGAGAGAGAGAGAGAGAGAGAGAGAGAGAGGAGGAGAAGAAGAAGAAGAAGAAGAAGAAGAAGAAGAAGAAGAAGAAGAAGAAGAAGAAGAAGAAGAAGAGGAGGAAGAGGAGGAGGAGGAAGAGGAGGAGGAGGAGGAGGAGGAGGAGGAGGAGGAGGAGGAGGAGGGAGGGGGAGGTATGGAAGAGCAGACGGTCACTTGTGTGTGCCCTGACTGGAAATTGAACACGGACGTGCATATGCTGGGCCAACACTCTACCACTGAGCCAACCAACCAGGGTCAATTCTCTTGTGTTTAGATTCAGATTAAGTATTTTGGCAGAAATATCAGAGAAGTGACACCACATTCCTCTCAATGCATCATTTCAGGTAATAGTAGCACACAATTTTGATTTCTACCATTACTTATGACATATAATTTGATCACTTAATTAAGATGGTGCTTGCCAAGCTTCTCCATTGTCAAGTTATTTATTGATTGATTGCCTTTAATCAATAAGTACTTTGTGGAGAGGTATTTGAAACTATGTGAACAGTCCATTTTTTACAAACTTTCTTATTTATTTGTTTGTTTGTTTATTTCTAGACTTATCATTAGTTTTCCATTTTATTCAGTAGATTCTAATCCATGTCTGTTATGATTTTGATGTTCAAATTGTGCTTAATTTTGCTAGCAAAAGCTCCTTCTAGCTGGATACTATGTTCTTTTGACATATTTCCATCCATTTTTGAGTACTTTCTTCTTCTGAGGTAACAATATGTTCTAGTCACAATTTGTAATTTCCCTGCCCCAGACCTTGAATCAGAAATGTCTGATTTTTCTGATTCAATAGCCACAGGTTTTATTCTAGCTTCCTCCCTTTCCACATCTAAACCTTCTTCCTTGATATTAAGAAACCTGGCTCTCATAGTTCTTAATCCCCAGTATTATATTATCTATCTACCACTTCTTTTTTTTTTTTTTTAATTCTTTTTTTTTTATTTTTTATTTTTCTGAAGCTGGAAACGGGGATAGACAGTCAGACAGACTCCCGCATGCGCCCGACCGGGATCCACCCGGCACGCCCACCAGGGGCGGTGCTCTGCCCCCCAGGGGGCGATGCTCTGCCCATCCTGGGCGTCGCCATATTGCGACCAGAGCCACTCTAGCGCCTGAGGCAGAGGCCACAGAGCCATGCCCAGCGCCCGGGCCATCTTTGCTCCAATGGAGCCTTGGCTGCGGGAGGGGAAGAGAGAGACAGAGAGGAAAGCGCGGCGGAGGGGTGGAGAAGCAAATGGGCGCTTCTCCTATGTGCCCTGGCCGGGAATCGAACCCGGGTCCTCCGCACGCTAGGCCGACGCTCTACCGCTGAGCCAACCGGCCAGGGCCTATCTACCACTTCTGTCACCATTCCAACCCCTTGTAGATGTTCCTCACTCGATGACCCACTTAACGTAGATGCAAGGCTCTGACTTCCCATCTTGAGCCAACCTCCACTCTCCGCATGTGAATGTCATCCTCTCCTTGGTTCCACGTGGTCACACACAGACTCTAATACCCTATGCTGGGTTACCGACTCTGATTTTGTGTATATTCTCTTCTCACCACATTTAAGCTGACTCCCCATATGAAGACATACTACCTTCAGCCCATTATGTGGACTACCCCTTTACTCTGTTTAGCTTGATTATCCACACCAGGTCATTCCTCCATAGGGGTGCATGCCCTCCTAAGTCCACTCAGGCTCTCATTTCATATGGTCCTCCCACGAGTGGATGGGGTCTTCCTTCAGTCCTGACACCTCCTATCATTCCATGGGTATCTCTCCTCGCCATGCTCAGGATCTGATTTTCCTTGCTGGACCCCATCACCTACCTCAATGCAGACAATAAAACATCTTTATCACTTCATTTGGGCTCCAACATCTGATACCAAGTCACTTCTTACCCTGTGAATACTGTCACACTGCTTGGGCTCAGATTCTTCACGACTGCCTCCATTGCATGGTGACTTTCATCACCCTGCTGTGACTATGGTACCCCATGCCAAGCTGACCCTCTGTGTGAATACCTTCCCCATTCAATAACAAGCCATTTTCTGTGTGAATATCCTTTTTATCTGACTTGGGCTCCAAGTCTCCAACTCTCCACTCCAGATCACCCCCAGTATGTGAATGAGCTGACTCTGCTGGCTCCACCAAGCCATGTCAGGCTACCCCTCTACACTGATGGCTTCCTCACCATTTGATCTCTGACTCTTCATCAGATTGTCCGGTTGCCCTCATATGTAAATGCACTCACCTGATTCAGGCACTGATTCCCTATGCTGGGCCATCCCACTGTATTGATGACTTTATTCTACTCAGATTCTTATATCTTCTACTCCAGGCCACCGCTTCTTGAGAATACCTCCCTCAGTCTGCTTAGACTCTTGAGTGCCTGTACAGGCCACCTCGATGTGTGAATTCCCTCCTCACTCTGGGCTCTGATTCTCTACTCTAGGATGTTCTATATGATGAATTCCTCATTCAATTTAGGCTCTGAAATCCCACTCAGTGGCACTATAGTTCACCTCCCTGACTCCCACTAGGAAAGTGCTGCTATAGACTGGATGTGTCCCCCCAATATTCATAAACTGAAATTCTGGCCCCAATCTGATGGTATTAGGAGGTGAGGCTTTTGGGAGATGATGAGATCATGAGGGTAGAGCCCTCATTAGGGGGATTAGTGCCTTATAAAAAGAGACCCAAAGAGTTCCCTTGCTCCTTTCACCATATGAAGGTACAGTGAGAAGTCAATAGTCTGCAACTGGGAAGAGGACTCTCATCAGAACCCAACCATGCTGGCACGATGATCTTGAATTTCCAGCCTCCAAAACTGTGAGAAATAAATTTCTGTTGTTTATGAGCCACCCAGTCCATGGTATTCTGTTATGGCAGTCCTAATGAATTCAGACAAGTGTCTAAACCAGGGGTAGTCAACCTTTTTATACCTACCGCCCACTTTTGTATCTCTGTTAGTAGTAAAATTTTCTAACCACCCACCACACCAGTTCCACAGTAATGGTGATTTATAAAGTAGGGAAGTAACTTTACTTTATAAAATTTATAAAGCAGAGTTACAGCAAGTTAAAGCATATAATAACAATTACTTACACCAAGTACTTTATGTCGGATTTTCGCTAAGTTTGGCAGAATAAATCTTTATGAAACAACTTACTATAGTTAAATCTATCTTTTTATTTATACTTTGGTTGCTCCGCTACCGCCCACCATGAAAGCTGGAACGCCCACTAGTGGGCGGTAGGGACCAGGTTGACTACCACTGGTCTGCCACACCTAATGGTTACAGGACTGGACTGTAAGGAATAAATGAGAAGAAATAGAAAAAAAAGAGTAATGCTATCAGAGAGTGACAAGCTAACCCACAGAATGTGATACAGTATCTGCAAATCATATATCCGATAAAGAACTTGTATGAAGAATTTATAAAGAATTCTTACAATTCAAAAATAAAAAGATACATAACTCAATATAAAAATGGGCAAAGGATCAAAACAGACATTTCTCTTCAAAGAAGATATGCAGATAGATAATGAGCACTTGAAAAAGTGCTCGATATCATTAAACATTAGGGAAGTGCAAATTAAAACCACAGAAGATGCCCCTTCATATCTACTAGGAAAGGTATAATCGAAAAGGTGGATAAATAAGTACTACATTAGCAAGAATAAGGAACCCTTATATCCAGTTGGAGGGGATGTAAAGTAGAAACTTGAGAAAACAGTTTTGCAGTTCCTTAAATTTCAACATTCATTCCCATGTAACCCAACAATTCCACTTCAGCATCTATTCAAGAGAAATGAAAATGTATGTCCACACAAAAACTTGTACATGAATGTTTACTACTGCAGTATTCATAACAGCCCTAAGTGGAAACAACCGAAATGTTATCAACTGATGAATGGATAAATAAAATGGTACCCCCATACAATGTACAATTATTTCTCAATAAAAAGCAATGAAGTACTGATGCATGCTACAACGTGGATAGATCTTGAAAAAATTATGTTATGTGCAAGTAGACAGTCACAAAGAACCACAAACTGATCAGGCAAATCTACAGAGATAGTCTAGTAGTTGTCTAGGGCCAAGGGGTTTGGAGGAAAACGGGGAGTGAATGCTAATGGGTATAGGGTTTCTTCCGGGGTTGACAACAATGTTTTAAAATTAATGGCTGTAGAACTCAGTGGACATACTAAAAATTAGTGAATTGTAAACTTTAAATTGGTGAGAAATATGGTATGTGAATTATACTTCAATAAAGGTATACAAGAAAAAAAGTCACATCTGCCTCTTAATAGGGAGGGTTTTTAGATTAAACTGTTTGTCTATACAGACTCTATATGGCACACAGAAATGCTCAAGAAACCTTAGGTTTTTTTATCTTTCTCATTCAACTTAATTAAACATTTATTGAGCATTCTCTATGTGCTGGGTTATATGAAAAGTACCAAGACTACAAACCTAAGTAAAATTTAATTTCTGCCCTCAATTATTTCTGTATGTGTATCCAGGGG
The DNA here is from genome assembly GCF_036850995.1 of Saccopteryx leptura. NCBI lineage: Eukaryota > Metazoa > Chordata > Mammalia > Chiroptera > Emballonuridae > Saccopteryx > Saccopteryx leptura. The sequence goes on along the minus strand of NC_089506.1, from coordinate 104,516,211 downwards.
TAGGAGAGGAGAGAAACTGAAGAAGCATCTTTTCTGCAAACACTTTACACAACAGATGATGTCTGAGGCATGGGACTTTTTCACCAAGAAAGCCAGTTCTACACTAGGATCTTAAGAGATATATTCACTATGAAATATGCTTCTAGGCCCTTCCTAGAAATCTAAAGTCAGAAACCTTGCCTAATTCTCTATTCTGCATACCTCTCTACAAAACAAAACTAAGAAGGTCAGTCTTCAGTATATGTTACAGAGATCTTTTAATACTAAACCTAAAGATTTACTCATTCAGTGCACTTTTACATTCCTAGGTACAAGTGAATTATCAAGCAAAAATGAGTTATTTTTCATCATATAAGAAAATCTATTGACATGCTATCAAAGTAGTTCACTAAAAGAATCAAAAATACCCAGTATTTTGATTAGAACTGAAGTTGTAAGTGCCATATAAAAATCAATTTAATTGATTTTATGAGGGAGGGGATTTAAAACTTGTAATTACAATTGACTTTTAAAATATAAGCTACATGGGTACAAGATTTATCAGGATGCTCATTTAGTAAGTTATGCAATGTCTAGTCACTAGGTTATACATGTGAAACTAATATAATATTACATGTCCACTGTAATTAAAAAATGATTAAAAAATAAAATATATTATTGAAAAATCAGAGTCTGGTTATCCAATTGCCACTAGCTGTTTTTGTATTTTAAGTCACACTAATATAGTAATGAATATAGAACCCTTATCTGCAGATGTGTTTGAAAAGGCCAATGTTATATTAGTTAAAATGCTTCCGTCGTAAACAATGATTATTGAAAACAATTTGAAAAGAGGTATAGAAACAATCCTACTGTGGATACTCTATTAGAAACTTACACTCTAAGAGGTATCCAGTGTAAAAATAAAATTATTTTTATGAAAACCTAATTGACAAGTAAAGACAGGCAAAATTTATTATAATGCATGAAAACCTACATACATGGTTTCTTTTAAGATCATAATACATAAACCCTTGCTATTTTGAAGTTATCTTATTTGCCACACAAATGATTTAAGTTAACTTAGAGAAAGTGCTAACTCTAAGACATCTGAGGTTTAGATGGCAGGTTAAGAGTTTTAACTAAGCTAATTGCATTTCTACAAAGAGGTCTATTTCTTTGTTGGTTAAATTCAGTCGACAGGCCAGGTTAAATGGGAGGAAACATTAGTCCTGGTTTGCCTGGGACAACCTTGGCTGACATCAGTTGTCTTGGAATAATTGCTAGGGTCCTTTTTCATGATCAGAAGTATGCCAGGTTGGATAATTAGGCATATGTCATCCTACTTCTAATGTATTCTTCCCAAATGAAAGGTACACTATTATTTAGGTCTGTAATATGTGGAAGGCCAATAATTGAAGGGTATACAAAGAAATGTCAGAAACGGTATCTGCCCTCAAAGTGCTTCTTAAAACTAAGTTGAAGAGGTTAAATAAACATTTCAAGTTAAACATATAAAATGTAAATGGCTTTTAAAAACATAAATAGGAGGAATGTTCTAAGAACAGTTACTTACTAAATGAAAGGCACAATAATTGGTATTATGAGGTTTCACAAAGAGATGGGGGTGACTTTCTATTAAACAATTAACACCACAGCACCCAACATCAACATTTACTGAGTGCCTTATATGTGCCAGGTCTGGTTTAGAGTGCTTTACATGTACTTTAGTTAACCTTCACAATTATCCTATGAGGTATACTATTATTCACAAAGATGGAAATTTTACTGATAAGTAATATACCTGAGAGAAGTTAAATAACACATGAGAGTTTATATAGCCAATAAGTGACGGAACTGGGATTTAAACCCAGGCTCTCTAATTACAAAGCCAGTGACCTTTTTATTGCTCTTGTCTTCATATAAAGCAGCTGTTTTCAAGTGGGGGTGATTTTACCCTCCCAGGCAACATTTGGTGACATCTGGAGACATTTTTGTTTGTCACACAAGTGTCTGTGTAGGGTGGCTAGTGAGTACTGTAAAGGGAAGGCTCACTAAGGACTTTATAAAAAAACCTTTTAAAGATAAGATCTGAGCTCAGTCTTAAAGCATGGTAGCATTTAAACAGGCTGGGGTGGTAGTGATAAGGGAGAATTCTAGTAAGAATAGTACAATAACTACATGACAGGTTCAAAAGACAGTAAATAAATTAATTTACCAAGCTAGAAGTAAAACAGTATTGAAGGGAAAGTGGGAAGAAAGACTAGAAAAATAAAATGATCTTCTTTTTTTTTTTTTTTTTAATTTTTTTTTATTTTATTTATTCATTTTAGAGAGAAGAGAGAGGAGAGAGAGAAGGGGGAGGAGCTGGAAGCATCAACTCCCATATGTGCCTTGACCAGGCAAGCCCAGGGTTTCGAACCGGCAACCTCAGCATTTTCAGGTCGACGCTTTATCCACTGTGCCACCACAGGTCAGGCTAAAATGATCTTCTAAAAAGACTAACAAACCTGAACTGGATTCAGTGAAGATTCTGAGCAGGGGAATGACATAAACAATATATACTGCTCATAAAATTTAGGGGATATTTCAAAATGAGTATGAAGCGGTAAAATATCCCCTAATTTTTGTGATAAGTGTAGTAAGTATAATCAAGAAACCAGGGCAAAGAGACTAATAAGGATGCTACTTCAGTAGTTAAGCCATAAGATATTCAGAGTTTGCCTTGGTGTGGTGGTAGATACAAAGAAAGGAAGAAACCACAAGCATATATACTTTTATGTACCATAAATTTTTGTCTTGTGTCAAACAATAATAAATTACCATTCTTACCTGTAATACACTGAAACTGTCCATCTTCTCTTCTTATTGTAAATGCTTCCCCTGGGTTAACTTGTACCAGAATAACCTTAAAATGAGGAGGAAGAAGTATTAATCAAAACAACAATGCAGCAAATTAGTATATTAAGGTATTAAATGTTGCTAGTAAGAGAGTGGATGTGAATTACTTAAGCCTATGAAACTGGGGAAAAAATGGGGATTATTCATTTTACACATTAGTTAAAAATGTATTATTTAACTTTTCTAGAGGTCACACATAAGCCAAAAGTAAGGGAATACAAAAAGATAATGACAAACTGTTACTGGAAAGTCAATAAACTTCACTATGAAACAAAGATGGAGTCACATCACAGAATATTTGGGTCATCAATACTTAGTATAGCAGTTATTAAGTACAGTTTTTTTTTAAGGGTAGGTTTCTAAGACAATTCATACTTTTCAAATTATACTTAAGAATCCCACCACTTTAAGTAGTTTTTAATACATGTAATAGGTAATACTCAATTTTATGAAATCTAAAAAATAGAAAACTGGAAAAAAAAATCTGAGGTCTATCCTAAAATAAACATTGTCAACATTCTGATAAATTTCTTAGTCTTCTTCTCTAAGTATAGGCTTAATTTTTCTCATTAAATACAGATCTAAAATCTCCAATTCTGTATCAAACGACTATCCCATAAACTACCATTCTCTTAATGTAATGAAATTAGATAATTAGTGTTTCAAAACACTAATTCAAAAGAATTTATACACCTCTCTGCTTATTGCAGCATTATTTACAATAGCCAAGGTTTGGAAGCAGCCCAAGTGTCCATGATTAGATGAGCGGTTAAAAAGCTGCGGTATATTTACACAATGGAATACTACTCAGCTCTAAAAAAGAAAAAAAGGAAATCTTACCCTATGTGACAGCATGAATGGACCTGAAGAGTATTTTGCTAAGTGATTAATAAGCAAAACAACCTGGACGAAATGTATTAATTTCTAAAGACATACAATCTTCCAAAAATATATAATCATCCACAACTGAATCAGGAAGAATCAGAAAATCTGAGCAGAATGATTACAACTAATGAAAGCAAAGCAGTAATTAGAAAACTCAGCAAACAAGTCTTAAACTAGATGCCTTCAATGGTGAATCTTATTTACTTATTATTTATTTATTTATTTATTTATTTGAGGAGGGGAGATAGCGAGGCAGACTCCCGCATGCACCCCAACCAGGATCCATCTGGCAACCCCATCTGAGGCTGATGCTTGAGTACTGAGCTATTTTTAGTGTCCGAGGCTGATGCGCTCCAACAGAGCTATCCTCAGTGCTCAGGGCCATGCTCAAATTAATCGAGCCACTGGCTGTGGGAGGGGAAGAAGGAGAGAAGGGGGAGAGAAGGGGGAAAGAAGGGGAAGAGGGAGAGAGAAGCAGATAGTAGCTTCTTTTGTGTGCCTTGACTGGGAATTGAACCCAAGACGTCTATATGGCAGGCCTATGCTCTATTCACTGAACTACTGGCCAGGGCCTTAATGGTGAATCTTACCAAACATTCAAAGAAGAATAACACCTATCCTTCTCAACCTAGTCCAAAAACTTCAAGAGGAGGGAATACTCTCAAGCTCATTTTATAAGGCTAGACACCATTCTAATTCCAAAACCAGATATAGACATTACAAAAAATAAAATTACAGGCCAATATTCCTGATTAACACAGATGTAAACAATCTCAACAAAATATTAGCAAACCAGATCCAGCAATACATTAAGATCATATACCATGGCCAAATGGGATTTATTCCAGAGATGAAAGATTGGTACAATATCAACAAAGTAATTAACATGATACACCACTAAACCAAATAAAGGATAAAAAAACCATATGATCATACCAATGATGCAAAACAACACTTCATAAAATCCAGCATCCATTAATAAAAACTCTCAGAAAAGTGGGAATAGAGGGAAGATATCTCAACATAATAAAGGCCATATATGACAAATCCACAGCTAACATTTTACTCAATGGGGGAAAACTAAAAGTGTTTCCCTTAAGATCAGGAACAAGAGAGGGATGTCTTCTTTCACCACTCTTATCCAGCACAATACTGGAAGTCCTAGCCACAGCAATCAGACAAGAAGAAGAAATAAAAGGCATGCAAATTGGAAAAGAAATAAAACTACCATTATCTGCAAGTGAGATACTAAATAGAGAGAACCTTAAATATTCCACCAACAAACTATTAGAACTGATAAATGAATTCAGTAAAGTAGCAGGATATAAAATAAATATTCAGAAATCAGTTATATTTTTGTACACCAATAATAAACCATCAGAAAAGAAACTAAAAAGAAAAAAAAAAATCCCATTTCCCTGGCCCAGTGGCTAAAGTGTCAACCTGGTGTTCCAGAGATTGTGGGTTCAACCCCCCGTCAGAACATGTATGAGAAACAATCAATGAATATACAACTAAATGGGACAACTAAGTGAAATGAGTTGATGATTCTCTTTCTCTCTTGTTCTCTCTACTTTCCTTTTTCTCAAATCAATGAAAAGAATAAAATTTTTTAAAAATAAAAATGTAATCCCATTTACAATTGCATCATAAAATACCTGTATTTGAAAATTACAAGGTACTAAAGAAAGAAGAAGATACAAATAAATGGGAGTGGACAGATAGAATTAATATCATTAAAATGTCTGTGTTACTCAAAGCAATCTACAGATTCAATGCAATTCCTATCAACATACCAATGGTGTACTGCACAGAAGTAAAACAAGTAATCCAAAAATTTATATGAAACCACAAAAGAAACCACAATAGTCTCAGCAATATTAAGAAAGAAGAACAGTTGCAGGTATTACACTACCTGATACCAAACTATACTACTACAAGACCATAGTAATCAAAAGAGGATGGTACTATCATAAAAAGATATATAGATCAATGGAACAGAATAGAGAGCCCAGATATAAATCCACATTTATATGGTCAATTACTATTTGAGAAAAGAGGCAAGAACATACAATGGTAAATACAATTGATTCAATAAATGAACCAGGAAAACTGGACAGATACATAAAAAAAAAAACTAGACATTCTGCTTATGCCATATACAAAAGTAAACTAAAATGAACTAAAGACTTAAATGTAAGACTCAAAACCACAAAAATTGAAGAAAACATAAGCATAAAATCTGATATATTTCTTAGCAATATTTTTCTGATACATCTCTTCAAGCAACAAAGTCAAAAGAAAAAAATAAACAAATGGGCTACTTCAAACTAAAAACAGCAAAGGAGCCTGACCAGGTGGTGGTGCAGTGGACAGAGCGTCAGACTGGGATGTGGAAGACCCAGGTTCGAGACCCCGACGTCGCCAGCTTGAGTGTGGGCTCATCTGGTTTGAGCAAAAATTCACCAGCTTGGACCCAAGGTCGCTGGCTCAAGCAAGGGGTTACTTGGTCTGCTGAAGGCCCGCAGTCAAGGCATGTGTGAGAAAACAATCAATGAACAACTAAGGTGTCGCAATGGGCAACGAAAATCTAATGATTGATGCTTCTCATCTCTCCATTCCTGTCTGTCTGTCCCTGTCTATCCCTCACTCTGACTCACTCTCTGTCTCTGTAAAAACAAACAAACAAAAAAACAGCAAAGGAAACCATAAACCAAATGAAAAAACAACTATTGAATGGGATTATAAACTCCCACCAATGTTACATCCAATAAAGGATTAATACCAAAAATTTATAAAGAGCTCATACAACTTAATACACACAAAAAAACAAATAATCTAATTTAAAAGTGGGCAGAGGACATCAACAGACACTTTTCCAAGAAGGATATACAGATGGCCAATAGACAATTGAAAAGATGCTTAACGTCTCTAACCACGGGAGAAATACAAATTAAAACTACAATGAGATATCACCTCCTATCTTTCAGAATGGCTATCAGCAATAAATAAACAAACAAGTTTGGTAAGGATGTGAAGAAAAGGGGATGCTCACACACTCTTGGTAGGAATGTAAAACCAGTGCAGCAACTGTGGAAAACAGTATGGAGGTTCTTCAAAAAATTAAAAATGGAATTGCCTTATGACCCAGTGATTCTACTTCTGGGTATATATCTGAAAAAACCCAAAACACTAATTTGAAACAATATATGCGCTCCTACATTCACTTCAGTGTTATTCATGATAGCCAAGATATAAAAGCAACCCAAGTATCCATCAATAGGTGAGTGGATAAAAAAGAAATGGCCTATATATACAATAAAATATTACAAAATGAAACGTTACCATTTGTGACAGCATGGATGGACCTAGAGAATATTATGCTCAGTGAAATGTCAAAGAGAAAGACAAATACCATATGATATCACCTATACGTGTAATGTAAAATACAAAATGAAAAACCAAAACAACCCCCCCCCCCTCTTTTTTTGTTAGGGTCTATGTTTTCAAACTTTTTGAAGAGCTTGTTGATGTCTGCAAGAGCTTTTGCTAAACCCATCACTGAATTTTCTTGGGGGTTCTTCTTCTTGTTCTTCTACAGTTTTCTTCCCTCTCCTCTCTTCTTCAGCTATGTGTTCCTGTTTCAGTTCCAACACTCAGTCAATTCTTAAGGAACCACCTCTAGGACCTTAAAGTCATACCCGTCCCACACCAAGATTAAAGCTGTTTGGCATCTCAACCACAGACTTATTGATTTTTGCAACCTCCTCATCCTTGGCAAATCCTTTTTAAAGTCATGCACAAACCTCCTGAGTGTCTTCTTCCAGCTGCCATTCAAACACTCTTTGGTCATATCACTCCAAGGCCAAGCAAGGTTCCTGATGCAATCATAGATATTTTAATCCTCCCAGAATAGCATCAGTGTCTTCCTCAGTTGTAGCAATAGCTTGGGCAAAGGTCCTCTTTAGGTTAGGGGCATCTCAGTGACTACCTTGAAAGCTGCTATAACTCCTTGAGACTAACAGGTTGGATCAAAGAGGTGGTATTTGGATGGAAAACTAATACTTTGTTATTGGCATAAAGATTACCAATTAAAGGACGATATCTGGAAGCATTATTAACAATAAGCAAAAACTTAAAAGGCATATTATTCTCCAACTAGTACTTCACCATTTTGCTGGCACAGCAATTTAGGAGGGCATTTTGAAAGAGAGGACACAACTTCTTATTGTTCCTGTAGTACACCGGCATGTGTACTATGTGATTGATACGCTTGAAGGCTTTGGAGTTCTCACTGTACCAGACCACAAAGGGTTTCAATTTGTAGCCTGCAACATTGTCCCCAAGCAAGACTGTTATCCTGTCTTAAAAGCATTGAAACCTGACATTGACTTGGCTTCCTTGGGGATGAAAGTTCTTTCAAGCATTTGTTTCCAGAACAAGAGGTTTTATCTATACTGAATACTTGCTCTGGGAAGTAATTTCGCTTCATAATATAATCAATTTATCTAGTTTCCAAAACTTCTTCAGTTGCCTTCACATTAGCACTTGCAGACTCACCAACACTTTCATGTTATGTAATGAATAACAATTCTTGAATTGTTTAAACCACTCAGAGCTGGCAGTAAATTCAACATCATAGTTGGATCCAGCCTTTTCTTTCAACATCTCAAACACACTTTTTGCTTTGGCCATTATCATCATTATTCTTTGAGAAATACACTTCTGTTTTTGGTCTTCAATTCAGGTCATTAGAAGTTTTTCCATGTCTGATGTAGACCCTTCTCGAATTTTTATTAGTCTCATTGCCTTCAATGTAGCAGATCCTTCAGTTTCTGTCACTTTGTTCAAGATCAATAGTGGAATGGAGCATGTCTGACTGAAAAGCAATAACCATCACTAACTTTCCACCTTCATAGTTCTTAATCACTTTTAATTTCACTTCCAGGTCAGTCTCTCAGTGTGGCCTCTTATTGGCATTAGCAATGGATTTTGTCTGCTCAGGGGCCATGATGAACAAAACAATGTAAGATTAAATCAAGCACAAGAGAAAATTATGCAATCAAGAGACATGGTAAACATAAGATACATGAGGCTGCTGACGGTATAACACAACATACTGTTACAGTAAACTTATTTTAATAAGTAGAAAGATTACACTCTAAAATACCAATAAGAAGTATAGCATGCTAACCACATAAACTAGTACCAAAGTCATTTATTATCAAGTATTATGTTCTAGATAGACATAATTTATATAACTGGTAGCAGAGTTGGTTTATTAATATCTGCATCACCACAAACACATGAGTACTGTATGTAATATATTACACTAAGATGTTACAATGGCTACTATGTCACTAGGCATATCAATTTTCAGCTCTATCATAATCTTACACAACCACTGTGGTAAATGCGATCCATTGTTGAGCAAAATGTTGCTATACGGCACATGAGTATATATACAGATTATCTCAGTAACATCAACACTTACTTCAAAACAATGCAAAAGGATTAATAGCATGAGTTTGATTTACTTTGTCATTTCATATTTAAATTAAAGAAAATGTAGGCCCTAAGGCTTCAATGAACAAGTTCTACCAAATATTCTAGGAAGAAATAATTTTCAGCATATATAAACTTACCTTATAATAGGGGGAATAAGGGTATACTTCCCAATTTATGAGACTAGCTAATATATCTTTGATACCAAAGACAGGACTCACTCATGAACACAGACAAAACATAAAATTCTAGAAAAAATATTAGCATTCCCAAATCCAGCAATATATAAAAAAGACAACATATCATAACCAAGTTAGGTTTATCCCAGGAAAATCAGTTGAACATTAAAAATCAATACAAATTATCATATCAAAGTTTAAAGAAGAAATATTATATGATCATCTCAAGAGATGCTGAAAAAGCAGCTAAATATATTCAACACCCACTTACAGCAAAATATTCTTAGCACACAGAAAACAGAATGGGACTTGTTTAATCTTATAAAAAGTATCTGTAAATATATTAAACATCATTGCTTAGTGATAAAATGCTAAAAACATTCTCATTAGGACCAGAAAATGTCTAATCACTATGATGTACATCTAAAACTAACAGAATACTGGATGTCAACTATGCTTGAAAAATAGAAGAATTTGGCCCTGGCCAGCTGGCTCAGTGCACAGAGTATCAGCCCAGTGTATGGATGTTCCAGGTCTGATTCCTGGTTAGGGCACACAAGAAAAGTGACTATCTGTTTCACTCTCCCTCCCTTTCCTCCTTTTCTCCCTCTTCCTCTCCTGTAGCCTGTGGCTCTTCTAGTTCGAGCATCAGCTTTGGGTAGTGAGGACAGCCTGGTTGGTCTGAACACATCAGCCTCAGGTGCTAAAATTAGCTTGATTGATTGGAGCATCGGCCCAAGACAAGGGTTGCCAGGTGGATCCTGGTCAGGGCATGTGTGGGAGTCTGTCTCTCTATCTCTCCTCCTCTCACTTTAAAAAAAAGAAAAGAAAAGAAAGAAAGAAAAAATAGAAGAATTATAAGAATTATCTAAAAAAATGGGCTCTGATCAGGTAGCTCAGTTGGTTAGTACATCATCCTAATACACCAAGGTTGCAGGTTCGATCTTGGTCAGGGTACATATAATAATCAACCAATGAATGCATAAATAAGTGGAACAACAAATTTATGTTTCTCTCTCTCTCTCCCTTCCTCTCTCTGTAAAATCAATATTTTAAAAAAAAGACAGTTTCTCCTATCAAGCACATGCTTGAGAATGTGAAATAGCAGAAAGCCTTTGGAAAACAATTTGGCAGTTTCTTATAAAGATGAAAAACCTTACCATACATGATCATACTGGTAGGTATTTACCCAATTGAGTTATAGGTACTAATGAAAACCCATCATTCCCATCCCTTTACAGAATTATACTTATAAAGCCATGGGCTGAGGGAAAACCACACCAGCTTTTTAAAAATTGTGCATTTCCTTTTGGAAGGAAGGAGTGTGCACAAGAGATTAAATTTAATTGTTATATGATATAGGCCATCATTTAATCACATAATTCAATGATGACTTCAATGATGTAAAGTCATAATTTATAATAATCATTTAGGTATAAGGTTAAACTTTGTTTAAAAAAACCCCTCAGAAAACAACACATAATAAGTGCTGGCGAGGATGTGGAGAAAAGGGAACCCTCCTGCACTGCTCGTGGGAATGCAGACTGGTGCAGCCACTGTGGAAAACAGTATGGAGATTCTTCAAAAAATTAAAAATGAGTCCTGGCCGGTTGGCTCAGCGGTAGAGCGTCGGCCTAGCGTGCGGAGGACCTGGGTTCGATTCCCGGCCAGGGCACACAGGAGAAGCGCCCATTTGCTTCTCCACCCCTCCCCCTCTCCTTCCTCTCTGTCTCTCTCTTCTCCTCCCGCAGCCAAGGCTCCATTGGAGCAAAGATGGCCCGGGCGCTGGGGATGGCTCTGTGGCCTCTGCCTCAGGCGCTAGAGTGGCTCTGGTCGCAACATGGCGACTCCCAGGATGGGCAGAGCATCGCCCCCTGGTGGGCAGAGCGTCGCCCCATGGTGGGCGTGCCGGGTGGATCCCGGTCGGGCGCATGCAGGAGTCTGTCTGACTGTCTCTCCCTGTTTCCAGCTTCAGAAAAATGAAAAAGAAAAAAAAAAAAATTAAAAATGAAACTGCCTTTTGACCCAGCCATTCCACTTTTAGGAATATATCCCAAGAACACCATATCATTGATTCAAAAGAAGAAATTCACCCCCCATGCTTATGGCAGCATTGTTCACAATAGTGAAGATCTGGAAACAGCCCAAGTGTCCGTCAATGGATGAGTGGATTAAAAAGCTATGGTACATATATACAATGGAATACTATGGGGCCATGAAAAAGGAAATCTTACCTTTTGCGACAACATGGATGGACCTAGAAACTATTATGTTAAGTGAAATAAACCAGGCAGAGAAAGAAAAATATCATATGACCTCATTCATTTGAGGAATCCAATGAACATTGTGAACTGAGGAACAGAATTGAGACAGAGGAGGGATCAAAGGGACCACAGGAAAAGAGGACAGAGGGAAAAGAGATGATAGGATGGGATAAACCTGAAGGGAAGGGGGAGGATGCTGTGGGGAGGGGGGCAAGGGAGATGTTGAGGGGAATATGGGGGAGGAGGGATGCATTCGGGGCAACACTAGAATCTATGTAAACACAATAAATTAAAATCAATTAAAAAAAAACAAAAAAAAACCCTCAGACAACTACACTGTCTAAAGTAAAACAAAAACAACTTTATAGGCAACTAAATATCCACACAAAAAAACCTCAAATATGAATTAATGAGACATTATAGAAGTAAATTCAAAAACAGTCTCATTAGTTCACTGTCTTATGAAACCAAAACAACATTCTGAACTGGAGTTTAAAACATGAATTAACGGGACCCACTAATGTGAAGTTTTATTCTGTTTAAAATTTTGCACTCTTCTGAAAGAAATACACATGTACTAGACATAAGGAAATGAACATATTGGTTTCCTTACCTGTTGTGTTCCATCTGCACTTACAATAGGGGCAGATAGAAGAGAAATATCACTAGTTAAAATCTGAGATGTATCCAGTAGTGGTGGATGTTCTGCCATTATCAGTAAGACATTAATATACCGGATAACTCTCCAACTCTGAAAAACAAAAATATATAGCAATGTGTATATATAGCCTTAAAAATGTATTAAAATATAATACATTCAAGATTTATCTTTTTTTTTTTTTTATGCGCTTAGGATAAAAATAAAAACAGCAGAGAGCCTAAGTGGTGCTCTGCTTTGGCTCTCTAGAAAGGTTATAGGAAAGTAGTGAGCCAAGGCAGGGCTGCTTTTAGCTCACTGAAAAGTCAGAGAAAAAGGGGCCTGGGAGGTTCACAGGGTAAGCCTGAGATAAGCTCCCACTACCCACTGCTCCCCTGGTTGCAAGTCTCATGGGGATCATTAGAGTTTAGGAAAGAAAACTAAAGATGTATACCTGAGAGGGAAGAAAGGCATGGTGGGGATGCTCCAGAGAGAGCCCCAACAGTTGTTTTATTCTTTTACCTAAAAGATTTTTTTTTTAAAGGGAGGTCTTTTTTATTTTTTTAACTTTTTTTTACATTTTATTTATTCATTTTAGAGAGGAGACAGAGAAAAGAAAAAAGGACCAGGCAAGCATGAACTCCAATATGTGTCATGACCAGGTAAGCCCAAAGTTTTGAACCAACAACCTCAGTGTTTCAGGTTGACACTTTATCAGCTGCACTAGCACAGGTCAGGCTTTTTTTTTTTTTTTTACCGTGAAAGGAGGAAAGTTAGACTCCTGCATGTGTCCTGACTGGGAGCCACCTGGCAAACCCGACTTGGGTCAATGCTTAAGTACCGAGCCATTTTTAGCACCTGAGATAATGTGCTAGGACCAACTAAGCCATTCTTAGTGCTTGGGGCCAATGCTCAAGCCAATTGAGCCACTGGCTGTAGGAAGAGAAGAGGGAGAGAAGGGGGAAAGGGAAGTGGAGAGAAGCAGATGGTCACTTCTTCTTTGTGCCTGACTGGAATTGAACCTGGGATGTTCATACGCTGGGCCACTGAGCCATCAGCCAGGGCCAGAGATATTCTTGTCAGAGGAAATTTTACAATATTCTGCTGACATCTTTTTACTCATCAGACCATTTAAGGAAACATATTTCTTACAACTTAGCCAACTGTTAATACAGACAATAAACTAAGATGAAATAAAGCCAGTATATCAGCAGCTTCTATGTAAATTGTCTATCCTTTTCATCTCTATACGGTATTTATTTAATTTAACCACCACTTTAGCTAAACACTAGGATAGGCACTAAAATGCAATGGTTGAGGGAAGCAATTTTACCATTGATTTTTTTTCTATGAGAAAAGGTGATTATGAAGACCCATCCTCTCTTATATCAGTCTCTAGGAACTACACAGAATTATTAACTTTTCATTAATCCCTCAGATAGAGCAAAATGGTAGAAAAATTTGCTTAGGATTAGAATAAGACCGTTCAAGTTTTAAGTTTTATGTTCTGACACTGGCCTTCATCTGGTTTTTTCTTTTCTAAGTGATACCTACTTTATTATAAACAAAATCATTTCAGTGATAAAAGCACATACATTTAGAAATCCTTAAATGTAAACAAAGTATCACATATAAAAAGTCAAGGACTTGATATAAGTAATACTAGTCTATAATATACAACATCAACCAATAAAAATCAGTCAATTACATGTCAATATGAGCACAACTGAGCTCAATCATAAATTTTATTGACTCTATATGAAAGGCAAAATATTTTTAGATGCTTGCAGCATTCTACAGCATTCAGTGTGTCAAAATGCTTAACTTTTATAAGACATTAAATTTACATATTTATTTTTAAATCTTGAGTCTTAGCAGAAACTCTTAGATACAAGTTGACTGTACCTAAAAGCAATTTTCTACTTAGATATATAAAAACTGCTATAAGACTTTAAAAAGTACTCAATACAGGTATCTACTTCAAGATTTTATATGTAAAACCATAGTACAAAACAGTCTCATAAAATGCATGCAATGTAAACAGATACATATTTATATAAACATTGTGCATATGTATCCACATGTATATGTGTATATAAAGAGAGAATACGTAAATCTAATTTATGACTTAATCTATATTGCTATATTTCTTAAAGTTCAATAAAATCAGAGTAGTTTAAATCATCTCAAATAATTTTACTCTGTGGAACAAAGAATTATAAGATGGGAAAGAACCAATTTATTATTTTCACTCTTGCACATCACATTTTAGTTTAAAAAGAATCATTTTAGGAAAGACAACACGGGATTAGCAGGATTAATTAGCATTAAAAGTTTATAAGTAATTATTTTAATTTTTTTGCCTGACCAGGAGGTGGTACAGTGGATAGAGCGTTGGACTGGGATGGAGAGAACCTAGGTTCGAAACCCCAAGGTCACCGGCTTGAATTGCAGGCTCATTCAACTTCAGCGGGAGATCACCAGCTTGAGCGTGGGGTGTCACTGGCTTGAGCGTGGGCTCATAGACATGACCCTATGGTTGCTGCCTTGAGCCCAAGGTCACTGGCTTGAGCCCAATGTCATGGGCTTGAGCAAGGGGTCTCTCGCTCTGCTGTAGCCCCCCAGTCAAGGTGCATATGAGAAAGCAATCAAATGAACAACTAAGAAGAATAAGGAGCCTCAATGCAGAATTGATGCTTCTCATCTCTCCCTTCCTGTCTGTCTATTCCTATCTGTCCCTCTCTCTGTCACACACACACACACAAATACTATAGTAATTATTTTTTGCAAATTAGCAAATTTAAAAATATTAATTTTTGTTATTTTATTTATTTATTTTAATTTTTCTTTTCTTTTTTTTTTGTATTTTTCTGAAGCTGGAAGTGGGGAGAGACAGTCAGACTCCCACATGCGCCTGACCGGGATCCACCCGGCACGCCCACCAGGGGCGAAGCTCTGCCCACCAGGGGGCGATGCTCTGCCCCTCCGGGGCGTCGCTCTGCCGCGACCAGAGCCACTCTAGCGCCTGGGGCAGAGGCCAAGGATCCATCCCCAGCGCCCGGGCCATCTTTGCTCCAATGGAGCCTTGGCTGCGGGAGGGGAAGAGAGAGACAGAGAGGAAGGAGGGGGGGGCGTGGAGAAGCAAATGGGCGCTTCTCCTATGTGCCCTGGCCGGGAATCGAACCCAGGTCCCCCGCACACCAGGCTGATGCTCTACCACTGAGCCAACCGGCCAGGGCCAATTTTTTTTTTAAATTAATTTTTAGAGAAGAGAGAGAGAGAGAGGAGGAGGAGGAAGGAGCAGGAAGTATCAACTCCCATATGTGCCTTGACCAGGCAAGCCCAGGGTTTTGAACTGGCGACCTCAGCATTCCAGGTCGACACTTTGTCCACTGCGCCACCACAAATCAGGCTGTTATTTTATTTTTAATATTTTATATACATTGAACTAAAACTGCAAATCACTATTATTATTTAAACTTTAGAATGTAATGCTGAAATTACAACCATGGCTTGGTGTCAAGAGGTGGACTGGAAAGCTCTACAAGTATAAATTTCTCCTGAACCTCCAATTAATTCCAAGAACACTGCTACTATAGATTGGCTCTGAAGCCACATGCTATGTTTTAATATTATAATTCCACATACATATTATCTTTAATTTTATTCTTTGTAAAGCCGTAACACATCAAAAGTTTCATTTATGAATTGACTTCCTGTATGGGCATATTCATAGCTTTTGGTTTTATTTCAGCTTGCAAATTGGGAACTTCAGTCATGCAACTAAAATGTTGTTTTTAGAAACCTAAAAATTCCTTTCATCATTCCTGCATAGAGAACACTATCAGCTTCTTTCAATCAATTTCTTCTAATTTTGTTCCCACTCACTTCCTACATTTTCATCTTACCTTGTGATTACAAATAACCACTTGTTTTAAGTTATGCATCTATTTTTACTTGGTTTTTATAATGTAATGTTTGATATATGCAAAAAAAGAGGAGAAATGATTTCTTGCTTTTGCTAATATCCAAGGAATAAATACTCCTCCATGGCCTGTATCAAGCCATCATGACTTAAAACTTGACCTGAAAATTCCTGAATTTTTAACAATCAACTTTTGTATATAAGTACAAGATGGCTCCAGTATGTCACTGTGTATACCTACAATATCTGTATATCAATATGCAACTATCTTTGTGGTAATAATACAATAAAATGTTAACATTTCAGGAATCTGAGTGAAGAAAAGCTGGATCTGTACCATTATTTTCTGTAAGTTGCAACTTTTCTGTAAGTCTGAAATTTCAATGTCAAATTAAACAATATTTTAAAAATATTAATGCCAGGTTGCAGATATGAATGCAACGGTAAAACAAAAAAGCTTCTAAAAGATAACACAGAAGAGCGTCTTCAGAACCATGGGACAGACTTTTTTATTATTTATTGATTTTTGGAGAGAGGAAGGGAGAGAGAAAGAGATAAAAACATCAGTCTTTTCCTGTATGCACCCTAACCAGGGATCGAACCCACAACCTCTGCATATCAGGACAATGCTCTGACCAACCGAGCTATCTAGGGCAAGAGAAAGATTTATTCATTCATTCATTCATTGTACTTTTCTGAAGTGAGAAGCAGGGAGGCAGAGAAGACAGACTCCCACATACACCCGACCAGAATCCACCCAGCAAGCCCACTAGGGGGTGATGTTCTGCCCCATCTGGGGCGTTGCTCCTTGGTAAACGGAGCCATTCTAGTGCTTGAGGTGGAAGCCATGGAGCCGTCCTCAGCGCCCAGGCCAACTTTGCTCCAGTGGAGCCTTGGCTGCAGGAGGAGAAGAGAGAGACAGAGAGAAAGGAGAGGGGGAAGGGTGTAGAAGCAGATAGGAACCTCTCCTGTGTACCCTGGCCAGGAATTGTTTTTTTTTGTTTTTTTGTTTTTGTATTTTTTGTATTTTTCTGAAGCTGGAAACGGGGAGAGACAGTCAGACAGACTCCCGCATGCGCCCGACCGGGATCCACCCGGCACGCCCACCAGGGGCGACGCTCTGCCTACCAGGGGGCGATGCTCTGCCCACCAGGGGGCGATGCTCTGCCCCTCTGGGGCGTCACTCTGCAGCGACCAGAGCCACTCTAGCGCCTGGGGCAGAGGCCAAGGAGCCATCCCCAGCGCCCGGGCCATATTTGCTCCAATGGAGCCTTGGCTGCGGGAGGGGAAGAGAGAGACAGAGAGGAAGGAGGGGGGGTGGAGAAGCAAATGGGCGCTTCTCCTATGTGCCCTGGCCGGGAATCGAACCCGGGTCCCCCCGCACGCCAGGCCGACGCTCTACTGCTGAGCCAACCGGCCAGGGCCCCTGGCCAGGAATTGAACCCAGGACTTCAACACGACAGGCCGACGCTCTACCAACAGAGCCAACCAGCCAGGGCCAAGACTTTTTAAACAAGGTATATTTCTTAAATCATAAAGGAAAAGAATGATACAGTGAACTTCATTAAAACCAAGAACTACTAGTCATTAAGTAATATTTTTGAGAATGAAAGGCAAGTCAAAGATATTTACAAGATACATAACTAAAAAACCGCACATACTTAAGAGTATAAACAAGGCTCCCTACAAATTGATTTTTTAAAAATAGAAAAATGTCAACGGACCAGAATATGCTCTTTACAAAAGTGCAATCTTAAGATAGTTTTTATATTTAAATGTATGAAAAGATTCTCAATTTAATTACTAGGAAAAAGCTAATTAAAATCAGAAAATACTACCACATACTCAATTGGATGATAAAAACGAGAGTCTGACAATATTAAGTATTAGTGTACTGGGCAACTGGCACACTCATATGGAATGAAAACTTAAAATCCCTTTGGGAACCAATTAGATATTATATATCAAAATTGAACATATAAATATTCTGTGACCCAGTTATTATTTGGCTATTAGATTGCTTGTGTATATCAAAAAGAAATGCACTTACATGTGCACCAAAAGATAACATGAAGGTACACAGCAGCATTACTCTTTAATAGCCCAAGACTATAAACATCCTAAACAACCCTTCACAGTAAATGGTAAACTATTTCTGACTCATCCAATTAGACAACTACACAACAATTAAAAATTAATGAACTAGAGATCCAGGGAACAATACAAATACATTTCACAAGTAAAATGTGAGTGAAAAACAGACCTAAAAGAATATATGTAACAACTTTTTTTTCTTTTTAAATTTTTATTTTTTTGACAGAGACAGAGAGAGAGTCAAGAGGGACAGATACAGATGGACAGACAGACAGGAAGGGAAAGAGATGAGAAGCATCAATTCTTTATTACAGCACCTTAGTTTTCAATGATTGCCTTCCTATATGTGCCTCGACCAGGGGGCTACAGCAGAGCGAGTGACCTCTTGTTCAAGCCAGCGACCTTGGGCTCAAGCCAATAACCATGAGGTCATGTCTATAATCCCATACTCAAGTCAGCAACCTCGGGGTTTCAAACCTGGGTCCTCTGCATCCCAGTCTGACACTCTATCTTTTGTGCCACTGCCTGGTCAGGCTATGGAACAACTTTTTTAATAGAAAGTTCAAAATCCAATAAAACCAATCTATTGTATTAAAAGTCAATAACCTTTGGCGAGGAATAAAGGATGGAGACTGGAAGGAGCATGAATGCAGTTTATGGGGAGCTGGCACTATACTGTTCTACATGTCTTGGCTTAGACACTGCCATTACATTATGCATTGAGTTGCACACTTATATAGAGGGTGGGGCAAAAGTAGGTTTCAGCTGTTCTTATGGCAAATAGTATAATAATTAATAAATAATAATACAAGAATAAACTGTTCCATGTACTCACAACTGTAAACCTACTTTTGCCCCACCCTGTATGTGACCTTTTCTCTGTATGCTTTAATAAAATTACTTTTAAAAGTTAAAATAACCATCTCAATTGATGAAAAAAAGCATCTGACAAGATTCAAAGCATTTTCATGATAAAACACTCAATATACTAGGAATAGAAGAAAATTATTTCAACATATTAAAGGCCACACATCTAAAGCCCACAGCTAACATCATACTCAGTGATGAAAGACTGAAAGCTTTTCCTCTAAGACTGGAACAAGACAGGATGGCCACTCTCTCACTACATCCATTCACAGTATTGGTAGTTCTAGCCAGAGCAATTAAGCCTGAAAAAGGCATCCAAATTGGAAAGAAGTAAGACTGTCTTTGTCAACAGATGACATAATCTTGTATGTAGAAAACTCTGAAAATAATTGAAAAAAATCTATTAGAACTAATAAAAAATTCAGTAAAATGCAAGATATTAAATAGAGACAGACTTATAGACAGCAGGTAGACAGCTAGGGGTGGAAGGATTGAGAAAAAAAAAAGAGAAAAACTTATGGACATACACAGTGTGGTGATTGCTGAGGGAGTAGGGGGAGGTGAAGGAGAGTACAAGGGAGATAAAAAGAGATGGATTAAGACTTGACTGTGGGAGGTGGTGAACAAACAATATAGTGTACAGAGATGTGTAGAATTGGGCACCTGAAATCTGTACAATTTTCTCAACCACTGTCACCCCAATAAATTAAATATAAAAATACATATATTAAAAAAAGATTAAAAAAACAAAAAAATAAAACCAGCACTCAACAATCAGTTGCATTTCTATACACTAACCAAATAATCTGAAAAGGAAATTAAGAAACAATTCCATCTACAATGGCATCAAAAAGAATACAATACACAGAAACAAATATATAAATATATATTGTTTACTGAATGTATTAGGATGGTACTAGTTAACATAATCATACAGATTTTAGGTCCCCAACTCTTAGAAATAAATCTAATCAGTGAGGGAAAAGATGTTTACATTGAAAACTGACAAACTATTGCTAAAATAAATTAGACAATCAGATGTACTGTGATCCCCTTTACCCACTGTTTCAGTCACCGGTGTTCAACTCCAGTCTGAAAATATTAAAGAGAAAATTCCAGAAATAAACAATTTGTAAGTTTTTAAAAAGTCTTAAAGAAGACCTTTTAGAAAGCTATCCTGTGATCAATTGCTAAGATTTCCATACTACCCAAAGCAATCAACAAATTTAACGCAATCCTTGTCAAAACCTAAACCAGGGGTCAGGAACCTATGGTTTGTGAGCCAGATGCGGCTCTTTTGATGGCTGCATATGGCTCGCAGACAAATCTTTAATAAAAATAATAATGTTAAAAATATAAAATATTCTCATGTATTACAATCCATTCATTTCCTACTGCTCATGTTCATGGTTGCGGGTGGCTGAAGCCAATCATAGCTGTCCTCCGGGACAACAACAAGTTTTTATTGGATAATGCATAACATACACGGGTCATTGTATGGCTCTCATAGAATTACATTTTAAAATATGTGGCGTTCATGGCTCTCTCAGCCAAAAAGGTTCCCGACCCCTGATCTAAATAGTACTTTTTCAGAAACAGAAAAATTCATTCTAAAATTCATATGAAATAGTCAAAACAATTTTGAAAAAGACCAAAGTTGGAAGACTCAAATTTCTGATTTTAAAACATATTACAAAGCCCCAGTAACCAAAACAGTGTGGTACTGGCATAAAGACAAATATAGTAACAATACAGAAAAGGGAGGCTAGAAATAACCTCTCATGTATATGGTCAAATGATCTTTGACAAGTGTCAAAACACGTAAAGGGGAAAGGACAGTCTCTTCAACAAATGCTAATAGGGAAAGTGCTATCTTCTTTCAAAAGAAAAAAAAAATGGACCTGTAACTTAGCACTTCACAGAAAATTAACCCGAAGTGGATTTAAAACTTAAGTGCAAAACCCAAAACTATAAAACTTCAAGGAAATGGGAAAAGCTTCAGGGCCTTGTTAATGATTTCTTAAATATGACACCAAAAGCAAAGACCATAAAAGCAAAAACAGACAAACTGGGACTATATAAAATTTGAAAACTTTTGTGCATCATGGAACACATTCAACAGAATGAAAAGGTAACCTATGAAATGGGAAAACGTACTTGCAAACTTTGCTTCAGTTGCTATAAAATATCACAGACAGGGTGACACAGTTCTGGAGGTTGAGAATTCCATGATCTGGGTACCAGCATTATCAGGTTCTTGGTGAGGGCTCTCTTCTTGATCTATAGATGGTTACCTTTTTGCTGTATTTTTACAAGGCAAGAGAGAGAAAGCTCTCATCTTTTCAGTTCTTCTAGTAAGGGCATTAACCTATCATGGGGGTTCTATCCTCATGACCTCATCTAAACATAAATACCTTTCCAAAAGCCCTATCCCAAAATATGATCACACTGGGGGTTAAGGCTTCAACATATACCTTTAGTACCTAACTCTAAAGGTCTAGAAACATTACTGTATATTGTTTTCTCACTCAGTCACTGCTTTCACTCTGAACTGTACTACCTTCCTTACTCGTATATTCTGCCAGTTTTTCTTCCTTAATCTCCTCATTCATATCCATCCATTCTATCAAATTTGTTCTACTCTAAGAATGCTACTGTTATAATGACAACAGCCTGGAATTAGAATATAAGATAGCTAGCTCATGACAATGAGTATGGCCTGGGGTCTGAAACTCTGGCTCTACTTCTTCAAAAAGTATGTGGGGCCCTGGCCGGTTTGCTCAGTGGTAGAGTGTCGGCTTGGCGTGCAGGAGTCCCGGGTTCGATTCCCAGCCAGGGCACACAGAAGCGCCCATCTGCTTCTCCACCCCTCCCCCTCTCCTTCCTTTATGTCTCTCTCTTCCCCTCCCACAGCCAAGGCTCCATTGGAGCAAAGTTGGCCTGGGCGCTGAAGATGGCTCTACGGCCTCTGCCTCAGGTGCTAGAATGGCTCTGGTTGTAACAGAGCGATGCCCCAGATGGGCAGATCATCGCCCCCTGGTGGGCATGCCAGGTGGATCCCGGTCGGGCACATGCGGGAGTCTGTCTGACTGCTTCCCCATTTCCAACTTCAGAAAAATACCAAAAAAAAAAAAAAAGTATGTGGGAAAATACAAAGCAAGATCCTACTTGGATTATAGCCATAGCATAATTGAGAGACCAACAGGAAAAATATGTACAATTAGACCAAGAAATCCAATTTATTCTTCTGTTCTCTGGATTTGCTAAATCCATAAAACTAAAAATGAAAGGACTCCAAGGCCATATCTTAAATTATAAAACTACTAAACATTCCAGCAAGTTTTACCATCACAGTTAAATCTAGAATTTAGGAGAATCTGAAAATAAATATATGAAAAAACATTAGGTAAGAACATTAAAATCATAGTAGCAATTGTATTAAGATGATGGAATTATAGTAATTTTCTCTATTTCCCAAATATTTCTGGTAATGTGAATATGGTATTCCACTTTCATCAAAATTTTGATTTCAAAGTGGTCAGTAATGAAGAGCCCTAGGCAAAGACAGTCCTTTTTGGCTTATCAACCATCTAAATGCCTTCTCAGGAAAATATCAATAAATTCTGCTTGAATTTGAACCTTATCCAAATAACTAATTCATCTTACAAACTGATATTCTAAAATACATTTTTCAAATTTAACCTTCTATTTCATTTTTTAACTTTGAGATTTGTTTATCTTCTAAATTTGACATTAGATTTTAAAAATGGCACTTAAAATCACCTGTAGTGGAATTTCCTGAGATGAAAGTCATAGCAATCAATCTGCAAAATCATTTTATCAATTATCACAAACCTAAAAAATATTTTGTAGATTTTATTTAATAAAAACATTCTAGATTATATTTTTCCTAAGACTATATTCTTACAATTATCCTGTTTTATTTTAACTGTACTCCAGAAAAATTACTATTAAAAATATCTGCAATTAGGCCCTGGGCAGTGGCTCAGTGGTAGAGCATTGACCTGGCATATGGAAGTCCTGGGTTCAATTCCTGGTCAGGGCACACAGGAGAAGTGACCATCTGCTTCTCCACCCCCTCTTCTCTTCCTGAAGCCATGGCTCGATGGTTCGAGTGAGTTGGCTCCATGGCCTGCCTCAGGTGCTAAAAATAGCTCGGTTGCCAAGAAATGGAGCAAAGGCCCAGATGGGCAGAGCATCGCCCTTAAGGGGCTTGCCGGGTGGATCCAGGTCAGGGCACATGTGGGAATCTGTCTCCCTGACTCCTCTCACTTAATAAAAAAAATATGTGTATGTGTTTGTATGTATATGCAATTAATTGAATACATTATTTTGGTTCACCTAAATTTCTACATTTTAATGTAAACTTTCATTAATGTGTAAAAAGGACAGCTGTGACTTTTAAAAAATGTATAATAGAAATTTATACTTGTACAGACAGTAAGACTGGAAAAAATAATACAACTGGATCATTAAAAAGACATGATTACTTCAGGTTTCTTCTTTGTCTTTCTCTCATCAATTTTGTAAATTCTTTGGTCCTTGGAAGCATAAAAGGAATACTCGTATAAGACTTGGTACAAAAAAATACTGCAACTAAAAGTATAGGTATTTTAAATAAAAAGAAATAATAATAAAAAAGGCAGTCCTCAACTTAGAAACAGGCTGACTTCTAAAACTGCTTTAGAAATCAAATATTTGGAAAATATTTTCCTACAGAAAACATGTAATCAGTGGTAGGTTCTTAGATCATGTTGCAAAAGTTCAATTTAACCTCTAATATTGCTTTCTTATTTTTATTTCTGGAAAATTTCAAATATATACCAAAATAACCATAATAGTATAATGAACTCTCATGTTCTCATCACCCAGCTTCAACTATTTCAATTCATAGCTAGTCTAGTTTCACCTAAACCACCAGCAACTTATTCCTATCTTGTATTATTTTCAAGTATAATATATAATTTCATCTCCAGTCTATCTCTGAAAGATACAGACTCCTTCTTAAAAACATAACCATAATGCTCAATGTCACTAATAGTCCAGAGTGTAAATTTAAACATTGTAGACTATTAAAAAAGTAACTGATAACAAAATGATAGCAAGGAAAAAAGCATAACTGAGAAACCATTACCAAACATAAAAATTAATAATGCCTTAAATCATTACATTATTCAGTGTTTGAATTTCAAATTCTCATTACTTTTTATTAAAATTTGTTTGAATCAGAATTCTTACTAAATGCACATACTAGTGGCTTTCATGTCTTTTAAAACTTCTTTTAATCTGAATATTTTCTATTTGATTGTTATGACTTCTACAAAGTGTTTTAAAAATCAGTAATTTACATCTATCCTTAAAGGTGAGAATAACTAGATCATAGAGGTATAACTGATGAACATTTTCATCTTGATCATTAACAGTGAGTTAATCAATGCACGTAATTTAAAAAACATTGGACTTCTGATCAAGATGGTGGTGTGAGTAAATGCAGTACTGTGGCCTCCCACAACCACAGCAAAATTACAACTAAACTATGGAACAACCATCATTCAGAACCACCTGAAATCTGGCGGAACAGAAGTCCTATAACTAAGTATATAAAAAAGAAGTCACCTCAGGACTAGTAGGAGGGATAGGGACACAGAATGGGCTGGCCCCACACCCACACGTAGCAGCTGAAATCAGGAGGGATATATATTGGTTGTGGAGTTTCCCAGCTGAGGAGCAAGGGGTCCCAGCTCCACACCAGGATCCCAGCCAGGGGTTCCAATGCCAGGAAAAGGAGTCCACATAATTTCTGGCTGTAAAAATCAGCAGACACTGTGGGTGAGGGAATGAAGGGCTGCTGGAGTTCCAGGCATTCCTCTTAAAAGACCTGCAGAGACTTACTCTGACTCACTCTTTGACCTCTAGTGCTGGAGCAGCAGCTCGAAAGGTGACATGGAGATAATAGGGAGAAACTGAATTATCTGGCATCAAGACTAGAGCTGGAGAAGTAGCTTCCTCCCAGAATGAAGTGTTGGCAGAAGTCATTGCTCCTTTTCTGAGATCCTCTCCAGAGTTAGCAGGCAGGTGCCATAGGTGAGTCTCCCTTTACCAGGCTAACACTGTTAATTGCCCCCTGCCCTAGGTGATTGCCTGAAATCCTGTCCTACTCAAGCTGTTTCCGGTAGCTATTCCTTACAAATGGCTGTTATGGCTCATTCTGCCAAGTTTCCTAAAATCTTTCAATCAAGCAGCATCTGGCCTCTGTGAACCCTGTACATCTTGCTTAGTGGCCCCAGGCCTGGCAATAGCAGCAGCTGGCTTTAGTTTGCAGCTTGGCTTCTCCTGAGCATCTCTGAGCCTAGCACAAGTAGCAGCCACTGAAAATTGCTTGATAGCTTATGCCAGGTGGCCCCAGAGCCAGTGCACCTGGTGGATGGCTTCACACCACAATGAAACACTACCCAACCACTTCCAAGAGCAATACACTGAGAAGTCAACTCAGTGGGTACCTAAGCCCTGCTGAAGTGAGTTCTGCTCCATGGAGTCAGCCCCTGAACCCCAGTTGCCACTGGCCAGTATTCACAGCTGATCAGCCTGAAGGTAAATCCCTCCAACTGACATGTCAACAGTAATCAAGGAGCAACTACAACAGTAGGATACACAGAGTCATCATGGAGAGTACACTTAAAGTACCCAGTTTGAGTTACTGGGGAGGGTGCACCAATGGGCCCTACAGGACACCTACTACATAAAGCCAGTATACCAAGACCAAGTGACATAGCAGTTCTACCTTAATAGATAAAAACACAGGGAGGCAGCCAAAATGAGGAGACAAAGAATTATGTCCAATGATAGAACAGAACAAAACTCTAAGAAAACACCTAAACAAAAGGAGACAAGCAAGCTACCAGATGCAGGATTCAAAATACTGGTTATAGAGATGCTCAAAGAACTTAAGAGGTTGAGTAGAGAAATTTAGTGAAAACTTCAACAGAGATAGGAAACATAAAAATAAAGATAGAAAACTTAAAAGCAGCAGTCAGAAATGAAGAATACAATAAATGAAATGAAGAATATATTAGAGGGAATCAACAGGAGATTAGATTGACCAGAGGATCAAATCAACAATTTGAAAAGTAAGGAAGCAGAAAACACCCAATCAGAACAGCAAAAGGAAAAAAGAATAAAAAAATAAAACAAACAAAAATAAAAAAAATAAAACAAAGATAGTATAAGGAGCCTTTGGGACAACTTCACGAGTGCCAACATTCATACCACGGTGTACAGGAAGAAGAAGAACCTATTTGAAAAATGGCAGAAACTTCCCTAACTTTGTGAAAAAACAGACATATAAAGTCCAGGAAGCACAGTCCCAAACAAGGTGAATCCAAAGAGGCCCACACCAAAACACATCATAATTAAAATGCCAAAGGTTAAAAATAAGGAGAGAGCCCTGGAGGGTTGGCTCAGCAGTAGAGTGTCGGCCTGGCGTGCAGGAGTCCCACGTTCGATTCCCAGCCAGGGCACACAGGAGAAGTGACCATCTGCTTCTCCACCCTCCCTCTCTCCTTCCTCTCTGTCTCTCTCTTCCCCTCCTGCAGCCGAGGCTCCATTGGAGCAAAGTTGACCCGGGTGCTGAGGATGGCTCCATGGCCTCTGCCTCAGGCGCTAGAATGGCTCTGGTTGCAACAGAGCAACGCCCCAGATAGGCAGAGCATCGCCCCCTGGTGGGCCTGCTGGGTGGATCCCGGTCGGGCGCATGCGGGAGTCTGACTGCCTCCCCGTTTCCAACTTCAGAAAAATACAAAAACAAGGAGAGAATCTTAAAAGTAGCAAGAGAAAAAGCAGTTAGTTACGTACAAGGGAGCCCCCAAAAGACTGTCCGCCGATTTCTCAACAGAAACTTTGTAGGCCATAAGGGACTGGCATGAAGTACTCAAAGTGATGAAAAACAAGGACCTATAACCAAGATTACTCCTCCCAGTAAAGCTACCATTTAAAATGAAAGGACAGATAAAAGACCTTCCCAGACAAGAAAAATCTAAAGAAGTTTATCACCACCAAACCAGAATTACAAGAAATGTTAAAGGGTCTTTTTTAAGAAAAAGAAGAAAAAAAAAAGAAAAAGTATGAATAATAAATTGGCAATACATACCTATCAACAATTACTTTAAATGTAAATGGGTTAAATACTGCAACCAAAAGGCATACGGTGACTGAATAGATAATAAAACAAGACCCTTACATATGCTGCCTACAAGAGACTCACTTCAGATTCAAAGGCACACATACATAGATTGAAAGTAAAGGGATAAATAAAAGATCTTTCATAAAAATGGCAAGAACAACAAAAGCTGGGGGTAGCAATACTTATACAAGAGAAAGTAGACTTGAAAACAAAGCCTATAACAACAGACAAAGACCCAGGAATCCCACTCCCTCCTGGGTATTTATCTAAAGCAGCGGTTCTCAACCTGTGGGTCGTGACCCCAGCGGGGGTCGAACGACCAAAACACAGGGGTCGCCTAAAGCCATCGGAAATACATATTTTATTTAAAAATGTATTGTATAATAAATATGTATTTTCCAATGGCTTTAGGCGACCCTTGTGTTTTGGTCAATATGTATTTTCCGGGGTCGTGACCCACAGGTTGAGAATTGCTGATCTAAAGAAACCCAAAACACTAAATAGAAGACATTCATCCATATATTTATTGCAGCATTATTTACAATATCTGAGATATGGAAGCAACCCGTGTCCATAAATAAAAACATATATATATATATATTTTTGTATATGTATATTAGAATATGATTCAGCCATAAAATTGAATGAGATCTTGCCATCTGCAACAACATGGGTGGATCTAGAGCAGTGGTAGTCAACCTGGTCCCTATCGCCCACTAGTGGGCATTCCAGCTTTCATGGTGGGTGGCAGCGGAGCAACCAAAGTATAAATAAAAAGATAGATTTAACTATAGTAAGTTGTTTTATAAAGATTTATTCTGCCAAACTTAGCAAAAATCCGACATAAGGTACTTGGTAAGTAATTATTATTATATGCTTTAACTTGCTATAACTCTGATTTATAAATTTTATAAAGTTACTTCCCTACTTTATAAATCACCATTATTGTGGAACCGGTGGGCGGTTAGAAAATTTTACTACTAACAGAGATACAAAAGTGGGCGGTAGGGGCCCTGGCCGGTTGGCTCAGTGGTAGAGCGTTGGCCGGGTGTGAGGAAGTCCCAGGTTCGATTCCCGGCCAGGGCACATAGGAGAAGCACCCATCGGCTTCTCCACCCCTCCCCCTCTCCTTCCTCTCTGTCTCTCTTCCCCTCCCGCAGTAGCCAAGGCTCCATTGGAGCAAAGTTGGCCCGGGCGCTGGGGATGGCTCTGTGACCTCTGCCTCAGGCGCTAGAATGGCTCTGGTCGCAACAGAGCAACGCCCCGGATGGGCAGAGCATCGCCCCCTGGTGGGCGTGCTGGGTGGATCCTGGTCGGGCGCATGAGGGAGTCTGACTGCCTCCCCGTTTCCAACTTCAGAAAAATACAAAAAAACAAACCAACAAACAAAAAAAAACCCCAAAAGTGGGCGGTAGGTATAAAAAGGTTGATTACCCCTGATCTAGAGGATACTGTGATGAATGAAGTCAGAGAAAAACAAATGCCAGATGATATCACTTATATGTGCTATCTAAAATACAAAATAAATGAACAAGCAGAATAGAAACAGTCATAGATACAGAGAACATTTTGACAGTTGCCAGATGGGAGGGGGGCTTGAGGGCATAGGTGAAAAAAGGGAAGGGATTTAGATGCACAAGTTAGTAGCTACAGAATAATCATAGGGTTGCAAAGTACAGCATGTGGAATATAGTCAATAATAGTGTAATAAATATATATAATGTCAGATGGGTACTAGTTATATAAATGTCTAATCATAGGGCTGCACACCTAAAACTAATATAATATTATACGTAAAGTGTAATTTAAAAATAAAATATTTTTTAAAATTGAGAACATTAGTGAGATTAAATTTCAATATCATTTTAATTTGACTAGAAAATTTTGAATAGCCAATTGCTAAAATAATTAAATGCAGTGTCAATGTATTAAAACAGTCTTCTATTTTTACTCGTAATTATGAAGATATTAAAATTTCATTACCATGAACCATTATTTTGTCTGAGAGCACATCTGAGCACATTTCTTTCTCTTGCGCAAAAACTTTAAATGATCCATGTGATTTTATACTTTATTATGAAAAGTCTTAGACCTACAGGAAAGCTAAAATAATTAACAGTGAATACCATACACTTATCATCTAGAGTCTAAAATTAACATTTTTCTTTATCACATACATTCCTCTACCAATCTTTCTCTTAAAAAATGCATTTCAAAGTTGCAGACATCAGTATATTTCACTGCTAAAGAGGTAATGTTTCATTAACTACTATTCAGTATTTTCTTTTTAAAGGCAAAATTAACATATGAAATACACAAATCTTAACTATACCATCAAGTGAGATTTCTTGCAACAAACTCTACCTCTACCAGTGTCTAAGTATCTCAAGTCCCACTGTTGCTCTAAGAGTGTTGTTCTCAAACTTTAGCATGTATCAAGAATCATTGTAGGGTTTATTAAAACACAGACTGTTGGGATCCACACCTCGAGTTTCTGATTCAATAGCTATGGAGTAAGGCCCAATAATTCACATTCCTAGTAAGTTTCCAGGTGAAGCTGATGCTACTAGTCCCATGCCAATACAGATCAAAGACTAAACTAATCTGTACATAAAAATTAAGAGATAATAAAGATGTCAAGTTGACAATAATATGTAAGATATACTTCATTGTTGAGGGTCTCATTCCAGATGTGAATATATTCCTGTTCTTTACCTAGTAATAGAGAAAAATAATTTCCATAAGAAGAAAGTGCAGCCTGACCAGTGGTAGCACATTGGATACAGTGTTGGCCTAGAAGGTTGGTTCAAAACTCTGAGGTCAATGGCTTGAGCATGGGCTCACTGATGGCTTGAGCATGGGCTCACTGATTTGAATATGGGCTGGCCAGCTTAACTCAGAGGGGTTGCTGGCTTCAGTATGGGCTCATTAACATGATTCCAAGGTTGCTGACTTGAGTCCAAAGGTCGCTGGCTTGAGCAAGGGGTCACTGGTTCTGCTTGAGCCCCCCATCAAGGCACATACAAGAAACAATCAATGAACAACTCAAGTGAAGCAACTATGAGTTGATGCTTCTCACTCTTTCTCCTCCTCCCCACCTCCCTCCCTTCCTGTCCGTCTCTCTCTCCTACTCTTTCTCTAAAAATAAAAAAAAATGTTTGCAAAGTAATCAAGTTTAGTTTGTGTTCAATTTTCTTCTTGCAATTGATTTCGTTTCATATCACTGTGATTGAAGAAGCAGCTTGGTATAATTTTAGTCTTCCTTTTTTTTTTTTGTAATTAATTGAGAGGCAGGTGGGGCTTGGCAGACAGACAGGCTCCCACATGCGCCCAAAGTGGGATCCACCAGGGCAAGCCTACTGAGCAATGCTCTGCCCATCTGGGCCCGCTGCTCCATTGCTTGGCAACAGAGCTATTTTAGCAACTGAGGCAGGCCATGGAGCCATCCTCTGCACCCAGGGCCAACTTGCTCTAACCATTCGAGCCACAGCTACAGGAGGAAGAGGGAGAGA
This sequence comes from Saccopteryx leptura, assembly GCF_036850995.1. NCBI lineage: Eukaryota > Metazoa > Chordata > Mammalia > Chiroptera > Emballonuridae > Saccopteryx > Saccopteryx leptura. Next base: position 104,485,263 of record NC_089506.1, on the reverse strand, counting down.
AAGAAAGAGAGAGGAAGGGGGAAGGGTGGAGAACCAGATGGTTGCTTCTCCTGTGGCCCTGACCGAGAATCAAATCCAGGACATCCACACGCTGAGCCGATGCTCTACTATCCTAGAAAATGTTTCATGTTTGCATGAAAAGAATGTATACTCGGCCTGACCAGGCAGTGGCACAGTGGACAGAGCATCAGACTGGGATGCGGAAGACCCAGATTTGAAACACCGAGGTCGCTGGCTTGAGCGAGGGCTCATCCAGCTTGAGCATGGGCTCAGCAGCTTGAGCGAGGGGTTGCTGGCTTCAGTGTAGGATTATAGACATGACTCCAAGGTCTCTGGCTTGAGCCCAAAGGTTGCTGGCTTGAACAAGGGATTACCCACTCTGCTGTAGCCCCCCAGTCAAAGCACATATGAGAAAGCAATCACTGAACAACTAAGGTGCTATAACAAAGAATTGATATTTCTCCTCTCTCTCCTTCCTGTCTGTCTCTATCTTTCCCTCTCTCAGACTGTAAAAAAATATATATATATACTCTGCTGGTATGGGGTGAAATGTGCTAAAATGCTAATTAAAGCAATCTATCCTAATGCATCATTTAAAGTCACCTTTTATGTTGATTTTCTGATCCATAGGTGTCAATGGGCTGCTGAAGTCCTGTACTATGATTGTATTACTGTCAATCTCTCGTTTCATGTCCCTTAATATGTATTTGCTTTATATATTTAGGTGTTCCTGTATTGGATGTGTTAATGTTTAAGTGGTATATTCTCTTGCTGGACTGATCCCTTTATGTAATGTCCTTGTCACTTGTTCTAAAGTCTACTGTATCTTATATACATATTTAAGGTAGCTTTTTTTTTCATTTCCACTTGCATTAAATATCTTTATCTACACCTTTGCTTTGTCTGTGCATATACTTTTTATCTAAAGTGGGTCTCTTGTAGGTAGCATGTGTATGGGTCTTGGTTTCTTATCTATTCACCTGCCAAAAAACATTCACATGTTTTTTGACAGAAACATTTAACATATTTATACTTAAAATGATTACTAACAGGAATACAGTTATTGCCATTTTATTATTCATATTTTCATCTTTTTCTTCTTTTCAAAGAAGTCCTTTAACATGTCTTATAACACTGGTTTAGTTGTAACAAACTCCTTTAGCTTTTTCTTGTCTCGAAAATTCTTTATCACTCCTTTGATTTTAAATGACAGCTTTGTTGCATACAGTAATCTAGGTTGTAGGTTTTTGTTTTTGTTTTTTAAATGAGGAGGGGAGATAGAGACCAATTCCTATATGCACCCCAACCAAGATCCACCCAGCAACCCCCTTCTAGGGGCTGATGTTCTAGGCCAGGGGTCGGGAACCTATGGCTTGTGAGCTAGATGTGGCTCTTTTGATGACTGCATCTGGCTCACAGACAAATCTTTAATAAAAAAATAATAACGTTAAAAATATAAAACATTCTCATGTATTACAATCCATTCATTTCCTACCGCTCATGTTCACGGCTGTGGGTGGCTAGAGCCAATCACAGCTGTCCTCCGGGACAACACCAAATTTTTATTGGATAATGCATAAGGTACACTGGTCGTTGTGAGGTGAGGAAGTAAACTTCCCTCCTTTTAATCAAGTAGTCAGCTAGCTAATTGCAGAAACCCTTTTGACGAAGAAGATGGCTAACAGAAAAAAAGATGAGTATCGTACTTTTCAACAGGAATAGACAGAGGAATTCACCTTTGTGGAGAGAGCAGGTTCTGCAGTGTGTCTAATATGCAATGATAAAATTGCATGGATGAAACGGTCAAATATAAAGTGGCACTTCAACACACGCCATACTACATTTGCATTGAAATATCCAGTGGGGGAAAACAGGAAGAAAGCATGTCAAGAGCTACTGTGCAGAGTGCAAGCTAGTCAGCAGCAACTCTGTGTTTGGTCCCAACAAGGTGACTGGAATTCAGCTAGCTTTGCTGGTGCTTTAGCAATTTGAGAAACAGAAAGCCATTCACAAGTGGGGAGTATGCCAAAACATTCATGCTTGATGTTGCCAATAAACTTTTTGACGACTTTTCGGATAAAGACAAGATAATCAAACGAATAAAAGACATGCCTCTGTCGGCAAGAACTGTTCATGATCGTACCATCATGATGGCAAATCAAATTGAGGCAACAAAAGTGAAGGACATAAATGCAGCACCATTCTTTTCTCTCACTTTGGATGAGTCAACAGACATAAGCCATTTATCCCAGTTCAGCGTGATTGCAAGGTATGCTGTTGGTGACACACTTCGAGGAAAGTCTTGCTGTTTTGCCTATGAAAGAAACAAGAGGGGAGGATTTATTCAAGTCTTTCACTGAGTTCGCTAAAGAAAAAAAATCTACCGATGGATACTTATTTCGTGTGTACTGATGGTGCTCCGTGCATGGTGGGGAAAAACAGAGGATTCGTAGCGTTTCTTCGTGAACATGAAAAGAGACCCATCCTAAGTTTTCACGGCATCCTACATCAGGAGGCGCTTTGTGCTCAGATGTGTGGCGAGCAGCTTGGTGAGGTGGTGTCGCTGGTCATTCGGGTGGTCAACTTTATTGTTGCCCGAGCTTTAAATGATCGTCAGTTTAAAACACTGCTGGATGAAGTTGGGAATAATTATCCTGGTTTGCTTCTGTACAGCAATGTGCGTTGGTTGTCAATAGGGAAGGTGCTCAGCCGTTTCGCAGCTTGTCTGAGCAAAATCTGGACTTTTCTTGAAACGAAAAATGTCAAGCATCCTGAGTTAGCTAACACTGAGTGGTCTATCTCGTGGATATGACTGAACATCTGAACCAGCTCAATGTGAAAATGCAAGGTGTTGGAAATACAGTCTTATCCCTTCAACAAGCAGTGTTTGCATTTGAAAACAAGCTGGAACTCTTCATCGCTGACATTGAAACAGGTCGTTTACTACACTTTGAAAAACTGGGAGAGTTTAAAGATGCCTGCACAGCAAGTGACCTTGCTCAACATCTTGATCTCCAGCAGCTAGCGGGCTTCACATCTAATCTCCTGCAGTCATTCAAAGCACGCTTTGGAGAATTTTGTGAGCGCACTTGTCTTTTTAAGTTTATCACCCATCCACACGAGTGTGCAGTGGACAGCGCTGACCTGAGTTACTTACCCAGTGTCTCTGTCAGAGATTTTGAGCTACAAGCTGCTGACCTGAAGGCCTCAGACATGTGGGTGAATAAGTTCAAGTCACTGAATGAAGATTTGGAAAGACTTGCACAACAGCAAGCAGAGTTGGTGAGCAAACACAAGTGGAGAGAAATGAAAAAACTTCAACCCGCGGACCAGCTGATTGTCAAAACTTGGAATGCGCTTCCCACCACATACCACACACTGCAGTATCAACCAGACTACAAAGCCATCAGCAAAACCATGTAGCACCAGAAGTCGCATTAATGGTGAGAAGTACTTTATTCATCGTTGGTTAGCAACAGCATAACAATGTTATTAAAAAGAATTCAGAGACTTATTGTACTTTAAAAGTATTGGTCTTACATAAAATGCACACATTTACTTGTATTTAGTGTTAAACATATTGTATGGCTCTCAAGGAATTATATTTTAAAATATGTGGCGTTCATGGCTCTCTCAGCCAAAAGGGTTCCCAATCCCTGCTCTATGCCCACAACCAAGCTATTTTTAGCACCTGAGATGGAAGCTCCACAGAGCCATCCTCAGTTCCCAGGGCCAACACGCTCAAATCAATTGAGCCATGGCTGCAGCAAGGAAAGAGAGGGAGAGAGGGAGAGAGGGAGAGAGGAGGGGGGGAGAGAGAGAGAGAAAGAGAAGGGGGAAGGGGGAAGGTGAGGGGAGGAGAAGCAGACGGTCACTTCTCCTGTGTGCCTTGACTGGGAATTGAACCCAGATTTCCACATGCTGAGTCAACACTCTACCACTGAGGCAATAGGCCGGGGCCCTGGGTTGTAAGCTTTTAATTTTCATCACTTTAAAAATCTGATGCAAATCTTTCTGGCTTGGAGTTTCTGTTGAGAATCAGTTGACAATTTTATAGGAGCTCCCTTGTAGGTTGTTACTAACTGCCTTTTTCTTGCTGCTTTCAGATTAACCTTTGACATTTTAATTATATGTCTTGGTGTGGACCTCTTTGGATTCATCATTTTTGATCATCTCTGTGCTTCCTGGATGTGTGTTTATTTCCTCCACCAGGTTAAGGAAGTTTACTGCCATTATTTTTTCAAACAGGTTTTCAATTCCTTGCTCACTCTCTTTCCCTTCTGGTACATCAATCATGAGATTGTTTTCACAACTGAGGTTTCCCAGAAATCACTTAAATTATCCTCTTTTTTCGTTTTGCTGTTCTAATTGGGCGTTTTGTGCTACCTTGTCTTCTAAATTGCTGATTCAGTCCTCTGCTCTATAGAATCTATTGATTCCATGTAATGTATTTTTCAATTTAGTTATTGTAGTCTTCATTTTTGACTTGTTCTTTTTCTATAGTTTTGTCCTTTTTATGTTTCCTATCTCTTTGTTGAAGTTCTCATTGAGTTCATCTATTCCTCCCGTAAGTTCACTGGGAAGCCTTCTAACTAGTGTTTTGAACTCTGTGTCTCAATAGATTGCTTGCTTCCATTTTGTTTAATTTTTTTTCTGGAGTCCTGTCCTTTCATTTGGGACATGTTTGCCTCATAACCATTTACATAAATGTTCTTGACCATTTAATTTAGCATCTAGGTTCACAAACAGAAGGATTTGAATTCCTCTGTAAAAGGGACTGGCTTATTATAACTTCACCATATTTAGTATGTTTCTTTCACTAGTCACTTATAGAGATTTTATCATAAGAAAATCAAGAAATATTTTTTACAGGTCCTGGCTGGGTAGGTAGCTCAGTGGATAGAGCACCATCCAGACACACTGAAGGTGTGGGTTCAATCCTCAGTGAAGGCACATGAGAAGCAACCAATGAATGCACAACTAAATGGTACAACTAAGGGGAACAAGTTGATGCTTCTTTGTCTCTTTCTCCATTCCCCCCATCTCTCTCTCTCTCAAATCAATGGAAAAATTTTTTAAGAGAGAGAAAATTTCTGTGTTTTCCATGAGAAAAAAAAAATTTGTAGAACCCAGTATTTTAATGTTCTCACTTGAGATAACCAAATTCTTTGTTCATAAATCTACAACTATGCCTTAAAAATTATTGCCTACTCATACTCATATTCCCTTATCTTTTTTTTTTAACTTCCTTCTCTTTACTCGGTCTTCAGCTTAAGCTACAATGGCAAAGAAAATTTACCAACTTTCTTAAAATATTAAGTTCTAACATTAAAATGGGGAAACAAAATATCCAGGTATTTGAGTCTGTTTTATATTTGAAAAGCACTTTTATATTAGAGATTCAGAAAATAAAGTACACTAAAATTGTCTTGTTGGCACATGTAATTATAAAGGTTGAGAATCACTCATCTATAATTCTCACTTCTTCACCCACTGTAGTATATATAGCTTTAGACCCAATACTATATTGAAATTGCTATTTTTAAAAGTACCAATGACTTCAGACACCAATTGGGAATCTTTTAGGAGTAAAAGGAGCTGCTATTAAAAATTACACAGGGCCTGACCAGGCAGTGGTACAGTGGATAGAGCGTTAGACTGGGACGCAGGGGACCCAGGTTTGAAACCCCGAGGTTATCGGCTAGAGTGTGGGTTCATTTGGCTTGAGCACGGGCTCAACAGCTTGAGCACAGGGTCACTGGCTTGAGTGTAGGATCATAGACATGACCCCATGGTCACTGGGTTGAACCCAAAGGTTACTTGCTTGAAGCCCAAGGTCGCTGGCTTGAGCAAGTGGTCACTAGCTCTGCTACAGCCCCTACCCCAAAAAGGCACATATGAGAAAACAATCAATGAACAACTAAGGTGCTGCTACAAAGAAGAATTGATGCTTCTCATCTCTCTTCTTCCTGTCTGTCTGTTCCTAACCATCTCTCTCTGTCTCTGTCTCACACACACACACACACACACACACTTACACAGGGAAAAAGACAAATAAAGGTTGTCCAACTAGCATGTAAGGTTCTACCAAGGACTAATCATAATAACCAAATCCAAATTTCATAAGTTTTGTTATTTTTATTATGTCACCAAAGTTGTATATTTTATACATTACTGAAAAACATATTGGCAGACATTTTAACTCTTCTCCTGCCTCCAAATCCAACTTCCAATTTCTACAGCTACCCACTCTGGAATATACTTTCAGATTTTTCTGCATTTACTTGTGTATGAAGTTTTCTGGTAGTACCTGTTTCTTAAATGAAATCACATGTATTAGTCAGTATCTTGCTTTTTCATATAAAATATCTTTTTAAAGATTTTTCCTAAAGAACTACATCTGTATCTACTTTATTCTTTTTCATGGCTGCCTATTATACTGTAAGGACATATCATGATTTCAGTATTCTAATAATGAACACTGAGACTGCTTCCATTTTTCTTCATACAATTCTCCCTCTGCAGGGCATAACCATATAACATTCTCTATGAACCTATGATAGTGTTTCTTTATTACAGATATAAAAAAGTTAAACCTCTGGTTCAGATGTACGTACTTTTAAATTGATAAGATATCGCTGAAATTGTCTCCTAAAAAGATAAAGCTATTTATTTAGTAGTTTTGAGTGTCTACTTTCCAATTTGGCACGTACTAATATTAAGATTTTCTAAATTTTGCCAATTTTATTAGTAAAGATTTTTTTTAATCCTTCTCTCATTGATGTTTTAATTGGAATTTCTCAGATTACTGGTGTGGTTGAGTATCTCTTCAAAATTTTATAGGCTAGATTTCTACTTCTATGAATTTCCTACTTACATTCTTTCTCATTTTCTACCAGGTTGTCTTTTTCATTCTGAGATGTAGGCACACCTTGCATACTTTGAATATTAACTTTGTCTATTACATGTCAAAAAGTTTATCCCAATCTATTGCTTGTCTTTTTAAATGCCTTTTAAAAGTTTGATGTCTCACCTGAAAAGGCTTTCTTTACCCCACAAGCCCTCAAATATAAAAAAATTCTCATTCTTTAAAAGTTTTGCCATTTTATTTTTTATTTATAATTAGTCCACTTGAGAAAACTGTCATATAGTTTTCCCCTTTATTAATATTATAGTGAGTTACATGAAAATGTTTTCTAATACTAAATCAATATTACATTCCTGGGATTCAACATATCGGAACTGATATGTTTAATAATTGAAAGCCCAGGTGCTGAAGTCAGAATACCTGTGTTCAAATCCCAAATCTCTCACTCACTAGTTGTATGATCTTAAGCATGTTATTTAATTTCTCCATGCTTCAGTTTCCTCATTTTTTAAATGGTGACATCCATATATATCTCAGAGGGTAGTTTTAAGGCTTAAGTAAACTGATACACATAAAGTTGTTTAGAACAAACAGCACCCAGAACACAGAAATTGTTTAATACATATTCTTATTGCTTACTAAATTAAGTTCCTTACATTTTCCAGGTATAGGGTAGGCAGCATTGCTGGAATTGGCAAAAGCCTATAGGTCAAATTTGGCCTTTTGCCTGTTTATATAAATAAAGTTTTACTGGAACATTCATACCCAAAGTTTAGAATTTATCTGTGGTCATTTTTATGCCCCTACAGCATAGTTAAGTGGTTGTAGGAGTCCATCTGGCCACAAAGCCTAACATATTTACTATCTGTTCCTTTATAGAAAAAAAATTGCCAACAGTCCCAGCAGAACTGTTTAAACTCAAGAAATTCAGTTTAGTACTACACAATCATGATATTATGTTACTATGGAAACACAGCAATTAAGTAATAAATGACTAGAAAGATTCATACAAGTGAAAAGAGGCCAAAAAAATGTTTTATTTACTTTCAATTATTTAAACATTTTGCACTTTTTGGATGTCTTTATCTTTTATTCTAGTGTGTGTCTACTAAAGTAAAGGGGTATGACATGCATATTCTAAGGGTCTGGGACGTTTAAAGTTTTTAACAAATAAACGATAATTAAATGGTGAAAACAAAAATAGGATACCTAGGTGACAATGATTAGATATGTCTAAATTCTAAATATAAATATCCTATGGCAAGCATTTTATTTGCCATATTAAATAAAGTCTTTCTTTTAATTCTTACAGTAGTCAATTCTAAGAGCGATCCATTACCCCTCCCTAAAGTGAAGAGACTAAAACTCATAGCAGTAAAGTAACATGCTTATTCTTTTAAGATTTTATTTATTGATTCTTTTTTTAAAGAGACTGAAGAGAGAGAGAGAGAGAGGCGGGGGTAGGGGAGGAGTGTGAAGCATCAACTCATAGTTGCCTGTGCTATATGCCTTGATTGGGCAAGCCCAGTGTTTTGAACCAATGACCTCAGCATTCAAACTTGACACTTGATCCACGGATCCACCACAGGTCAAAGAACATGCTCATTTAGATACCTCTGGTAAAGGAAGAAGCCAGCATACAAACCCTGTTCTCCCTAATGTAAAATATGCTCTTTACACTACAAGGTTGGAAAGTGGTAGGAAATAGATACAGTCACAGAATATTATCAGAGTATAGACTCTGAAAGAGACAGAAGACATGTAAATGATGCAACAGAAACTGTGGTATAATTTTAATTTCTAAAATTAAAGGGGAGAGTGACAGAATTGTTCATTTCTCCTAGTAGCAAAATTTTAAAAACCAAACTTTACTAGGTAGCAATTTATGAAGGCTGAAATTTAGTTCAAAAGGTTTATACTGGCGGGTGACAGAGGACAATCTGACTTTGGGTGGTGGGTATGCAACATAATTGAACGACAAGATAACCTGGACTTGTTATCTTTGAATATATGTATCCTGATTTATTGATGTCACCCCATTAAAAAAATAAAATTAAAAAAAAAAAAAAAAAGGTTTATACTGTCTTAAAACTTAAGATAGCATATACATTTAAAAGTATAGAAAATGCTAGTATAAATAAAAATAAAAAGTTAAATTTTGGAGTTTTGTTTGTCTTTAATGGCTTTAAAAGGAAAGAAACACCACTGATTTTAGCCAGACAGCTCTCCATCCTATACATCTTTACTTATTCCAGCACCTAATACTATCCCTGACATACAGGATGTATTTATTAATGCCATCTAAATAAAAAAAATCCTCTTATGTCATATTTGTGCTTTCTTGATGACACAAATACAGAGTAACCCTAGCCAACTGGTTCATGGAACCATAACCCAAGGCACCACTATTCACCTGGTAATGACAACATTAAACAATGTGCCAAATAAAACAGAATGCCTTAGAAATATATGTACTTCTATAAATTTAGAAACTTCAAAGAGATATTTCATGTAAATAAACTTTCAAAATAACTGATACCCTTTAAATCACCACAACTTATCTTTAAACCATCTTAATGGAAATACAGTGTGTCCGTAAAGTCATGGTGCACTTTTGACCATTCACAGGAAAGCAACAAAAGACAATAGAAATGTGAAATCTGCACCAAATAAAAGGAAAACCCTCCCAGTTTCTGTAGGATGATGTGGCACATGTGCGCATGTGCAGATGATGACATAACACCATGTATACAGCTGAGCAGCCCACGGCCATGCCAGTCAAGATGTGGACGGTACAGAGGAAAGTTCAGTGTGTTCTGCGGCCCGCTAAATTCGAATCCGTGACCAAAGTGCAACATGAATATCGGCGTGTTTATAACGAAGTGCCACGACATTAATCACTTAAAACAGAGAATCACAGACGTTATTTACTCTGTTACACCAGACGTCCTTACCCGTGTGTGGCAAGAACTTCACTATCGTTTGGATGTGTGTAGGGCAACAAATGGAGCCCACATCGAACTGCACTGAATAGGTATGAAACTGGGAGAGTTTTCCTTTTATTTAGTGCAGATTTCACATTTCTATCGTCTTTTATTGTTTTCCTGTGACCGGTCAAAAGTGCACCATGACTTTACGGACACACTGTATTTAAGAGATTTCTAGGTCTTTTTTCTTTACTTTAATCTCCACACAATATAAACTTTTGATGACTCAAGTTCATCAAAGCATATATCAATCATTACACTGTTTCACAAACAGGGAGTCTTCGTGAGTTATTGAGGGATGTCCAATTGTTTTGTCACTTCACTAACTCATCCTTAATACTACTTTTTAAAATGTTTCCTACTTACTGTCTGTTCACCTGTTGCCACGTATAGGCCACCACCACCCTAGTCAAAGTTTCTAAAATGCCAGTTGTAGTTTAAAATATGTAAAACCAGACAGACAGTTGATATACCTGACCATGTACAAATTCTGAATCTAGCCCAGGTGTAGCAATTTTCACTGTTCTAAGGCCTGGCTCAAAAGTTTTTCTTTCACTTCCTAGTTCTGAGATCTAGTATTGCCACAAAATAACAATTACAACAGAAGTTATTTCTGCATATTTTCTTTATTTTTACAATATAGGGAAAAATATAAATGATAGTCATAACAAAACACACTAACCAATCATGTAGACAAATCACATCAGGCACTTCATAGTATATGTTATATGAACAATTACCTAGCCAATTATTAGCCAAGAGTCAGCAAACTAGGTCCACTGGCCAAATCTTATAGAAAGCTGGCTTGTCTTTGTTTGGCTCTTGAGCTAAAAATGCTTTTTATGTTTTTAAAAGATTGTAAAAAACGACTAAAAAAGAACATTCAAAGAGACTCTAAGTGGCTTACTAGGCCTGAAATACTACCTTGCACTCTACAGAAAAAGTCTGCCAACCTCTGATCTAAGATATAATAATAAACAAACACATATAAGACATATAAAGCCACCCTTTATACAAAAAGCTTAAGCTATAAATATGTCAAAGTAGATGTATAGTTGTTTCAGTGGTGGGTTCATAATGATGCAGCCAAACTGTCTTGTCCAGCCCTGCCTATTCCTCTCTAGACCATGCCCTAGCAGAGGTCCCCAAACTTTTTACACAGGGGGCCAGTTCACTGTCCCTCAGACCGTTGGAGGGCCGCCACATACAGTGCTCCTCTCACTGACCACCAATGAAAGAGGTGCCCCTTCCGGGAGTGCGGGGGGGGGAGGGGGGAGGGATAAATGGCCTCAGGGGGCCACATGCGGCCTGCGGGGCCCGTAGTTTGGGGACTCCTGCCCTAAGGCTTAGGCAAATTTTCTGACTACTCTTATTTATTCCTCCTGATATGTTGTTGGATGCTCAAAGAATGGTTTCCTTGCTACTAGTACCAGCTATGTCTGTCAGTCTTTTTAGGAATGTCATTGCCTTAGCTATTTAAATCTTTCCTAAACTTCATGTCTGACTTCCTCCAAATGCCTTTCAGGATCTTTCTAGTTCTTTGGTGGCCTCACTTTCCTTTAAATTACAGTTCTTGCCACACAATTTAATAAAATCATCTTATTTTTTTGCTAATGATTTCCTGTGTGTTAGTCTAGTATCCCCAAGTAAACTACTTGTAGGAAGGAAACACATCACATTGCTGTTATCAGTACCTTTAATAATAGTTCATCATCTTCTAACTACATCATTTCCCAAGTGCATCTTTCTACCTTAGAGAAAAATAACTTGAGGGCTGGTAAAAAGTAGTAAGTGATTGGAAATATCAAAGGATGACACACACAAAAGAACTGAATAGAAGACCATAGGTTACACTGAGAACTTAGAACGTGTATGTGAAAGACAAGCAAACTATATTGGGGGAGAACAGAGATATCAGGATCAAGAGATAAAAAGAGACCACTGAATAATACTCTGAAGCAAAATAAGACCAAAATATTAAGAAAATTATAAACGCTCATAATACACGTTAAAAATAAACACAACTACCCCAAATTTGCCTTTCAACATTACTGGCCATTCATTTCTTTCTAACATAAGCTCTTGACATTGATATCCATAGGGGCCATTTTTCTTTCTTTCTCTTTCTCTTTCTTTCTCTCTCTTTCTTTCGACAATGTCATAAACTGAAGCACTAAAAGATTCAATGGAAGAGACATGCACAGTATTCTAAATCTTTGAATTTACAATATTGTGAATTTACTTGAAGTCTGGTAGAAAATGCTAGGAATAAGAAAAAGAAAACCAATCATTTATCTTTTGATTACCTAATAAAATGTGCATATTCCTACATCCATCTCAAAGATAACTCCTAGACTCATTTTCATTAAAAAAGCACCAAAACCATTTTTAAAAAACCTCTTCAGGTTACTTCATCAAATTGTAATTTAATATAGGCAAAATATAACGTACACAGCTTTGGATGTATAAACATAAAATTAAAAAAATTTTAAAGCATAAATACAGGGTGGGCAAAAGTAGGTTTACAGTTATGAGTACATGAAATCATTTATTCTTGTATTATTATTTATTAATTTGTATTATTTTTCATACAAACAACTGTAAACCTACTTTTGCCTCATCCTGTATTACCAATGAGACTAAACTAAAAATAGAAAAATTATAAATAAAATGTTCTTTACCTAAGTAAAGCTACTAATGACAATGAGACTATTAACCATGCATACCTTCTCTTTTATCTGAGTTTTACAGCCTCAACCTGACCTATGCCAACCTAGTCAGAAAACAAATTAAGAAAAATATGCTTAATATAATACTGTAAAAAATTCACAATTATTAAATGCATGATAAAAAAAATATCAGCTCTCCATTACTCAGATGAAGAGGGTAAGTGATGAAACAGATGATACCAAAAAATATTCCTAGAATCAGTTTTTTCAAAGCCATAGTATTCATTTGGGAGAAGCAAATTACTCTCATAACTATGTTTGACTGAAGCCAGTAATAACCAAAAGCTTATTTTTTCTGGACATTCAATGATTCTGAGAATTCAGACAAAAGGGAAAAGGGAGTTAATTCAGAAGCATACAAGTGGCTAAAGGCAGCCAGCCCGGGATAAAGAGAAAAAAAAAATTCAGTTAACCTACACAAGAAAACTGAAAAATGATCTATGCAGAAAAATAAGAAATTATAATAAAATTTACTGTGATAGTGCTAAAGGGTTTAAATATGTCATTAAAAAAAAAATCTTAACAAGATTTTTTTTCCTGTCAAGTCATCATCCCTTTTTTCCACTAACTGGTGTTATCAGTGATGGCATTACCAGTGGTCTGAAAAGCTGAAAGCAAAATTTTAGGTTCTGTATTATAGAAGATATGTTAAAAATACTTGTTACCACTGTTTTCCGTAAAATCCACCATCTGTCTCAATAGGCACTTCATCTCATTCATGAGAAAAATCAATTCAAACAAGAAAATATGAGAAAGGCAGGGGACTAATTTCTCTTGAATTATTTTAAGTGATTTAAATAAAACACACGATAGTAAGAATTATGGATTTAGCAAATACATAAAAACTAAATATTCATCCAAATAGAAGCCCATAGGCACAAAAACTCATTTAGTTTCTAACATATGGCTCCAACTCCTGAGTGGCATATGTTTAGCACTGGTGCTGGTAATAGCATGGTGGTAAAATATTATAGTAACAACTCAACTTCTGCTATTTCATTCTTATAATACAGAGAAACACAAACCAACTTTGGTTTCAAGAACTAAAAACACAGACCACAGTTAAGAAGCAAAATAATTACGTTGCTCAGTTTAAAGAGTCCACACGTATGTGAGGATTATAGCATACAAAATAATCTTGTCAGCCTGTTATTCTTAGTTAATAGATGTTCAGACACAAAGGCTTTTCACAAAAAAATCTCTTAATTCACGATTCTTAGCACCCCAGCAACCATTACGCGCGCACACACACACACACACACACACACAATACCCCAAGGCTTTTAACGCTTAATAGTTTAATAAGAAAGAACGATTAACGACTACATTAATTAAAACAGCCGCTGCTGTGCCCGCGATATTGTGACTAAATTATTCGTTCATTTTCCTTTACCTAACGCTTGACGTCTCTCCACAGCGGTGTCAAAAGTTCAACGATTCGGGCTGTTAAAACAGAGCGAGGACTGCAGTCTCCAGCCCCCCTCCGGACTGAACAGGTGGTTAACTCCGCCGGGCAGAGGGACGGCCAGGTACTGCCACCAACCCAGCCAGATCACACACACAGGGCGGGTTTTCGAGGTTTTAACCCCAAGATGAGCGGGAGAAACTCTCTTCAGAAAAACGTTTCAAGTTCGGCGGCCGCGGGGCGCCCCAAACCGAAGGCGCGGCGGCCGCTCGGCGACCCGGAGGGCTCCGCTCCCGACCGCCACGGGCCGGGGACCGGGGGGCGTTGGGAGGCCGCCCGCGTCCCCGCGCCGCCGCCTCGGGATAGCGACCGGCCGCGCCCCCGCAATGGCTCCGAGGGGAGGCTGCCGCCCCGCAGGTGCCCCGGCAGGGACCGGGTCCGTCCCCACCCCGATCCCCCCGGCCCACAGCGCGCTCCCAGGACGGAGGGGTCCGGGCCGTCGACGGGCCCGAGCCGCGCTCGCTGCGGCAGCCCCTCAGCCCAGCCTAACGGTCTCCGTGACGCCCGCGAAGGGACGGGACGGGGATGGCTCGGACTCCCCCACCTCTCCCGAAGGCAGCGCCGCGCTCTCACCTCCGAGTCACGCCGCTTTGGGCGGAGGGAGGCGGCTACCCTGGCGCCTCTTCTTCGGGTAACTTGATCGTGCTCGCTCTACCTCAGAAGCAGAGCCAGCTCCCGGGGCCGCCGCGGCCGCCGGCCACTAACTCTCGGGGTGCTTTCCCGGCTGTGACAGCGCCGCCTTCAGCCCCGCTCCTCGCTCCCTCTCCGCGCAGCTCCCGCTTTCTGTTTCACCCGAGGGACCACGAACGCCGCCGCCGCCATGCTTACTACGGAGCCAGGAGGAGGAGCCGGGCGTCGGCGCGCCGAGTGCGGCTGCGCGAGCCCCGCCGACGGCGCCCCCGGCGGCCCGGACCCTGCCCGCAGCCCACGGGGTCTCTCCCGCGCCCCAGCGCCCCCTCTGCGCCCTCCGCGGCTGCGGGCGCTCCCCTGAGGCCCAGCCGCGCCTGGTTGGTCGTAGTCCCTGCCGCAGCCTGGCTGCGAATCACACTCGGGAAATGTGGTGTTAATGGACGTTCCTAGGGCCACTGACACAATTCTCAAACCAAATTGTAAGATCCCCTCCCCCCAACCCCCGTTCCCCGGACGCCCCGCGTCAGCCTCCTTCTGAAAGCTCGGGAATTGCACACGGGGCAGGTGCCCTTAAAGACACTCCCCCACGGAATTGGAAGACAACCCAAGTGGGCTTGGGTGTTTCAAACCTCAACACATGGAGCCCGGGACCTCTCTAGCAAGCGAAAATACTTAGCTGTTTACTTCAGATGAAAACGTGGGGGTTCGTTTCTTGGTCTCTTCCCCAGTCAAATCGCGTGGAAACCCACTACCTTAATTTGTACAACAGCACGAAGACTTACAAGTGAACGCAGCAGAGATTTCCTTAAACCTCCAGCTACTGGGGGCGCTGCGATATTGCCTGCGGGCTGGCCAGGGCCGCTCACTTCCGCAGTCTCCACGGGAGGACTTGGGAAGGGGGTAGTCCTTGGGGCCGAGCGCCCAACCCCACTAATTGTCCCTTCAAAAGCAATGATGGATGTTACCAGGATCCATGTTTTGGCTTTATTTCAGTTTTGTGTATGTGTGTTGTTTTTTTTTTAATTGTGCACCTTTTAAAATGGCAGTATTTTTATTTTCTCATAAATCCTTTAAAAATGTACTTAATCCTTAATACTATATTCTTAAAGAATACAATGGTTGAATAAAATCCTCTGTTGATCAAGGACCATCAAATTCCATAACTTGGTCAAGTGCTCAAGTCCCAGATGCTTGCTAAAATATATAGGATCCTTGCTTTGGTGATCTCTTTTTCCCTTGGGATGTTCTCATCACCTTTTCTGGTGTCTGCCACTGCTTCTCATCTCATCTGCCTCTATTTACACTCTGATCCTTCTCATCCTTTCTATTTTACTGTTCATTTTTTACTCTTTTTTTCCTTTCTTGATTACTTTTCTCTATGGCTCCAGGTGATGATTGATCGGATGCTTAAATCTACAGCCAGCTGAGAGATTTTTTTTTTCTCATCAGTAAATAAGACAGTGACTCTATATCAAGTGGTATCTTGAGATACTTTCATTGCTATTCATTGTCAAAAGTTCTTTTTCTGTGAGAGGTGCTTCCTTTTCTTTTTAAAAAATTAATATATTTAATTTTTTATTTTAATTAAAGTCAATATACAATATATTCGTTTCAGGTGTATAGCATAGTGATTCAACATTTATGTATCTTACAAAGTGACCACCACACTAAGTCTAGTAACCATGTGTCATCATAGATAGTTATTATATTATCGATTCTATTCCCAATATTGTACATTAATCTGCATAATTTATTTTATAACTGAAAATTTGTACTTTTTAATCCCTTTTCCTTTTAGATATTTCCTTTCCTAACTTCCAGGTTTGTCCATCTTCCAGACCAAATTGCTGGAAACCTGATCTCTGAATAACTAAATCATTAACTGTATATTGTTTTAAAATATGAGGATTTATCAGAATGTGTGTGAGTTGGGTGGCTTCTCTATATTGCTGTGCCAGCTCTGTTTGGTCTGAGACTAAGCTAGTGGTTTTCAAATCTGACTCTAAGCTGGTAATTTCTAAAGCTTTCTACTTGGAAGTTTTTTAAAAAGACAGAATCTTATCATCTATCCCTCAAGATGTTGATTCCTTTGTGTGTGGGGCAAGAGGTGAAGCAGCATTTTTTTAAAAATGTATTTTTAAAAAGTATGTCTTGGGCATACCTACATGTGTATGGGCATCAACAAAGAACAGCTGTTTTGAAGGAAATTGAGACATAATTCAGGAATATCATTGAAGCAGATCTGGAGATTGTAGTTAACAATATGCAATGCTGTAAGGTTGAATCAAGTGAGGACTGGGGAATGTATGTCCTGTGGAGAGAATTAATCACACATGTAACCCTAGCATGGACACCAGTATGAATTTTCTGAGAATCCAAAGAGGGACAAGAATTTACATGGCGACAAACAAACCACTTTTCAGTGCTTCATTTTCCTTATCAGTAAAATAAGGGTCATTTTTAGTTTCATCTTTATTGAGCTTTCAACAGTTCAATACTTAACACTTTGATGACTTATTTCCTTGAATATTTTTTCTTCCTTTGACACTATACATTTTTGGTCTTTCCCCTACATTTCTGGATATTGCTTCTCTAATTACTTTGCAGATTCCTTTTCCTCTCCCAAGCTATTAAATATAGGAGGACCTCACAATTTCATTTAGGTTCTTTTCTGTTTTCATTATAATCTCTTGGCCTGAACATTATCACCCACACCACTGGTTTTAATTATCATGTATAGGCTGATGATTTCCACATGTGTGTCTCTAGCCCAGACTCTCCTTCTAAATTCTAGATCTGATACCAGCTGTTTCATTAACGGGTTCACTTAATGTTACAACAGTTTAGTCCAACTGAATTCATAAGCTCTTCTTGTTTTCCTTCCCCCTCTCCTATCCAATTATTCAAATCAAACATGTAGTAGTTATCCCTGTTATCTCACCTTCAATCCCCATATTCATTGCAGCACCAAGTGCTGGCAATTTTGTCTCCAAAATCTTTCAAATTGATCTACTTCCTTCCAGTTGCCACCAGTTTAATTTGGTCCCACTGCATGCAATTGGATATCTTTCATTCATTCTCTATTTTGCAGCCAAAATGATTTTTTCTAAACCAAAAAGACTATATATCACTTCTCACATAAAACCCTTAAACAACTTTTCATTGCTCTGAGATAAGACTAGAATTCTTTTTAACATTTTTTAAATTTCTTCATTTTAGAGAGGAGAGAGCAAGAAGGCAGGAGGAGCAGGAAGCATCAACTCCCATATGTGCCTTGACCAGGCAAGCTAGGGCTTCAAATCGATGATCTCAGCGTTCCAGGTCAGCACCCTATCCACTGCACCATCACGGATCAGTCCAAGACTAGAATTCTTTTTTTTTTTTTAATTAATTTATTTTTTTTACAGAGAGTGAGTCAGAGAGAGGGATAGACAGGGACAGAGAGAGATGAGAAGCATCAATCATTAGTTTTTTATTGCGCATTGCAACACCTCAGTTGTTCATTGATTGCTTTCTCATATGTGCCTTGACCGCGGGCCTTCAGCTGACCGAGTAATAGTAACCCCTTGCTGGAGCCAGCGACCTTGGGTTCAAGCTGGTGGGCTTTTGCTCAAACCAGATGAGTCCGCGCTCAAGCTGGCGACCTTGGGGTCTCGAACCTGGGTCCTCTGCATCCCAGTCTGACGCTCTATCCACTGCGCCACCGCCTGGTCAGGCCAAGACTAGAATTCTTTTTTTTTTTTTTTTTGTATTTTTCTGAAGCCAGAAATGGGGAGAGACAGTCAGACAGACTCCCCCACATGCGCCCGACCGGGATCCACCCGGCACGCCCACCAGGGGTGATGCTCTGCCCACCAGGGGGCGATGCTCTGCCCCTCCAGGGCTTCGCTCTGTCGCGACCAGAGCCACTCTAGTGCATGGGGCAGAGGCCAAGGAGCCATCCCCAGCGCCCTGGCCATCCTTGCTCCAATGGAGCCTCGGCTGTGGGAGGGGAAGAGAGAGAGAGAGGAAGGAGAGAGGGAGGGGTGGAGAAGCAGATGGGCGCCTCCCCTGTGTGCCTTGGCCGGGAATCGAACCCGGGACCTCTGCACGCCAGGCAGACGCTCTACCACTGAGCCAACCGGCCAGGGCCAAGACTAGAATTCTTAATGTGGTCTACCAAACCATGTGAGATGTCTTGCATTTTCCAGTCTCATCTCATACCACTTTCCTCTTGCTTACTATGTGGAAAACTTTCTGACCTTTTAGTTTCTCAAATGTACTGTGATCCCAACAGCCACAGGCTCTCTGCACATGCTCTTCCTCTCCCTTTTAACCATCTTCTTTTACTCATTCAAGTAAGCAAAAACATTTCCCAATTCCCAGACAAGTTCAAGACCCCTGTTGATGTCAGCTGTTACATACACCTTTCCCTCTGACTTAACCACAACTTGTAACATTTCGGTATGTTGCTCCCTTCATGAGGAGAAAAATAGTGCTTATTTTTGCTAACACATGTATTAGGTGCCCAACAAATATTTCTTGAATGATTAAATGTTCTTTGTGATCCCTCTTAGGAATCTAGAAGGTTGTTGAATCATGCAATTAGATTACTGATCACTTTTGAGAGAGCAATCTTCTCTATGATTAGTGGGCAGAGATATAGGTATATGTTAGGACACATTTATCCATGGGATTGTCATATTCCTGTACATCTTGTGAGCAGTGGCATTAGTAGCTTTCATTTCAGATGATCTTTTCCAGAATGTTTGTATAGCAAATGGTCTGACACAGATATAGTGGGTTGAAGAGAAAGAAGGACATGAAGAAGTCAAACTACATGTGGAGACTTGTCCTTTAAGAGATTGCGGGAAAAAAAGTAAAGAAAACCAGATAGAAGGTGACTGAAGACAATTTGACTTTGGCTGAGGGGTATGCAACATAATCAAATGTCAAAATAATCTGGAGATGTTTTCTCTGAACATATGTACCCTGATTTATCAATGTCACCCCATTAAAATTAATTTTTAAAAAGGACAAAAAAAGGTTGCGAAAAAAGAAATTTGGTGAGGGAGAATGCTAGGAGAGCAGATTGAGGAGGGAGGATTATGCTGACTGAATTCTCTGAGCAACATTGGGGGTCCTAATTCTGAACACAGTCAGGGAAAACACAGCCATTGCTCTTCTCTTTGGTTGGGGGAACTGATGCAAGTCTGGAAGAGGAGAAGGAGGTGGAAGCAGTTGATCTGGAGGTACACAAATTAAAGCAGCCAGAAGCTTTTTGTTTGGCTATAGGAGTTGATGTGGGAGAGGAGAGACGGCTTTGGAATCAGGTAAATGTGAGCTTGTATCTCAGCTGTATTACTGACTGATGGATCTTGGGTGTGTCATTCATCAGTGCCTCAGTTCTTCACCTGTAAACTAGGTAGAAAATACTTACTTTGCAGGACTAATTGACATAATGTATGAAAATGCCTGGAACAAGCCTGGTGCTCAGTAAATAAATGATAGCAATATGATGAGAATGTTCTAGCTAATTGTGACCTGGTGAGGTTAGGGAAATTTAAAACTTTCCTCGATGTTTCTAAAACACTTGGGAAGAGATTTGGCCAGGGTCAACTCTTGCTCCAAATTCTTGATCCTGTTGCAATTGCTATCCCTCACTGTGCTTTCCCAGCCATGCTTTACTCTATGGAAGGAACAGCTCCATTCCTAAGAGCAAAGGAAACAAGGCACAAGATAGGAAACAACTTGATATTGAACATTAGCCATTTCCATCGCAGGGTATTTCTCACTGGCCATCATTCTTCTCAGACCCCACCTTCCACGATGTTGCTTTCATTTTAACAAAGACCTTCTCTGCAGTTTCCTAAATTTCAGGGACTCTCTTAAAGCCACTTTCCTTTAAAGCTACCTGAGAACAATTCTCAAATTCTTAATTTATTATTGCTCAGAGCAATTTTGTTTTCTGTCTCTATTTTTATCCAGAATAGCCTTAGAAACCTTAGCTTTCTTTTCAAAATCAAGAAGATTCATTCAAGTGATTTGCTAAACTAAAGAGTAACTCTGTCCTAGAGAAGTAGTTCTTAAACTTTGCATGAATAAAAATCACCTAGGGTGCTTCTCTAAGATATAGTGGTTCTACCATGTATCCCCCACACTGAGATATGGATACAGAAATCTGCATTTTATAAGCACTCTAAGAGATTTTGATGAGGGTAGTCTCCATGAGCCATGCTCTGAGCATCTTAGAGCAGCTCAAACAGCAGCCAGCTTTCACAAATAGTATATCATTTTTTTTTCTTTCTGTAACATGGAATTAACCCAGGATTGACTCACTTGTTCAAGGAAACTGCTCATCTATAATTCAAGTCTTTAATATTGTTTCTTCTTTATAGAGAAACCAATTAGGAAAGACCAAGGAATTCCTTAATCACAAAATTATAATACTAATAGTCCAAATTTGTCATTGTTAACTATACAGTTTCAAAGCATTGCTACTCAAGACAGTCCTACTTCCAAAGAAGGGAAAGTCCTGTCTGATTAATGATCAGGACTTATTGAATAGGTTCCTGATCCAAAGGGATTATACAATAATAGACAGATTATAAAGATTTTCTTTAGTTTGAAAAAAATAAGGTTTCTGTATCTGTTTTTTTGACTGTCAACAGCTTTTTGATGTTTTGTATAGCTTTAGGAGGCTCTGATAGTAGCCTTGGGGTTGAGCACACCACAGTCATTATCCAGCATAACCAGGTGACATATGAATCAGTTTTAAAGACAGAAGAAGGAGATAGGCATCTGTAAAGATAATGGGGCCAAAGGTGGTGGATTTGAAAAAACTGTCCTCAAACTACTTGCCCTTTTAATTTCAAAAAGAACATTTCAAAACCAGAGCAATACTTGATCAAGATCACAATGATCCAGAACAAATAAAAATTAAATTTAAATGAGTTAGGAAATGAAAATTCAGATAATTTATATGCAGTTATCATTATACGGAATGAAATAAGTAAATTAGAAAAAAACAAGAACTACATGATTCCATACATTGGTGGAACATAAAAATGAGACTAAGAGACATGGACAAGAGAGTGGTGGTTACCAGGGGTGGGGGGGAGAAAGGACGCAGGAGGGAGGGAGGGAGAGGGTTAGGGGGAGGGGGAGGGGCTAAAAAAAAAGAAAAAAAAGAAAAAAAATTATATGCAGTTATCATCAAATTTAAAGCTCTTCCTCAAATTTCAGAATTAAATATTTAAACTAAATTGCATTTTATAACTACCAGACAAATCAACTATTCATAAATAGTAAATATCTTTTTATAGTAAGTTGCTTTTAATTTTTATATATAAAATACAAATGAAACAGGCATCTTTTAAATAAGGACAATGGTGTATAACAATGGAAAAAGGGGAATCATTTGTAAAATTAAATACTTTTAACGAAGTAAATAAAATACTAATTTTATTTATTATTCCAAATTTTTATGTATAATTAAGACACATCTCAACTTTGAGCTTATTTTCTTTTTTTAGTGAGGAGGGAGATAGAGAAAGGGGGGAAGAGCAGGAAGCATCAACTACAACATGTGCCTTGACCAGGCAAGCCCAGGGCTTTAAACCCATGACCTCAGCATTCCAGATTGAAGCTTTATCTACTGCACCACCACAGGTAAGGCTTGAACTTATTTTTTTTCACCATACATATAAGATATAAACTGGTACTATTATTGTGGAAAAAAACCCAAAAAGTAAAATTAATAATTTATAGTAATTTCTTCTACTAAAAGAAAGTAAAATAAAGAGATTCTCATTTAGAGGCTTCAAATCAGAGGAAGCTAATGAAATTTAAATGTAATTTATTTTCTCAAGCTAATTCAGACTAAGAGTAAAAATAGGTCATGGTGGAACTCTCAAAGAGTAGTCTATTACTCTTCTTCCATCTACACTCTACACTTTACACTCAAATTTATTCCAGGTAATTCTAAGAAGCCCCAGGGATTTGCATAGGTACACTTCAAGAATTAGTCCCCTGAGCAAACTACATGACATTCAGCATTCATCTCCTTTCCTCCTTGGGCTTATTGAGGTATTTTCTCCTATTATTTGCAAAGCCAGCATAGCTTCTCCCATTGCGGTGCTGTCCGTGCTAAGACTAAACCTCTGCTTTGAAGGGCACCCATGCCCATAGCATAATATAGTTTTCCATGATCACCATCTCCTGTTATTATGTTTTCAGCTCCAACACTTCCATGTCCATCATAGTGAAGCATATAATTATATAATTTGTTTGCAGCTCTAGGACTCAGGCATGAATTCATAGAATAGGCACACGCTGCGCTAAGCCTTTTCCTTTAACACTGGGCAATTGACATTGAAGCAAACTTTTCATATCTCTCTTCACTTAGAATGAGTTTTTCCCCCCACTTCCTCTCTAAATAGGCCTGCTTTACCAGCTCTATAGACATGCCCAGACATGCCTGACTCCTAGGGCGAAAAACAGTTTAAACTCAAGCTGTAACCCCCACCTAAAAAAACAATTAAGTACTTTGATTGAGGGATGTGGATGTTAATTAAATGATTTATTAGATTAACTTTCTTACTAACAGTGTCTATTGAACATTGATATTACACTAGGCATCTTACTCAACATCGAGTAAGAGCAAACTCCTTTGTTGTAAAAATCTAACTTAAATTGGTAACCCAAATTATTCTTCAGAGAGGGGTTTAGTGCAAAAGAGAGAATCCAGCAAGACTTATTTCTAAATTATCTTTTATATTGAAGGCTCTGTACAAATGCCTTGACAGTAATAAATTTACTTTTTTGTGCTGATTATTTATCTTTTGTTCTCAGTTCCAAGCCCATCTTTTAATACTCTGCTCTGGGATGCTGAGGCTACATCTGGAAACTACATTTCCCAGAGTCTCTTACCAACAGCCTTCCTGTTAGGTTGGCCAATGGAGGCTGTAGTTACTAAAGAGAGATTGGAAAGCAAGTGAAGCAGAACAGAACTTGTTTCCTAGTTGCAATTCCTGTCAAAAAATAACCGCTACAAAATAGCCTTAATGTCTTTTGGCATATTTAAGCACTAGGTGTCCCTTCATGGCTACCAGGAATAGCCAGTTGTGCCCCCTGGTTAGCAGTAGCATTAGTCATACAATGTCTCCCTCAGAGACCTGAGTACTAACTATATGAGTAATGAGAACCGCTTCCTCCAAGCAACTAGCTCCTCCTCCCCCAAGCCCAGCAGGTGTTAGCCACTTCCTCCAGCACCCCCCATTTGCCCTTTTCGTTTTTCAATATCTACATGGCTAATTTCTCGAATTAAATCCTTCTTTTTGAAATACTTAGCATGGTTTTGATATCCTGCCTGGACTTTGACAGATTTTAACCAGATAGATTTTGAATACTTGGCTAGGGAGATATAATATACTCACGCAAAAAGACATTTGGCGAAAAAAGATTTGAAATGAACAACTCAGATAAAATTTGCTGCATGGATTCAAAAAGGCAAGCAATCAGTTGTTATAGGATGACCAGACACAAGCACTGTGCTTTTTAAATTTAACTTCTTTTATTTAATCTTCAACACTGTGATCAAAGTATTATTAGTCTTGTTCTGTACATGAGAAATATTAATTCTGAGAGGCTGAACATGTGTTCACATATAGACAGCTAAGAAAGTAGCAGAGCTGGGGTTTATACCTAAATCTGTGTAACTAACCCATTCCTTCCATTATTCCATATTAGTGCAGAAGGGGTGAAATTTGAGGTGAACCTTAAAGAATAAGCTTCAAATAGAATGGTCAGAGGAAAGCACTTGAATGGAAACATGAGCTAACAAATACATAAGATTGGGAAAATGCCAAGTGTGCCTAAGGGTAAGAAATAAGCTGGTGCAAAAGTTTGTGGTGGAAGGTGTTGGAGATATACGAAAGGAAAAGTAGGTTTTGGCTAAATTAAGGACATTGGCACATGAGGAATTTAGGAACCACTTAGTTTTTTTTATTTATTGACTTTTTGTTTTTAGAGAGAGGAGAGAGAGAGAGTAAGAGAGAAGGAGGGAGGACCAGGAAGCATCAACTCCCATATGTGCCTTGACCAGGCAAGGCCAGGGTTTCGAACCAGTGACCTCAGCATTCCAGGTCAACACTTTATTCACTGCACCACCACAGGTCGGGCAGGAACCACATATTTTTAAATCAAGAGTCTGAGAAATGAAATGGGAAATAAAACCTGTTTTGTATTATGTGTTTAGTGGACGTCATCATGAATATTTGTCAAATACTGTGGTTATCAAAGGCTTTATAAATTACCAAAAACTTAAGGCAAGAGAGAAACCTTTGTGGATTACTGTTATCAAAACAAATGATTAGAAAAGGAATTTTAACTTTATATAAATTTCAGGATGATCAAAGAACAGCAAACAGAAAACTTTTTAAAGAAACTAATTTTTATCACAGAAAAGGAATACATTCCTTTAAGATAAATCAAAGTCCTAAAATGATTTACATAGCTATGAGAAATTTATTCAGTACTTTTTATAGAAAAGTATTGTTATTTGACATATATTTTTAGGGGATGAAATGAGGAAATGTTAAGATGATAAGCCAACAACACTAAATTGAGAGATACTGGTAATATGGGCTTCCGATCAGGCTGTCAGTGAACTATTATTATATTGTTACAAACCTCTCCTTGCAGCAATTGGATTCAGACCCCGTTATGGATTAGATAGACTTTTGTGGGCTAGCCTGGAAATTCAACTGTCGTTTATCACTTTGTTTCCATGGTAAAGTGCCCTTGGAAATTCTAAACAGCTGACTTTCAAATTAACTTTCGAAATATAACCCATTTGCAACTTTGGGACTATGCTTTGAATGTAGATCGTCTATTAAAACCAGGGCTTTAACTCCACTGACTCTCAGAGGATTTCAAATTAGTACCTTTCTTTCAAATCCAATACCTTATTTGATAAAAAAGGGTTTAAAAAGTAACCCACCTGGTGTGAAGAAAAGGCAAATACAATAACTTTTTTTTCCCATTAAAGCCTGGTTATAAGGAAGCAAACATTTTATCTATAAGAAGAAAGAGTAAAATGATGAATAAAATACCTGAGTATATAATGGAAGGCTGTCTTTTTGAATTGTCTCTACAAATGTAACACAAGTAAAGAATTGAGTTGATTATCCTTGAAATGCCTGCTTAAACTTTTCTTAATAATGCAATTGTAAATTTTAGATGAAATTTTTCTAGACTAATTTGTTGTAAAGACTATTGCAGTAATTTCCCTTTAAATAGTATACTAAAAAAAGAAAAATGCAGGCAAAGATCTATAAATGATATCTGTTGTTAAAATGTCTTTTTTCAAGGGGATAAAATGCTTGTTTAGGGAAGAGATATAAAACATTGGATTGAATTTCCAGTTAATTTTACTCTTTTAAGTTAATTTATCTTTTCCTCTTTAATAAGAATATTTGAAATAGGTACAAGCAAAATAAGAATTATTGTTCTCTTCCATAACTCCTACTTTATTGAAGACTTCAGTTTAAACTCATTAAATTCATAGCTGATAAGTTTGGAAGGGACTCCATAAATTATGTAAAGTTCTGGTTTTTGGTTAGGTAGGTAATCTAATGAATGCTGGTAGTTTTAATAAAGGCTCACTTGTTATTTTACCTTTGGAATCTTGTTTGTTTGCTTATTTTAGACATCATTTCTTCCTGGTCCACTTATCATATAGGTTGGTAGGAATAATACCATATATAGTGAGATCTTAAAACATTTCTTCTAGGCCCTGGCCGGTTGGCTCAGTGGTAGAGCATTGGCCTGGAGTGCAGGAGTCTCTGGTTCGATTCCTGGCCAGGGCACACAGGAGAAGCGCCCATCTGCTTCTCCACCCCTCCCCCTCTCCTTCCTCTCTGTCTCTCTCTTCCCCTCCCACAGCCAAGGCTCCACTGGAGCAAAGTTGGCCCAGGCGCTGAGGATGGCTCCATGGCCTCTGCCTCAGGTGCTAGAATGGCTCTAGTCGCAACAGAGAATGCCCCAGATGGGCAGAGCATCACCCCCTGGTGGGCATGCCGAGTGAATCCCGGTCGGGTGCATGCGAGAGTCTGTCTGACTGCCTCCCCGTTTCCAGCTTCAGAAAAATACGAACCCCCCCCCCCCAAAAAAAACAACAACAACATTTCTTCTATTAGATACCCTAAGTATCTTTTGAGGTTTTAGCCTGACAGGTTGAAAATTACTATCTTTATTTAGAATTTGTCTGGTCCTTTATTTTTATATATTGCTTTTCAAATACTTCATTTTAGTATTCCTTATATGGCAATTAAAAACCATCAGCTTGAAAGTCAAAAGCACTGGATACTAGTTTACTTAACAAGTATGTCCTGAGGGCCTTATGTGTAGTGTTTCCATTGCCATTTAGTTCTACAAATGTTTTAATCCCTATATCGATTTTCTCTGTAATCCATGAGTTATATTTTTTGTTTTCTTTACAAACATTTTAAATTGATATTTTGTTCTTGAATTCTAATCTTTTGTTATCCTAGGCAGAGAACATGTTTTATATGATAGCTGTCTTTGAAGTTGTTGAACTCTCTTTGGTGATGTAATATGTAGTCATTTTTTAACAATGTGCACTTTAATTTCTCTATTTGGTGCAAATGTCTATTCATATATATTGGATGAAGGTTGTTAATTTTGTTCTATTCTTCAGTATTCTAATTAATTTGAGTTTGAACTCTTAATTCAAAATTTCATATGGTCAGTTTGTCCATTTCTCCTAGTAATTCAGTAAGATATTGTTCTACATTTTGGGGGCTAAGCTTTTAAGTACATATGTGTTGAAGATTGCTGTATTTTCTTGGTAGATTATTTTTTCTTAATATTGTTCAATATCTCTCTTTATGTTATTAATACTTTTTGCCTTAAATTATATATTGGCTCATCTTATTTTTGTTCTAATTTTTTTCCTACTTGTCTGATTTAGCATATATTATTTCTATACCGCTTTATTTTAGCCTTTCTTACAGTTTTGTTTTAGATGTACAACTTACAAGCAGTATAAAATATAGTTAAATTTTATTTATTTTTAATCCATTCTGATAATCTCTATCATTTTATAAGTATCACCTATTTATATTTATTGTGATTCTTTACCTGTTTAAACATATTTCTACATTCTCAGTTGTTTTTATTTTTATCATATTTTCCTTTCTTTCCCCCTTTCCTGCTTTTTACTGGATTAAATGGCATTTTCTGTGTAATCTATAATTTTCTCTAAAGGCTTGAAAATTATAGATTATTTTTCTTTTTTTATTAATAGATTCATTTATTTATTTTTATTTCTATTTCTATCCTCTTGCTGAGCACAATACCTATTTTGGCATACATTGCTCTTTAATATACACAACTGCCTTATTTCCTCAGTGCTCCTATTTTCTTACTGTTGTTGTTTTACATTGAAATTTTTTTTTTTAAATAAATTTTTATTAATGGTAATGGGATGACATTAATAAATCAGGGTACATATATTCAAAGAAAACATGTCTAGGTTATTTTGTCATTAACTTATGTTGCATACCCCTCGCCCAAAGTCAGATTGTCCTTCGCCATCCTCTATCTAGTTCTCTGTGCCCCTCCCCCTCCCCCTAACTCTCCCCGTGTCCTCCCTCCCCCCACCCCTGGTAACCACCACACTCTTGTCCATGTCTCTTAGTCTCATTTTTATGTTCCACCAATGTATGGAATCATGTAGTTCTTGTTTTTTTCTGATTTACTTATTTCACTCCTTATAATGTTATCAAGATCCCACCATTTTGCTGTAA
Source organism: Saccopteryx leptura (assembly GCF_036850995.1). Classification (NCBI taxonomy): domain Eukaryota; kingdom Metazoa; phylum Chordata; class Mammalia; order Chiroptera; family Emballonuridae; genus Saccopteryx; species Saccopteryx leptura. Next base: position 104,456,773 of record NC_089506.1, on the reverse strand, counting down.
ATGATCTGATGTCATCGTTTCTTATGGCTGAGTAGTATTCCATAGTGTATATGTGCCACATCTTCTTTATCCAGTCTTCTATTGAAGGGCTTTTTGGTTGTTTCCATGTCTTGGCCACTGTGAACAGTGCTGCATACATTGAAATTTTAACTGTATTTCTTAACTGAACATTAATATATTACGTGTTAATTTATGCTCACTCATCTATACTGACTAGCATTTTTAGCTGTTTCTACTTTCCTTGTTGATTCTCATAGCCTACATTTTTCCTTTAGGTTCACTTTTCTTCTTATAGATTGAAGCATGTACTGTATTTAATAGCCTTTTTAGTGAAGGTTTGAGAAAATTTTGGGCTGGATCAAATGGTTCTTAAACCATATCAGAACCAGATACATCTTTTTGTAATAAATATTTTGTAATGTCTTCTTCACTTTATGAAATAAAACACATAGCTAATATAGCATCAATATATAAAAGTTCTAAGCAGTCAATACCATGCTGTAACTGCTATATAATGTATTAATAAAAGGAAAGTAAACCATCAAAATGAACATGCATTTTGATATGTAAATAAATACTTGAACATGACCACACTAGAAGACATAATGAAGCAGTCACATACGCCTACCATGAATTTAAGTTTGGGTTTAAGAGAAGTGAAACAATATTCAACTGGACATTATCAGTATTTTTACTTTATATTTTTATTTTGCATTTTATCACTTATCTTATTTACTACTTATTTTATATTGACATCTTAATAAAAAGACTAAATGTAATGCATATACCCACATAGGCATGTCCATATGTAAAATCAGCATTAATATAATAGCTATAAGGCACAGGTGTGTTATTATTTGAAACTCAGAATCTTTGAATGGTCTTGCTATTGGTGACATAATTTTCCAAAGTGGTGAACAACCTTAAGGAAGTTTTAAACAAAACAAATTACAATTGCTCCTTAATTTGCATCATAAAGGAATCTTTTCACCTACATGTATGTATAGCAGGACATTAGAGAGTCATGCAGGACAGCACAATGTTTTGTTTTATGGGACTTCCCAGCACATTTCAGGCCATCCAGCATTCCTGGCCCTCATGCTCTCTAATGATTAATAAGCATTCCCTCAATTATTATGACAACTCTGATTGCCCTCTCAGGTTTGTCAAATGCACCACAGAGGGCAATACTGCTTGACTTGAGGACTACTCTACTAGATAATCTCCTAGATAGGGCTTCTTAATGGGGGTCCCAAAGAGACCCATATGATTTCAGGAGGTAGGTCTATGACATTGGAAGGGAAAAGATACATATGTTTTCATGTTTGAAATGACATATATATTGCTTTGTCAATGCTCTTATTCAAGCTAAGCATAATAACCTTCATGTTCCTATATTTCTGCCTATAATTTATATACGGTATTTGCTTGTTATTTAGTGCATTAAGAATTACATAATAGGCCTGACCAGGTGGTGGCACAGTGGATACAGCGTCACACTGGGACACAGAGGACACAGATCCAAAACCCTGAGGGTAAGCACAGGCTCATCCTGCTTAAGCGTGGGTTCACCAGCTTGAGTGCGGGGTCACTGACTTGAACATGTGATCATAGTCATGACCCCATGGTTGCTAGCTTGAGCCCAAAGGTAGCTGGCTTGAAGCCCAAGGTTTCTGGCTTGATCCCAAGGTCGCTGGCTTGAGCAAGTGGTCACTCACTCTGTTGTAGTGTCCCTCCCCCCAGTCAAGGCACATATGAGAAAGCAATCACTGAACAACTAAGGAGCCACAATGAAGAATCGATGCTTCTCATCTCTCTCCCTTCCTGTCTGTCTATCCCTATCTGTCCCTCTCTCTGAACTCTTTCTCTGTCTATGTCAAAATAAAAAAAAGAATTACATAATAGTAGTACACATTTATTTCCTTTTTAAATATGTTGATAACTTGATTTCAGTATAATTGGTTTACTTTGCTTTGTGTATTTTCTTTTATGCATTTAAAAACATTAGTTTCAGAAGTAAGGTCCATAGCTTCACCAGATTACCAACAACATTATTCACACACACACACACACACACACACGCACACGCACACGCATATGCACATGCATGCATGCATGCGCACGCTACAATCACAGAGCCAAGGCTTCAATGTCTATGCATTGTTCTGCCAAAGTTGACTCCATGGAATAAGGTCAGATCCAGGTCCTCAGTGAGGGACTAAGACAGGGGTCAGAAACCTATGGCTCGCGAGCCAGAGGTGGCTCTTTTGATGGCTGCATCTGGCTCGCAGACAAATCTTTAATAAAATAAATAATAACGTTAAAAATATAAAACATTTGCATGTATTACAATCCATTCATTTCCTACCGCTCGTGTTCATGGTTGCGGGTGGCTGGAGCCAATCACAGCTGTCCTCTGGGACAACACCAAATTTTTATTGGATAATGTGTAACATATATGGATCGTTGTATGGCTCTCATGGAATTACATTTTAAAATATGTGGCGTTCATGGCTCTCTCAGCCAAAAAGGTTCCTGACCCCTGAGGAGAGTCCACGAAGTAGTCAAAAATCAATATACTATAGAAAAATAGTTAGACTGGTAAAATACAATAATGCAAGAAGGTATATTGATAGAGTCTAGATCAGGGGTCTCAAACTTGCGGCCTGCGGGCCGCATGCGGCCCGCCAAACAATTTTGTGCGGCCCACAGACTAATCCACGAAGTTCAAAATATTTTGGATAAAATTAAGTAAGCCTAGAGGCCTACTTGTATTTTTCATTTCTCTAGCAGCCTAGCTAGATATTAGCTTAGTTAACAGCAGTTGTGATGCGAACTACAGTTTCTGGTCGTTTTGTGACACTGAGTAAACTGCATGTACGATTGTGCTTGTTGTACTGATTTTTTTTTGTTTTCAACTGCAGTGAGAAAAGTGTTGCGTAACAGTTGCCTTTTGTAGACCTAGTGCGGCCCGCCTAACGGCTGTGATCTTGCTCTGCGGCCCACATACTGAGTTGAGTTTGAGACCCCTGGACTCTAGATAGTCTTTGGACCTAGTTTTTCTTGATCAGGATAGACCTGGGGTTCTCAAACTGTGATGTGTGTAAGAATTTTGAAGAGCTTTTTCAGAAACAGTGATTTAACTGAATCAGAATTAGTAGGGGCTGGTATCATATTTGTGATGCATATGATTCATAGGCCAAACTCTGAGAAACCTGGGCTATACATACAACTCCTGCACAATATTTTTGTTTTGTTTTGTTTTGTTTTTGTGTGTGTGTGTGTCTGTGACGGAGACAGAGACAGAGAGAGGGACAGATAGGTACAGACAGGAAGAGAGAGAGATGAGAAGCATCAATTCTTTGTTTTGGCGCCTTAGTTGTTCATTGATTGCTTTCTCATCTGTGCCTTGACCGGGGGGCTACAGCAGACCTAGTGACCCCTTGCTTGAGCCAGAGACCTTGGGCTCAAGCTGGTGAGCCTTGATCAAACCAGATGAGCCCGTGCTCAAGCTGGTGACCTCGAGGTTTTGAACTTGGGTCCTCTGCATCACAGTCCAATGCTCTATCCATTGTGCCACCACCTGGTTGGGCTCCTGCACAATGTTTTAAAGGAACTAGTCAGCACCTGACACATATTTCACTTTCCTGCTCCTTTATTCTAAAAAGTCCTTCGCTTATTACAAAATTTCCCTGATGTACTTTTACTTATCTGTTAAGCCTAGAGTGCATGTAGACGCCCCCCCCCCCATTCTCTTTTGCATTTCTGCAGTAGAATGCAAAACCTTGACTGATAGCTACCTAGTCTCATCCATGAGTATGCTCCTGTAACCTATGTTAGTGCAGCAGAAAACTAACTAAAGAACTGGCCATTACTTTGTTATTTATTTGGCCAACATAGAGAACAAGCATATACTCTATCTGGCCTCTTCATACCTAAATTATAAAGTGACATTTATATTAATGTCAGATTTCTAAAAGTCATATATGTATGTGTGTGTATATATTAAAAATATACATATATGAATACCTATACACAACTATCTAAAAAGTTATCATAATTTTATATTGCTTGCATCTCCTATATGACTGTGGATGTATGATATTTATAATACCCAAAATAATAATAATAATAAAACTTTTTTAAAAAAAGTGAAGTATAATGAGAAGAACATTCTTATAAGAAATAAAATTCCTCCCTGGCCAATTGGCTCAGTGGTAGAGCATCAGCCCGGCATGTGGAAATTTCAGGTTCGATTCCCGGCCAGGGCACACAGGAGAGGCGCCCATCTGCTTCTCCACCCTACCCTCTCTCCTTTCTCTCTATCTCTCTCTTCCCCTCCCACAGCCAAGGCTCCATTGGAGCAGAGTTGGCCCAGAAGCTGAGAATGGCTCCATGGCCTCCGCCTCAGGCACTAGAATGGCTCCGGTTATAATACAGCAACATCCCAGATGGGCAGAGCATCACCCCCTAGTAGGCTTGTCAGGTGGATCCCACTCGGTTGCATGCGGAAGTCTGTCTCTGTGCCTCCCCGCTTCAAACTTCAGAAAAATACAAAATAAAATAAAATTCTTTTTCTAAGGATACTATTAAACAACACCACTTTGAGGGAAAGAAGCAAAGGACTCATTACACTCTCGATAAACAAAGAACTGTTGAAGGTTATGAGGCCACAATCACAATGTAAAATGAATAACAATTCACTATACTGTTTTTTTTCTTGCTCACATTTTCTAAGGTTTTTTTTTTTTTTTTTCACAAACATATTCCTTTTGTAATAAGGAAACATTATTGAAAAATATAGTAGATCTTCAAGAATATAAAAGGGTTTAAAATTTTAAGTAGTCATTGTGCAATCATAGCACAGGGTGATTTGAATCAATTATTTTCTTCATATTTTTCACTGTGATTGTACTTTAATATGTGTCAAACAACAATGTAGCTGGGTTTGAAGTAAGAGGCTTTTCTAGCAGGTAGGTACTGTATTTAAAACTCTTTGAAGAAGAAGGGTATTATTTAAGTATTAAGCATTGTTGTGAACATCCTGCCTTTTAAAAGCTCAAAGGGAAAGACAAAAGGACCTGTCCTTATTAGTATTTTAAATTAAACTGAGAAAGATAATTTCCAAACCATCTAATCTTTCCTCCATGTCCCCACCAACCCTAGCAGTACATTTCAGTCAAATGTATATGTGGAGAGAGACATGAATTCAAGCCTCTAATTTTCCTTTAAAGCTCTAATAAACACGTTTATTACAGGGTTTCTCTGCATGTTTGTACACACAGTCTTACAGAAATCTGTTTGCTTCTGCTAATGAAGTTTAACAATATTCTCATATGCAGTACTACTTGTCTCCCAAATTGAGTGGGTAAATACATGATCATTGGCTGTTTAACTTGGGGTCTCAGAAAACATTGTACCAAATCCTTTAACTGTGGTATTGGGTATACTAACCATTCCTGGAAGAGTCATAAAATGTACCTTTAGAGATTAGTTACTGGGAAGTTCTTACTCTTTTTCAAGGAATTGAAAACAGTCTTAATACAACTGCCCCTTAAATTAATTGAAGTATCATACTCATTGCATGAAGTCAGTTTTTATGACTTGTATCCTTGGTGCTTATCCAGCCATGCCCAATAGCCTTCAGCCTTCTGAGTGATAATTCCAAAGTCACCCAGCTTTAAACTGGCCTAAGAGCTCATGATTTAAGAAATTGATTTGCTGAGGGGTAAAAACTGAATTTCATAACAATATTAAAGAGTCCCCCCCAAAAAGAGTTCTAAACTACAACTTTGAATGTCTGTCACAAGTAAGAATATTCAAGAAAGGGTACATTGAAACAAATTAGAGACTTAACTGAGACCATCATAAATTTAGACTAGATAATTAGAGGATGCAATTTTTGGCCCAGTGGGACATGTTTTGAATTCAACACCAGTTATTTTTAGTAGAAGGTTGAATCTGAATATTTCAAATGAAATGGCACCGTATTAAATTACCTGTTCTAAAATGAAGACCTTTGTTCTTTTCATAAGGTTCCCTTTTAGAAGTACAGTGTGATGAATTAAAATTTAGGCTGTGTACTAAATTGAAAGTATGAAATCCCATCTTTAATTACTTGAGGAATCAAGTGTTTGCAAAATTATAACTATTCAGAAGGCTTTTTTTGCTTCCATGTGTTTAGTTTAAATGGGTAAAAATTCCATAAAGACCAACCTTCTCGCCTCATTATAAGGGTAAAGAATTTTAGTTAAAAACATAATTTCCTTCTGAATATATGAATTAAAAAATCTGAACTCATTGTGTTGCTAGTATTCTTGTAGCTCTAACAGCAGCCTCAAATTAAGAGTTCATGGTATCAGAATTATGAAACATCACATAGGATAGCTAGGGAGTCCTTTGTACTATGTTCCTGTCACCTGGGAGCTCTATTAAGGTGACTGAGACAACCATCTTGAGTCATCCAACTTAGTTTATTGATCATAGAATACAAATGTAAGTTAGATGTCAGGAAATAATATCAACATCTACTCTGTTAGCAGGGGAAGCCTAATCTTTAAAGTAACTCAGGAGTTAAGGACAACCTCATACTAATGGATATTCTACTGATATTGCCTCAGAATTTGGTCCCCTCTCGGAGTCTCTTTTCAGGAATAACATGTTCACCCTCTACCCCCCAGCTGCTGGGCATATTGGCTGCTGGAAATTCACATTGTATCTCTCACTGAAAATTGCCATCTGTCACAGGCAACTAACTGCCTTGACCAAGGTACCATCCCCTTTAAAGGCTGGCTTGTGGCCAATGACTGGATGGTACGAGAATAAAAGGTCCTGCCCTCACACTTCAATTTGATACCACTCTGAGGAGTCATCCTAATCTAATAGCTCCTTGAGGGACTGATTGAAACCTCAATTGAAACAGCTTTTTGGGTGAACTCCTGCTCTCAATAGCATTCTTTGCGCCTTTATACTCTCAAGTAAATTTTTTTGCAATTAACACCTCATTTATTGCAATCAACACCCCATTTATTCTATCTTTTCTGGGAAGCCAATTTAACACAGACATTGTCATCATGAATGGGCCTGATGCATTGGGAGAACATATTGCTGCATAGATTGACTCTGGTCAAATATTACTGCCACCACCCTAAGCTGGTTTTGAGTATTACCATAGATGAACCATTTCTTTGAGTTAGTCCAGAAAGCATATGATATGTAGGAATGTCTGCACTTTTATAAGAGGCTCCTAACAGAAAACAAGGCCCCAAGAAGAAGGGCAGTCTACTATACAAGTAAGATTGAATAAACTATGGGAAAAGGAGAGGGGAGAAAGATCTTATGTGGCCTGCTTGGGAGGAGAGGTTCATAGTGGGTTTTCCTGAGACAACTCATGTTGTATCTGTATGTGGCCGAAGGAGGATTGGAAAAGGTCATAGGACAGTGAGCACCTGGAGTTAGGGATGCTGAAAGGAAGCCTGCGGAAAGGAGCTGCTTGACAATTTTTGCTTTAAGATGACTCTAAAATGAAGCTACTCTAAATAACTACTGCCCACACAGTTTTCTCTTTTGAACTCTTTGTCCCACTCATTTTGGTGCTAAATCTTATTTTGTCTTATGTCATTTACATATTTAATAAGAGTGCCTTTTTCATATTTCTTTTGAATGCCTTATAGTACTAACACAGAACTATGCACACAGTAGGGGTTCAATAAGTACCTGTTACACGAATAAATGACAAGATCAACATAAGATGGGAAAAATTATTAAGTTAGCAAAGAAAAAAATTAGTCATCTAAAGGTCCTAAATCGACGGTTTCAGAAAACTTTTAAATAGAGGATTTAACACAATGTTTTTTGATAGGAAAAATGAATAGATATATTTTTATGTTGTCTGAATCCAAATGATATTTTGAGATGGCAGTTTTAATCCCAAATTGCTAATGTCCTTAACATCTTGTTGTAAGAGATAATAGACTTCATGCAATTTCAGTACATTTCACAACTCAGTGGGAGCAAAGGGACCTACTGGAAGGTTACATGCATTACGTTAACTCTGAGCCATAAACCACTTCTTTTTGTTCAGGGCGTTCCAGACATCCTCTCCTCCACTTGAACATCAGGTTTTGCCTGTGACAGAGAACAAAGATGCAGACTGCCGAGCACTTCTGTGTCTAGAGACCTAACTGGCTATAAAATGTCTCCATTTCCAGATGAAATAACTGTGTTCCTATTTCTCTTGGACAAAGTCCTAATACATTCCTTTCTTCCCCTTAATTCCACTGGCCAAAATACCCAGGTAAAACATTTCTAGGAATAGTTTCAAATGAGGATAATAATCATTTCCTTTTCACACTCCACTTTTCCAGGAAAGATAATTTCTTCTTTAATTGATGTTTATTAAGAACACTCCACAGCTGAGGTATACAGTCTAAACCACCAGCAGCAGGGCTGGACGGAGAAGACAACACGTCCATCATTTTCATTTTCATTTGGAAGATGAAACATATATCTACTCTGTCAGCTGAGATCAGTACTATGTGGAAGCTGAAACATGTAATTATCTCTCCTCTCAGAAGAAAAATTACATAAAACAGACTAAGGGACAATAGTATTTTTCTTTTATCATGGTTTATGTATATTTTTACAAAGCTGAGATAATTTTATTTATGTAATATGCACTGTATAGTTGTCATTATAGACTAAACATTTTCTAATTGTTAAAATAAAAGAATGTGAGTAGTGAACAAAAGATTTAATCTCAAAGTGGAGAAGTATATGGCTAGTTTGGGGAGTTGAAAGGACCTAGGTTTTGAAGGACCTAAGCCTTACCACTTCATTGTCTGACTTTGAGCCAAACATCTGACCTATTTGAATCTCGCATTTGTGGTATATATTAAATAGAAAAGACTTGGTAAGCTAAAAAGCACTGTATATATGTTTACCCATGTGTAGTCTTTGTGAAAACACAGTCTTAACCTTGTTCATCTATCTCGTTCTTGACATTTAACATATTTTAGGCATTTATGAATAGTTGTTGAATTAAACCAAATTCATTTTGTCCTGAAAAAAGAAAAGAACACTCCCACAGTTATTTCTTCCTCCAAAATCAAATATCTAGCTAAAAATGTTAAAATTATTTCGCATATATTTATAAAGTAAAACTTGAAAGTTAAATCCTTCGGTATATGTTAGTTAAAACATTTAGAAATGTGAGTGTAATAGAGAACCAAATGACCTCTTTCTAAAAGGTTAAAGCGCTTATGTTTGCAAGCTCTTCCCTTGAGTTTGTGGCCACAAACCTTATGGTGGTCTGCAATGACACTTCATTTGAAATTGGAAATCTATTTTTAAAAGGCATAAAGTCACATTCAGTAATGGAATCTATGTTGAAAAGTTATTAATCAGCTTCTAATAGTAAGAGCTTAATTACCTGTTGTAGAAAGGTCAATTAACCTGAAATGCATTTGTTGCGCTCTGTAGTTGGGAAAGATGGGCAAGTTACAGAAAAAGGTGGTAATGATAATGACTTAACAGCAAAAGCAACTTCTGGAGGAAAATTTTTCTTTAAAAAAAAAATAGGGCCCTGGCCGGTTGGCTCAGCGGTAGAACGTCGGCCTGGCATGCGGGGGACCAGGGTTCGATTCCCGGCCAGGGCACACAGGAGAAGCGCCCATTTGCTTCTCCACCCCCCCCTCCTTCCTCTGTCTCTCTCTTCCCCTCCCGCAGCCAAGGCTCCATTGGAGCAAAGATGGCCCGGGCGCTGGGGATGGCTCCTTGGCCTCTGCCCCAGGCGCTAGAGTGGCTCTGGTCGCGGCAGAGCGACGCCCCGGAGGGGCAGAGCATCGCCCCCTGGTGGGCTAAGCTTTGCCCCTGGTGGGCGTGCTGGGTGGATCCCTGTCCGGCGCATGCGGGAGTCTGTCTGTCTCTCTCCGTTTCCAGCTTCAGAAAAATACAAAAAAAAAAAAAAAAAAAAAAAAAAAAAAAAAATAGTGTGACCTCTTGGGTCCATGAGCAAATATCTGATTGAATTCCCAAAGTTTTACCCTACTGGGCAAGACTCAATCAATTTTAGCCAAGAAAAATCTCAATAATGCTTCCATGGAGTAGATATATTTTTAAACAAAATAGCTTGTGGATGAATTCACAATATAATTCAAGTTACTAAATGAATTAATATTTTGCTTGGAATAAGGAAATATGAGTTAAGTAACTTTTGGAGGAAATATTTAAAAGGTAATTTTACTTTCAAAGATTTATAAAAAACCTTTTTTTTCTGAGGATAATTTTTTTTTTTTTTTTTTTTTGTATTTTTCTGAAGCTGGAAACGGGGAGAGACAGTCAGACAGACTCCCGCATGCGCCGGACCGGGATCCACCTCACGCCCACCAAGGCCGACGCTCTGCCCACCAGGGGGGATGCTCTGCCCCTCCTGGGCGTCCCTCTGTCGCGACCAGAGCCACTCTAGCGCTTGGGGCAGAGGCCAAGGAGCCATCCCCAGCGCCTGGGCCATCTTTGCTCCAATGGAGCCTTGGCTGCGGGAGGGGAAGAGAGAGACAGAGAGGAAGGAGGGGGGTGGTGGTGAAGAAGCAAATGGGCGCTTCTCCTATGTGCCCTGGCCGGGAATTGAACCCGGGTCCCCCGCACGCCAGGCCAACGCTCTACCGCTGAGCCAACCGGCCAGGGCTCTGAGGATAATTAGATACTAAAAGCATGTAAGTAAAATAAACAAGTAAACAAATAGAATAAAAAACAAAATAGAAAAATCATTAGCATTAATGAGTGGAGACTATGCATTCAAATTATTGAAATATAAGTTGAAATCTTTTGTCTAAATTGTAAAGGGGATTTTCCATTTGACCAGTAACATAAAAATGTAGGCTGTATATGAGGATTGATAACTAAAATTTCATTCATGTCTCACGGTCCATAACAAGACCTTGTTTCTCAAACTGATATAAAGTAAAAAAAAAAGATTTATAGAATTGTTATTCTTGACAGATTTCTTCATGAGGTAAGTAATATGACAGTAATTAATCATTCTATAGTTGTGTCAAAATTCTTTTGCTCCAAAAACAAGAACAAAATAATGAACTCAGAAGCCCAGATCTATAGTTTGAAAGGGGAAGTTGGCCTCTTTTTTACAGTCCAATAAACTCATTAATTTGAATTTTTGAAGAAAGATACAATTACCCTTTAAAGAATAAATAAAGAAACCACATTTCCATCCTCATATATGAGAGCGTACCTCTCTCATATATGAAGGTAATTGAGGTAAACTGGGAGGCAAGTGTGACAGTCCATTAAGTAGAGGCGGCTTTGAATGGTTCTGCATGATGGAAATCTTTAGCTATGTGTGTCATTTAATTTTAAAACTTAAATCCAGTAAGAAATTAGAGTGATTTTATTCTAAATTTGAACTCATTATTTGCCAAAAATTCTCAATTATTGCTGCGAATTTAAGTATGTTATTTTAATGATAAGTAATGAAGTTACTTCCTTTCACTATGATTGATAAAATGCCACGTTGCTATCCTGACTTCCCAATAGACTTTATGAAATGAAGAAGTAGGTCTGCTAAGGTTAATATTTGGGGATAAAGAGGGAAGCTGCTCCCTCAAGGCAAGCAAAAGGAAACAAAAACAAGTTCCACAGAACCCATAGATTTATAAATTACTCCTGGGATTGGAAAGCTCTTCATTTCAAGACAATAATTGTAAGGTATTGCAAGACCATCAATAAAGGATTCAATTACATTTTCTGTTTCTGTTTACTCAGAAAGAAAATCATATTCACATAAAATCCCAAGTCATTACCTTCTCCTAAATCTTTTTTCTCCCCTTGATCCTGACTTAGATATGATAGCAGCATCACAATAGTAACCGAGTTACCTCCTCCAGTATTAGTCCCTGATTCACGTTGATTCTACCACCCAAACATCTTTTAAAGGCATTCACTGCTTTCTACCCTCAATGCCATGTGGAGGTTCAGGTCTTCATCAACTCTGTCCTGGACTGCTACTGCTCAGACTCAAGATTTTTTTTACCTCATTTACCTTTAATGACTCTCCTTCAGTCCTTTTAGATACAGATTTGTCTTTTCAGAACACAAGGTTGATCATGTCCCTTCCCTGTTTTAAAACTTTCATTAGCTTCTCATTGGTGATATAGTTTTTTATTCTATCCTCCATCTTCATTTCCCACCTATACACCATATACCCAGGTTACAGAATATGCTTTTTGTAATTTTCTGCCCTTCCATGTATGACTCTAATGGCACAGAATGCCTTTCACCTTGTTTGCCCTGTTCTTTTATTTTATTTTATTTATTTTTTATTTTTTTGTATTTTCTGAAGTTGGAAACGGGGAGGCAGTCAGACAGACTCCTGCATGCGCCCGACCAGGATCCACCTGGCATGCCCACCAGGGGGCGATGCTCTGCCCATCTGGGGCATTGCTCTGTTGCAACCAGAGCCATTCTAGCACCTGAGGCAGAGGCCATGGAGCCATCCTCAGCGCCCAGGCCAGCTTTGCTCTAATGGAGCCTTGGCTGTGGGAGGGGAAGAGAGAGACAGAGAGGAAGGAGAGGGGGAGGAGTGGAGAAGCAGATGGGCGCTTCTCCTGTGTGCCCTGGCCGGGAATCGAACCCGGGACTTCTGCACACCAGGCCGACGCTCTACCACTGAGCCAACCGGCCAGGGCTATTTATTTATTTTTTTACAGAGACAAACAGAGAGTCAGAGAGAGGGATAGTTAGGGACAGACAGATGGGAACAAAGAAAGATGAGAAGCACCAATCATTAGTTTTTCGCTGTGACACCTTAGTTGTTCATTGATTGCTTTCTCATATGTGCCTTGACTGCAGGCCTTCAGCAGACCGAGTAACCCCTTGCTCGAGCCAGTGACCTTGGGTCCAAGCTGGTGAGCCTTGCTCAAACCAGATAAGTCCGTGCTCAAGCTGGCGACCTTGAGGTCTCGAACCTGGGTCTTCTGCATCCCAGTCTGATGCCGTATCCACTGTGCCACTGCCTGGTCAAGCTGCCCTGTTCTGTTTTAAAGACACTGTTCAAATATCACAACCTCCAATTCTTTTGTTGTTTTTCCAGACAGAGCATGTTATATTTTCCTCTGTGCTTCCAGGGTATGTCGTATGTATTTTTAATTTCAGTGAGCATTTTGTCTACTAATTATTTGATAACATTTTGTTTTTCTCTTTGACATGCTAAGTGACTGAATAGTAGGGGCTACCTTATTTATCATTGTATCTCTAGGTTTAGCATATTGATTGATCCAGAGTTGCCATTCAATAAAAAATTTGATAAATGAAGAAACCAGACTTGATAGTTTCCTGCAACTTATTTATTAAATTTGTATGGAAGATGGCCCCATCAGCAATGTGCTGATTATGTATGATATTGATATCAATGACATAACCAGAATTATCTTACTACTTTATATTTTACAGAAGAAAGCCATGAATATACATCTAATTTGCTTGAATTCTGGAGATGAAGTAGCGCAATTCCCCAAAATACTGGATAAGAAAACTGTACAGGGCTCAGAAGAACAATGTATTATTTGACATTAGCTGTGAATGCTTTCAAAAGACAATATAAATTCTCTCCACCTCTGGGTTGTTTCCCCTGGTCTCTTTCCTATAAAAGATCACACTTCTCTTCTTGTACATATAATACTTTTAAAGTACTCAGCTCTTCTGAAGTATTCTGCAACCCCTGGTTAACCTATTTATTTATTTATTCATTTATTCATTTATTTATTTATTTATTTATTTTTGTATTTTTCTGAAGCTGGAAAGGGGGAGAGACAGTCAGACAGACTCCCGCATGCGCCCGACCAGGATCCACCCGGCACGCCCACCATGGGGCGACGCTCTGCCCACCAGGGGGCGATGCTCTGCCCCTCCGGGGCATCACTCTGTCGTGACCAGAGCCATTCTAGCACCTGGAGCAGAGGCCAAGGAGCCATCCCCAGTGCCCGGGCCATCCTTGCTCCAATGGAGCCTTGGCTGCGGGAGGGGAAGAGAGAGACAGAGAGAAAGGAGGGGGTGGGGGTGGAGAAGCAAATGGGTGCTTCCCCTATGTGCCCTGGCCGGGAATCGAACCCGGGTCCCCCGCATGCCAGGCCGACGCTCTACCGCTGAGCCAACTGGCCAGGGCCTGGTTAACTTATTTAGATCTTAGTGTTCTTACCTGTATAATGAAGCTAATGGTACTAAGCTGTTCTCCCAGAGATGTTTAATTAAATATATTTCTTGACATTGTACAGACTGCATACACAAGCAAGGATTTTCAAAATAAAATGTTCTATATGCATGGAAAATTGTTTTATTTGCACTGTTTTGAAAATAAGCACATTCCCAACAGGAACATTTGTGCCATCCGCAAACATTTCAAAATGGATCTATGGTAAAAATTGTTATGATTGTAGCGAATGTTTTATCTGGGGTTGATAAGTTAGGCAAGTAGTTCAAAACATCTTTACTCATAACTTTTAATAGAAAAAGTAAGGCTTCGTGGAATGTGAGGTAATTTTATCTTTGCTCAGTATACTGGCTATCATAGGGGATTTTCTAATCTTTTTTTACTCCAAGGCAGCCCTGTGTTCAATTGTATCTACTTATAGTGCCTCCTTTGCCACTTCAAGTAGGAATAGAGTCCAGAATTCCTGATGTTGCCCTGCCCTGGCAATTTTCTTGTCATTTTATGTGGGCTGCTTTGACCTCCCTCATCTGCAGAACTAGCTGGTTTAGGTGAACAGGGCCACTTTTCCCACAACTCGAATTTTTCTGTCCATCTGACTTCTCTTTGACCTCTACTACTTTTGTGACAACTGCCAACTTCTTTCCCAGTGACAATAGACCCAGATGGGCAGAGAGTAAAAGGCAGTAGAGAAAGGGAGGAAATAAATGGAAACTAAGAGGAAAATATAAACAAAACGTATTCAAGATGCTTTTAAGATGCCAAAACGTAATAAGATGAATTTAGATTTTCCAAAATATATTATAGGATAATGTTTCAACTCATGCCCTTCTATCATCTGTCCCAAACTTAAATTCGTTTGTTAATAGGTGAATAAATCAATGTCTCTTTCAGTAAAGTAGTGTAAAAAATAAATCAATGTCTGTTCAGTAAAGTCTAGCCAGGAGAGATAGCATATACAAAGGTTTTGACTGCAGGAACTGATAGTAATTGTTGTGCAATAGAATAATCTAGAAATATCTTTTAACTTTAAGAAAAATATACATAAAAATGTACACATTATAAGTATAAACTTGATGACTTTTCACAAACTGAGCATACTAATTAACCAGTATCATTTGGGGAGTTTTTTGTATAAAGATATAGCTTTCAGGACTTTTTTTTTTTTTGTATTTTTTCTGAAGTGAGAAGCGGGGAGGCAGAGAGACAGAGAGACTCCTGCATGCGCCCGACCGGGATCCACCTGGCAAGCCTAAGAGGGGGCGAAGCTCTGCCCATCTGGTGTGTTGCTCTGTTGCAACCAGAGCCATTCTAGCACCTGAGGCGGAGGCCATGGAGCCATCCTCAGCTTCTGGGCCAACTCTGCTCCAATGGAGCCTTGGTTGCAGGAGAAGAGAGAGATAGAGAGATAGAAGAGGGGAAGGGTGGAGAAGCAGATGGGCGCATCTCCTGTATGTCCCGGCTGGAAATCGAACCCGAGACATCCACACCCCGAGCCGACACTGTACCACTGAGCCAGCCAGCCTTCAGGACTTTTTCCAGACCCATTGAATCAGAATCTTAAATTTTGAGGCCCAAGAATTTGTATTTTAAATAAATTGCTCAGAACATGCTTTTTTGGAGCTAGCGGGGCACTGAGTTAAATTTTTGAACCACTGTCTAGATCCTGGGGTGGGGAAGGCATGACTTGGGCAGAGAGAGAGAGAGAGAGAGAGAGAGAGAGAGAGAGAGATTAGGGTAACTCATTGAGTCCTGGAAGAAGATAGAGTAAGGAATCCCCCCACTTTGGAAAGAGTTCCAACTGTTGTTTGAGAAAGGAACTATGGCAAAAATTTCCACTTGTCTCCCAGTATTCATTTACTTTGTGTTGTTTATTAATAGAATACTAATTTTCAGTGAGGCACATAATAGTAACCCAGAATAAAGACTAAATCTTGGCTTTTCCTGCAGCTAGTTGTGGTTATGTAACAAAATTTTAGCCATGGATATAAGTGGAAATGTCATAGGTGACTGGAAAGTCTTTAAAGGGTTGAGTTGTAATATGTAAATGTTGGCTAGAGATCAAGCAGCCTTTTTGATCTGGGTAGACAAAGGCCATAAATTAGGGATAAGCAGAAAGCTGAAAGGAACTTAGTTTCCTTAGAACTTTATGGAACTCTCTAGTACCAATTCAGAACTTTTAATAAAGTATTTTGTGTTCGGCTATTACTAATCTGAGTTTTCTAACATTACAACTGAAACTAATCCTAACTATACAAAGGTTTTTCCTGTCTATATATGTATATCTGAAGAATCCCAATGAGAGGTGGTGATCTCTCAAGAACATGGTGTTCTATTAATTGCCAAGAAACTACTGACAGCAAGTTTGGGTTTTGATAATCAACTCAAACAAGATAAACTTGTTCAATATTGTATAGTAGGAGCCTCCTTTCTTGGAGCTATTTATATGGTCAGTCTCTTTTCATAGGCTTCACCTGAACTAGGTTTTATCTGGTATCTGCAGTATGTTGGTGGAATTCTCCAAAGAGAGGCTTTTGCGTGCAGGTGAGTGTTAGCCTTATCATGTCATGGATTTCGGGGAATTCTTTGGGTTAGGACAAGTTTCTAGTGGCAGCTAAGGATACTGGGTTCATTTCCTAAAGAGTTGAAGCTGCACAGGCTAAGTGTGTTGTCAAGTCTTAAGCCAAGATAGGCAGGAGTGGGCTCTCACTACAGCTCCACTACCAATCGGAGAACCGAGACATTGTAATGCCAGTGGCCGAGGCCAGGCAGGTCCACAATGGATTTGGGCATACGATAGAGAAACTGTGGAGCTGAAAAGTGTGCCATTCTTGTTTAATAGATTCTTGCAATGGCAGATGAGCAGACAGGTAGGGGGAAACTTCTTCTCAGGAAAAGAAACAGCAAAAAATGGCCCCTCACAGTGGTGAGCAGGCAATCCACAATCTCTCCTGAGCGGGAGCACCCATAGCCTTATATAGGCTATGCACAGTGCCTCTGCCAGTGCTCACGCACTAATCAAGCAAAGTGCTTGCAGCCGGTAAAACAATGAGCAAGCCTAACACAGCGGCTTCCCCACAGACAGGAACCAGTTTTGGGGATGGAGCTGAGGAAGAGGTAGGGAAGAGCAGATTGCCTGGGACTAACCGACTCGGGTCTGCAGTGAGACCAACTCCAAGGCCCTACTAGCTAATGTCCGGGGTTCCTAAGGCATGAATATGCTCTACCTTGGGTTAAAATTGGAGAGGGCTGAGGGTTCTGGTAAAAGATAACTCTGCCTGAGGCTGAAATGGACAGGAGAATAGTCATTGTCTGACTTTTTGCAAGTTACTCAACTTGTCTTAGCCTCAATTCCCTCGTCTGTAAAACTGGGACTAATAATACCTGCCTCATAGGTATCCCATCATAGATTAAAAGAAAAAGTTTTATGTGTAAAAAATTTGCAAATTGTGATGAGTTATACATATGTAAATTATTATTACTAACTGGGGAGAAGGATGGCAGTAATTTAGCTGTGCAAATCTCCGCAGCATTTAAGATGAGATGAGTATAATTCATTTGTTTGAAATGAAAGGAGGTAGATTTATACTCAGGATATAATTACAAGATTTGTAATCTGGTCAGCATACTTGCGTCAGAGAGATACTGTATTCTTATTTGCAAAAAAAAATGCATGGTTTTTAAAGAGATCATGTGACAGATTTGTTTACTTTTTAATCATTTCATGGGCAATATGGTTTATATTAGGGAAGCTATGATTCATAAAAGTACAGCTTATGATTTACCAGAGTCAAGAATAACCATGTTAGAGTTTTGAACGTTGTGTGTTGTTCAAGACAACCACTAAGGATCACATACGAGAGGTAAGAGTGCTTGCTTTTTGCCATAAAGCAGCATTGGGGCAAATACCATTGTATTTGTTGTAATAAACCACGTTTTATAGGCAACAGGTCTAGCTGACTTATAGCCTAAATTGTGTGAGGTTGTGCTGTCAGGCTGGCTCTAAAGGGATTTGGAAAGATTTATGAGGTTGAGTGACAGCTAGGGTGATTCTTGAAATTGACTTTTTAAGGTGTCATCTTGGTGAATGACAGGTTATGCTATACTAAAAAACAATTCTCATAAGGAGTTTGTCTTTAAATGGCAATAAGGCTGTTCAGTGGGAAAAAACCTAATTATTTAACGAGAGATTGCTATATTTTGGACATTCCATGAATTTAATTGGTTCTGAGCATGTGGCCTGACTTCCCCAGCCATTCAGAATCCCTTCTACCCCCAGCCAAAGACCGCAGGTTCCTTCAAGCAGGGTTGTAATCTACTCGCACTACTTAAAACATAATTTAATCTTAATTTGTGTCTTTTCTAACTGTTGCAATTAATTTTAAGACAAAGAAATCAGTTTTGCTTCAAAGAAGGAAAGGGAGTAGAAAGGGGGTGGGAATTTATTCCATGGTCTTGTTAGATGAGCTTTTTTACCAAGCACCCTGTCCAGGGCCCCCCTGCTCGCTCCTCTCCTTAGATAAATCATTTCATCTCTATCTTCCTCTCATATTTCAGACCAGTCAGCTAGTCTCACAAAGGCTGCCGGCATTCGAACTTAGCATTTTCAGGTTGAATAAGAAGCATTTCCCCCAACTTTTATTTGCTGTTAAATACAATATTATAATAACTTTAAAGAACATTTTAGAGAAAAGGTCTAAAATTTTTCTTAACATAATTGTTCTTTTGTGCTTACTTTTTATTATATTGTTGATTCATTTGTTTATCTGACAAATATTTATTAAGAGGCTCCAACAGCCTAAACTCTGTTCTAGACACTGGAGATATTAGCAGGGAACCAACCAACAACTCTGCCTTCATGGGGTTTTTATCTGAATATAGGGAGAGATAAAATAAATATTATGTGAGATGATGTTAAACTCTAAGGAGACAAATAAAGCAAGGTAATGATTGGGAACGTGGGGTTGGGTGGGGGAGCTACCAGTAGCTTTTCTATCTTCTTCCAACCACATGCATATTCTTATGCTGCACTCTGTAAGACCGTATGTCCTTCTCCCCTCGAAATGCCAACTCCTCCTTGCCAGAAAACTCAATAAATGTTCATTTAGTGATGTGGTCTGAACTTTATTTTTTCATAGCATCCATATGTCATTTAAAGCAATAAATACCAACAAGACACTTGATACTAACTTTTACATGGAGAAAGTCAGAGAAAATAGATAGGAAAGATCAGAATGCATCAAATAATACCTTTGAATTGAAATTGAAGTATAACTATATTTTCCAGAATAAAATATATTTAATGAAAAAAAATTAGTAGGTATAAGCATGGTTATCCAGGAAATTGAGATAAAAGAATTTGTTACTGAGAATGAATGTTGAGATTTATCTAGACTGGTGGTTTAAATGGACTAAACTTACCAGGGACTCGCTTAGCTTTGTATCAAGCTATCTTAAGTTACAAGGTTGGTTGGCTGAAGACACAGCAGCTACTGCAGCAACAAAGATTTTTTAGCATTTGATACTCAGCGCTGAGCATTTAGGGCACAGTTCTGTTGTTTTCTTCTGTGGATTAACTTATCTCTTGTTTTAAGCAGTATCAGCATTTACCAAATGAGTGAGTTAG